>NC_143582.1:213722642-214032276 GCF_048544385.1 Mastigoproctus giganteus | reverse complement strand
GTACATACTAGGGACTGCTGTTTTGAACTCGCTATATATAGCTTACGCCTTAGAAAAGTGGTACCTATATGGGTTCTTTACAGTAGGAATGAATTCTATATTATACTAGGATTTCTCTTCTACATCTGAGTATTATTGGTTTTGTTTTCTCTATTATAGAGGGCGCTATTATGCTTTTGTTCATCCAAAAAACACCGGCTAATTCTTGACAAATCTTAGGTGGCGCATGACGCTTTGTAGTTATATAAGTCTAGTGAGGTTGCTGCAGGCGTTTTGTTTTTCCCGCCTTGGGCTACGGTAAAGTATGCTTGGTAGATTCCTTACGGGGTTTTTACCATGTCCCCTCTTTTGTTCTCTAAGCATTACTGACAATCCGACCTTATCTGACAGGTTCCGTCTTTCGTTCTCTTAGCATTACTGACAATTTGACTTTATCTGACATTATTTATGTCCTACTTAAAGTAAACTTTATTAGGAATTAGCCATTCCGTTTTTTCCTTTTTCTTTTTCTTCTTTTTCTTTTTATTCGATTGATATATTTTTACAGGCCTTTACTACCTAACCAGGATCCCTACTTTTAGGGTCGGGAAGTTACGCTCCCGGTTAATATCCGATGTACTATCGATAAATTGACCTTTTCTTTCTTTTTGCTTTTAGCTTTCCTCTTGCCTTATTTTTCATACCTCGCGAACTATTAGAGTAATTCGAGGGGGAGTGAGGTACTATTGCTCTACTATACATTTTTCCGTTCTCCTTCGGTTAGCTTTATTAGCTATTTTCTGCAAAATTTTATGCTAAATTGTGTTCAGCAAAAATTTTAATAATTACTCAGTTGTGCTTATAATGTGGTAGCGATCGGTCGGGCTAAATATCATCCAGCCTGTATCATTTATAAATTGTTGTTATGTATTACGGTACGACACTTGTTGTTTTGGCATTCTAGACTTACATTTGTCTCAAATCTTACGTTAATGTTATACTAAATTATTCCACATTTCCACTATTATATTATTTTGGCTTTAGTATACAGGCAGATGATAACAGAAACCGATGGCTCAGTCTAGCATGGGTTGGTTATTTTGTAAGGGTTTAGCCCTCGACAAAGTTCCTTGCAAAATAATTTTCCTGTGTTGGGCTTATTATTTTATTATTTTATTAATTTACTTAATATGATTTATATTTTGGTTTTCATGTATACTGGAGATATGGCAGGACTATGGCTATATGGATTTTCAAACTTTAAAGATATTAACTTTACACTATAACGTATCTATTTAGTATATACATAACGTCCGATGTAATGTTCGATCGTTTGATGGCATTAATTGGGTGTTCTATATATTACACTTTAACTATAATTTTACATCTTTACAACCTAAACTCAGTAATTTTATGGATGCTTTATTAATTAGGAGTTTGCCTATGTATTGACTGGTCTGCAAGGATTCTCCTTATCGTTATCGTTATCTAATTACATTAAATTTCTACATCTTTTTATATCAATATTTTTGTTTTCGCTATATTAAAGTATAAGGATACTATTATGCTAGTTATCATACTCTGTGAGTTTGGTAAGATATATAGTCGATGGTTAACTGTATTTCCCCCATTTTTTAGTTATTTTTACCTTATAATACTATCATGAGTTACTACACTTTGAATAATCATAAGATACTACGTCGGTCGCGTAGGCTAAACTGTACCGCGGATTCTACTATGGCTATGAGTGATCCGATAAGTAACCAAAATAGCCATGTTGCATCTAATGTATTAGGCTTACCAAGTAACCGCCCGGTTAATGATACTATAGACAATAACTTACATTTGGACACGAGGACTTTTGCATCGGAGCTATACTTAAAATTCAACAAATGCAACAATATGAGATGTCAAACTTGCCCGGCCATGAACATTAAACATGTCTCCCATAATACCTATGATCCGGTTTTCTGCCATTCTAGGGGAGCTATTTACCTAATTACATGTAATACGTGTATGGCTAAGTATATTGGACAAACAGGAGGTGAATTACATATTAGAATTAATGGGCACAGATCCCATATTAATAATTTTGTTAATAAAAATGACATTGAACTGCAGCACTTCCAAACACATAGTTTCGATAATATTTCTATTACTATATTAGATATTGAACATAGACACAGCATTAGATTACAACGTGAAAACTGCATTATTCTTAAATATAAAACCCTGTACCCTTATGGTCTCAATAGTTTGTTTAATGGACGTAATTATAATATTGGTAGTTTAGATACTTGTGTTTATAAACTTTTTCATATGGCTAATAGATCCCAGCCTAAATTGCCACGTAGTAAGATGAGAAACAAAGTTTTTAACAATACTGGTACTGGCATTCAAATGCGCACTAAGCATACTTTAGGAAAATTTACCGACATGCTGGATACTTGGGATAAAAATGTTATAAATATTAAACTCATACATGATATCTTATTCGGCCTCAAGCATAGCAAGTTAAAAGCCTTAGAAAAAATTAACCAGACATATTCACATCGTAACCAGCATCTTGACCACTTACTTAGGGATATTTTTAAATATCGTCTATGTAATAAACCTGTTATCCATAACATCTATATCAATATTAAATTCAGTAACATTATATTTGACTACTTACCGTTAAAGGAGATATTAAATAAACATGTTAGCAGTTTTCCACTCAGTAATAGGAATATAGTAACTAGGTTTAGTTACAATAAACCTTTTGGGCTTACTGCTTGTAATTATAAGCAGCTAGCCTGCAACTTAGATAATGTCTACCAGGATGCTATTTGCTACTGCCACTTACCACAATACCATGATTTCGTTGACTTACATCATGGGCATGTAATTACTGGTAATCTTAACCTGGTTCCTCACCAGGAATTGAGATCTGTTCTTTCCTACGGTTTTAAATACAGACCTAACACTAGCCTTAATGCTAATCTTATAACCAAACTAATACATTCTGACCTTATGCATTTTTGCCTTAAATTGGCCTATAAGTTTAATTTACCACTAGAGGCCTTCTATAATTGGCTAGTTCTTACTAATAGCGATTTTAAACAACATATATTTAGTATGCTTTTACATAGGAAGCATCATACCATTAGAGATAGCAAAAGATATAATATGCAGTTAATCAAACGACATTTAAAGGAGTTACAGGATATATTTATCATAACAACTATAGATAAGGCCGCTAATAATTACAGTTTCATCTGCAAAAAATTCTATGCCACACTATTATACAATGAACTACATAGCAGTGCTACATATACTAAATCTAACTGTAACCTTGGTACTATTACCAAAAAGCTACTGGCTATACAAAAAAGGTTAAAAATTAGTAACTATAATACTAATTTTCCGTATTTGTATGGTATTCCCAAGTTTCACAAATCGCCTATTAGTTTCAGATTTATTACATCTTGTAGAAATAGCTACTCAAAAGTCCCACATAGTAAGCTAGTTGAATTGCTCAGCATGATTTTCAAGGCTATAGATTCCTCCAGAATTATTAATAACAATAGACCTATTTTAACCTTTATAAAGAACAATATGAATAGCATCAAACATATAAATACATATGATTTCAAAAATTTATTTACTAGCATCCCACATGATAGTCTAAAATTGGTGTTAAATAATTATTTTACAGAATATAGCCAAATTTTACCCTGCCAACGTAATTATTGGGATAACTTGATTAATCTTTGTATTTCCAACAGCTATATTTATAATGGTAGTAATATTTTCATACAGCATGCTGGCATTGCCATGGGGGCGAGTAGCTCGTGTCTCATCGCCAACTTATATCTGCATCATTTTGAAAACAACTTTGTTAAAGATATCCATATGTTCAGATATATTGATGACCTAATTGTGTTCAACAATACTAGCTTTCTTACAGAAGCGGTTAAACACTACCCGCAGGAGTTGGTTCTAGAAGTCACTAACAACGGTGACCCTTTTAAAGTAGCATATCTGGACATAGATATTCAGATTAATAATAATACACTATCTACCAAGCTATTTGACAAACGCAAAGAATTCAATTTCAAAACTATAGACTTAACCCGTTGGGGTACTAATATCTCTGTACGTATACTTAAAAACATTATAGTGACACAAACTATCAGAAGAGTATATATTTGTAATAATAAAAGTGATGTTATATATGCGCTTATCGATCTTAAGCATAAATTATTGGATAACGGTTTCCCATATAATTTCATTTTGAAACATATGAGTACTGCTTTATCCATAGCACTAAAAAAGTACCACGATAATTTAAACCAGTTGGAAATTATCGAAAATATTAGGCAGGCAGTTTATTAAACTGTTATATACATTTTGGATATTGCCGTGGTCTTAATGTAATCATTATTGTTTTTTAATATAGGGTATAGATATAGCGAGTGGTGTACTAATTAGCCTTTGTATATACATGTACATACTAGGGACTGCTGTTTTGAACTCGCTATATATAGCTTACGCCTTAGAAAAGTGGTACCTATATGGGTTCTTTACAGTAGGAATGAATTCTATATTATACTAGGATTTCTCTTCTACATCTGAGTATTATTGGTTTTGTTTTCTCTATTATAGAGGGCGCTATTATGCTTTTGTTCATCCAAAAAACACCGGCTAATTCTTGACAAATCTTAGGTGGCGCATGACGCTTTGTAGTTATATAAGTCTAGTGAGGTTGCTGCAGGCGTTTTGTTTTTCCCGCCTTGGGCTACGGTAAAGTATGCTTGGTAGATTCCTTACGGGGTTTTTACCATGTCCCCTCTTTTGTTCTCTAAGCATTACTGACAATCCGACCTTATCTGACAGGTTCCGTCTTTCGTTCTCTTAGCATTACTGACAATTTGACTTTATCTGACATTATTTATGTCCTACTTAAAGTAAACTTTATTAGGAATTAGCCATTCCGTTTTTTCCTTTTTCTTTTTCTTCTTTTTCTTTTTATTCGATTGATATATTTTTACAGGCCTTTACTACCTAACCAGGATCCCTACTTTTAGGGTCGGGAAGTTACGCTCCCGGTTAATATCCGATGTACTATCGATAAATTGACCTTTTCTTTCTTTTTGCTTTTAGCTTTCCTCTTGCCTTATTTTTCATACCTCGCGAACTATTAGAGTAATTCGAGGGGGAGTGAGGTACTATTGCTCTACTATACATTTTTCCGTTCTCCTTCGGTTAGCTTTATTAGCTATTTTCTGCAAAATTTTATGCTAAATTGTGTTCAGCAAAAATTTTAATAATTACTCAGTTGTGCTTATAATGTGGTAGCGATCGGTCGGGCTAAATATCATCCAGCCTGTATCATTTATAAATTGTTGTTATGTATTACGGTACGACACTTGTTGTTTTGGCATTCTAGACTTACATTTGTCTCAAATCTTACGTTAATGTTATACTAAATTATTCCACATTTCCACTATTATATTATTTTGGCTTTAGTATACAGGCAGATGATAACAGAAACCGATGGCTCAGTCTAGTATGGGTTGGTTATTTTGTAAGGGTTTAGCCCTCGACAAAGTTCCTTGCAAAATAATTTTCCTGTGTTGGGCTTATTATTTTATTATTTTATTAATTTACTTAATATGATTTATATTTTGGTTTTCATGTATACTGGAGATATGGCAGGACTATGGCTATATGGATTTTCAAACTTTAAAGATATTAACTTTACACTATAACGTATCTATTTAGTATATACATAACGTCCGATGTAATGTTCGATCGTTTGATGGCATTAATTGGGTGTTCTATATATTACACTTTAACTATAATTTTACATCTTTACAACCTAAACTCAGTAATTTTATGGATGCTTTATATATATATATATATATATATATATATTTTTTTTTTTTTTTTTTTTTCAAGGTCAAGAAGTTATGTAGAAGAATATAAGTTGAATTGAACTAATGAGTATAGTTTTCACCCCTAATACTTTTATGTTAAATTCTCCAATTTATCTAGTTGGTATTAAAATTAACTAAAAAAATTGTTTTATATATATATATATATATTATATTTAAATAATGGCTTAAAAGTTAGAATGTAATAACATAAAATAAAATAAGAAAATAAATAAATATTAAGCTATCATTAAAGGCAGCAAAATGCACATCCTCCATATGATGCCCAGATATAACCAATAATTCATATGAAAATAAAACATAAGCCAGTAGTATGGAAAAAAAAACAGTAGAGTGAAAGTTAACATAAAAATATATCAACCGGGAGGGGGAAGTAAAGGTAACAATACAGAAACTGTAGCCAAAAGTTCCCAAATAATTTAGAGCTTTAAATCCAATTAATAATAATAATAATAATAATAATAATAATCCAATTTTAATTTAAAATAATGCCAATTATATAATAATTTAGCGGTACCCCCTGTAAGGTACCAGTTCCAAAAAAGGTGAAATATCACCAAAAAGGGACTAAAAAGAACTACTAAAAGAAAACAAAATAACAAATTATAGACTGACCTATATTCTACAAATTCTTCGTATATATATAGAATAACATAAAATAAATGACACAGAGACACGCGTGACACAGAGACAACCCCTAAGGCAGAATGTGCTGGTCCCGAAGGAACTAGTAGTTGTTGGTGACTCTATTGTCAGGGAAACGGGGAACATGCTTTGTAAAAAAGATAGGTGGAACAGGACCAGGGTATGTCTGCCAGGGGCAAAAGTTGATGACGTTGTAGAGCGAATATCATCTTTTAAGGGCACAAAAGGTGATATAGTTGTACACGTTGGCACTAATGATATTAAGACTAGGAGACCGGCAGAATTACTTAACAAGTACAGGTCACTATTGAACAAAAGCCGAGAATATTTTAAGGGGGGGGTACAGATAAATTATTATATAATTGGCATTATTTTAAATTTAAATTGGATTTAAAGCTCTAAATTATTTTGGGACTTTTGGCTACCGTTTCTGTCTTGTTACCTTTACATTTACTTCCCCCTCCTGGTTTATTTATATTTATTTTTATGTTAACTTTCGCTCTATTTTTTTGCCATACTACTGGCTTATGTTTTATTTTTATATGAATTATTGGTTATATATATATATTGAATAACAAGAAGGAAAAAAAGAGGATATAGTCTAAGGCAACAAACGCTAAGCCTATGCAGAGCAAGGTCAATAAAGTGAAGAAAAAAAAAGTGAGTGAGCTAGAGAATGATAGAAGGGGGCCAGAAAGTAACAAAAAAAAAAAAAAAAAAAAAAAGTATAAGAGATAAATAATTGCAAAATTGATAAAATAAGGATGTTGCCACACAACTTACAATACTGGCCTCTCATCAGATGTCAATGGCCAGGATTGAAATTGCAAGCAAAATAGCAACATATATCTTTATTTCTGATGTAAACCACAAGCAAAAGGGTAAAAAGCAGAAACATAAATAAAAATGAGAATAAAATGTTATTGTTACCAAAATAAATGAAAATTAAATTTTTGTGAGAAAATTAAAAATGTTCTTACAAGGATTAAAAAGGGGGTATTTTGAAAATGGTTTGTGAACTTTACAACTGAAACTATGAAGATGAGAAATTAAAAACTGGTATCGACAACAAATTTCTAGAAACATATAACTCATCAGTCTAATCCAAGTAAAGCTAAAGAAATTTGAAAACAGTAAAAAGAAACATCATACATAGAGACATACTAAATGTAGTCAAACTATTAAATGTATGCTATATACATAACCTACAAGCCCAGAGGAAAAAAATGTGGGAAAAATAGAGTAGGATGAAGTTTGAAAGTAATACATATCTGAAAATATTTTTGAAATAAATTACCGTATTTCCCCATGTATAAGGCACACCCTTTTTTGAAAAATTTGGGGTGGGACTAAAAACTGGGCGCGTCTTATACAGTGGTTGTAGATTTTTTTTACTTGCATTTCCCGCTTTTTCACGGTTGTTGTCTTTGCACTCATTGTTTTGCACTTGTTACCGGTATATTAGGTTACGTTTTGCCACATTCTGCCCAGAAATGGCTCAGAAAAGATTTTCGTACAGTGCTGAATTCAAGTTAAAAGTGATCCAGTTTGCAAAAGTGAATGGAAATCGTGCTGCTGAGTGTAAGTTTGGCCCTCCTCCAACTGAGAAAACAATCCAAGACTGGCTACCGGAAGAAGAAACCCTACTGAAAATGCCACGGCAGAAGAAGGCCATGAGAGGCAAGTCAGCAAAATGGCCTGATTTAGAGAGGGAATTGAAGATATGGATTGAAGAGCAAAGGGCAACTGGAATTACTGTGTCCACAAAGATGGTTCAGCATAAGGCAAGAAGAATTGCTGATGAAAAAGAAGTTACTGATTTCAAAGGAGGACACAATTGGTGCTTCAGGTTCATGAAACAGAATGGACTAAGCATGCGTACACACACCAGACTTGCCCAAAAGATGCCTGAAAGCTATGAGCAGAAGGTCCTTGAATTTCATAGTTTTGTAATTCAATGTCGGAAGACACATCAGTTTGAGTTGGGACAGATTACAAATATGGACAAAGTCCCCCTTCAATTTGATGTCCCAAGTAACAGAACTGTTGATAAGAAGGGAGTGAAAACTGTAACTGTGAAGACAAGTTGTTGTTGTTGTTATTTGGTTTTTAGGAGCATTAGCAACTAAGGCCATATTGCTCCGGTGCGGTGGTCATTCCCTGACCTTTCCGCATCTTCCGTATTTGGTGGTGACGGGCTCGAACCCCGGTCTAATCAAGAAGCGTGTGCTACGCACTGCTGCTCCTTCCCACCTGGCTACGGAGGCGCCTGTGAAGACAAGTGGACATGAAAAGAGCCATTATACAGTTGCTCTAGCTTGTTGTGCCGACGGAACCAAGCTGTCTCCTATGCTGATTTTCAAATGCAAAACAATGCCAAAAGAAGACATTCCTCGAGGAGTGATTGTCCACGTTCATGACAAGGGTTGGATGGATCAGGATAGGATGAAGATCTGGTTTGAGAAAGTTTGGAGGAGACCAGGTGGGCTCTTATGCAAACCTGCCCTATTGGTGCTTGATCAGTTCAGGGCACACATAACAAAAAACACAAAGAAGATCGCTGCAGAGCAAAAAACAAAACTTGCTGTCATACCTGGAGGCTTGACATCCCAGCTCCAACCACTTGATGTCAGCACTAACAAACCCTTCAAACCTGCCATAAGAGACGAATGGAACCAATGGATGAAGTCTTCTGGGGACAATTTGACACCAGCAGGAAGAGTGAAGAAACCAACTATAGGAGAAGTTTGTACCTGGGTGAAAAGATCCTGGGATAATATCAAGATTGAGATCGTTGTCAAGTCATTTAAGAAGTGTGGCATTTCAAATGCCATAAATGGAACTGAGGACAAGGCAATATATGAAGACAGTGATTCGTTGTCAGACACAGATGAGGACAAGCTAATGGATGTTTTGACAGTGATGAGGAGTTGTATGAATTTTATGATGAATAAAACTTGAGTTCAATAACTTTATGTAATACATTTTTTTTTTAAATTTCGGGCCCCAAAATTAAGGTGTCTTATACATGGGTCTTATACATGTCTTATACAGGGGCTTAGAGGGGAACAGGTATCCTGTGTGTTATCAGACACTCAGCCTAAAACACTGATGGATCCAATATCTCTCTATTACAGAAGTTTAGGAGAAGTCTGGTTGGCCTGCCTCCCTAAAATCCACTCATGCACACCTTCTCGATGGTAAGCCCTGTTATGTCACTTAGGTGGCAACGAACGTGTAGAGTGGTTCTCTTCAAGACGCCTGGTCAGCGTGAAGAGGAAAAGGCCAAACCCTCCAGCATATGAGAGCACAACAATACAAATGGCCCTCAGTCCCCAGCAGCTTTCACTCTCCCTCTTACGGCAGCGAGAGGATCACAGTGGAAGCAGAGGGTGCTAAGAATCTCTGGGTATGACCAGGCTGCCATGCACGGAAACTGAACTTGGCCTGTTATAACGTACGATCACTCATCGGTGAAGACAGGATATTAGAGCTGGAAAAGGAATTAGAAAGAGTAAATTGGAATATCATCGGTTTGGCTGAAACAAGAAGAAGAAATGAATCACTTATAGGTTTATCAAGTGGAAATCTGCTGTACACCAATGGAAACAGTGAAAGGAGTGAAGGTGGAGTTTGGTTTCTGGTCCATAAAGATTTTAAAAACAACATTTTGGAATTCAAAAGTACATCACCAAGGGTGTCAAGACTAATACTCAAGATTTCTAAGAGGTACAAGCTAAAGATTATAATGATTTATGCACCAACATCGAGCCATAATGATGAAGAGGTTGAAGAAATGTACACCGAAATTGAGAGTCTTCTAGATGAGCAGAAAACCCACTACACTATTATTATGGGGGACTTCGATGCTAAGGTTGGAAAAAGGCAAAACAGCACAGAAAGAGGAACTATAGGAAATTTTGGTATTGGTGAAAGAAATAAAAGAGGTGAAAGACTTGTGGAATTTGCAGAATCTCAAGGACTGTCAGTAATGAACACTTTTTTTTTTTTCAAGAAAAGGGTGAACAGAAAGTGGACATGGAAGAGTCCAAATGGATTAACAACTAATGAAATCGACTTCATCCTCACTAACAGAAGATATATTGTGAATGATGTTACCGTCCTGAATAAGGTAAATGTTGGAAGTGATCACAGAATGGTAAGATGTACACTTGATATAGATGTAGGAAAGGAAAGGAAAAAACTGACTCGAGTAAATAATACAAAGGTCTTTGAGATAACAGAGGAGGAGAAAAAGCAGTATGTACTGGAACTTAAGAACAAGTTTGAGCTTCTGCAGACTGCTCAGGACCAAGATATCGACGAGGAATATTACAACTTTCTGAAAGTGATAAAGCCCAAGAAACCTATAGGGAAACAAAAATCCAAAGAAGAAAAAATTAGTCAAGAAACGCTTGTCATGATGAACTGAAGACGACAAATGAAGAGAAAGAAAAACACTGACAGGGAGAAAATTGAGTATACTGAGTTATGCAAAGCCATTAGAAAGAAACTCAGAGAGGACATAAGAAGATTTAACACAAGAAAAGTAGAACAAGCATTAAGGGAAAACAAAGGATTTAAATCAGCAGCCATGAGCAGTAATACAGAAAGACAAATGATACTGAAACTGAAGAATAGCGATGGTGTACTTATAAACAGCAGAGAAGGCATAATTCAAATAGCAGAAGACTACTATAGAGAATTATACAAGGAGCGAGGGAATGATACCAGCAGTGGGGAGGATGGATTGCAAAGTAGCAACACATACGACATACCCGATATTCTTCCTGATGAGGCAGAACATGAATTGAAGAAAATGAAGAATCGGAAAGCCCCGGGGGAAGATGAAGTTACTGTAGAGTTGTTAAAATTGGGAGGAAGAGACAACACAAAAACTGGCAAAGCTCTTCACAAAGTGCATTAGAAAAGGTGTGACACCTAAGCAGTGGAATAATGCAATCATAGTTTTGCTGCATAAGAAAGGAGATAAATCAGAAATTGGAAATTATAGACCAATTAGCTTGTTATCCCACATCTACAAGTTGTTCACAAGGGTCATTACTAACAGATTAGAAAGAATACTTGATGAGAATCAACCGAAAGAGCAAGCTGGCTTTGGGACAGGATTCTCAACTATGGATCACCTTCACGTAATATCACAGCTAATGGAGAAAGCAGATGAATATAAAACACCATTATGCCTGCCATTTGTGGATTATGAAAAGGCATTTGACTCCATACAGCATAAGGCAATGTTTCGGGCATTGGAAAGACAAAGGCATAGATACCCGTTATATATTATGATTTTGAAGAAAATATATGAGACTGCTACCTCCTTTATTAGACTAGACAAAGACAGTAGCAAATTTAAAATCGAGAAAGGAGTTCGACAAGGAGACACAATATCTCCGAAGCTGTTTACTGCTGCCCTTGAGGAAGTTTTCAGAAGATTAGACTGGTCGCAGAAAGGAGTCAATGTGAATGGAGAGTACCTAAACCATTTACGATTTGCAGATGACATTGTGGTCATAAGCCACGATCCCAAAGAATTAGAGGAAAATCTTAATCAGTTATGCAGAATTAGTAAGGATTTTGGACTAAAGATGAATATGGCTAAAACAAAAGTAATGATGAACAAGTATGCCACGGAAAGGGAAATAATGATTGAAGGAGCAGTAATTGAAAAGGTGGAGTCATATACTTATCTGGGACAAGTTATTAGCTGTAATAATGATAAATGGCTGGAAGTCAAGAGAAGAATAAATTTTGGATGGATAGCATTCAGGAAATATAGTCACATACTGAAGAGCAATATCCCAGTTTGTCTGAAACTTAAAATAATGAATCAATGTATACTCCCCACCATGACTTATTGAAGTGAAATTTGGGCACTCACCAAAAGAATGGAAGAGAAGCTGAGAACTAATAATTAGAACTAATTAGAACTAATTTGGCACTAATAATATTAAGAGTAGGAGACCGGCAGAATTATTTAACAAGTACAGGTCACTGTTGAACAAAAGCCGAGAATTAGGGTTGAATTTGAAAGTGTCTGCAATTCTGCCCAGACACGATAGGAGGGAGTATATGATGAGAGCCTTGTCGATCAATTCGGCCCTGGAAAGATTGTGCAAGGCTCAAGGGGTAGAATTTTTTTCAGCCTGGACTGTACTTGTTAACAGGAGAGATCGCTTCTACAGGGATGGGATACACTTAAATAGAAAGGGTGCAAGAATATTTGCTGATGCTATCGAGGCAGTGTTAGGTGGGTCGGAAAACTGCTAGTTGGGGGGAGACAAAGACCAATAGATTGACAGTAGCCACTGGCAGAGGTGAAAGAGATTCTTGCACTGCTTCTATTAGAATGAGCAGAAGCCTGAAAAACATGATGCATGGTATTTCAGAGACTGCTGGGAGCCATTGCGGTACAAGTAAACACATGGGTTAGCATTAGCATTAGTAGAGGCATTTGATACAAAAAAGCAAGCTTATGCAGCATCAGCCAAAAAAAAAAAAAAAAAAAAAAACCCACTTCCACTTCACCCCTCTGTTCGTTCAAAATACCTGTCCAGCTGAGCCTTAAACTTATTTAGGCTATCAACCTCCACCACAAGGGATGGCAGTCTGTTCCACCAACCAACCACCCGCTGGCTAAAGGCAAATTTCCGCACGTCTATCCTACATCTGTCTTTCCTCAATTTGAATTTATGCCCTCTCAGGTGATTTTTCTGAGCTAGAGGAAGAATCCCATCAGCATTGAGCATGCTTAAACCATTCAATGCTCTATACACCTCTATCAGATCACCTCGCTGGTGCCTAGTCTCCAGACACTGTAATTTGCAAAACTTAAGCCTTTCTTCGTAAGAGCACCCCTTTGTTCCATTCACTAATCTTGTTGCCCTTCTCTGTACTCGTTCCAGCAGCTCTACATCCTTCTTGAAATGAGGCCTCCAGACCTGTATACAGTACTCTAGGTGTGGCCTGACCATTGCCTTATACAATGGAATAATCACCTCCTTATCCCTGCTGGAAAAATTCCTGTATATCATTGACAATACTCCATGAGCTACTCTTGCAGCCCGTCTGCACTGCTCAGAGAACTTCATATCTGCCTGCACAACCACCCCCAAGTCCCTTTCATTCTCTACCACTGTCAGTGTAGTACCACAGAGTTGATACGTTGCTCTGGGGTTGCTGTTTCCCATGTGTAGTACTTTACATTTGTCAATGCTAAACTTCATTTGCCACCTCTCAGCCCATCTGCTCAACCTTTCCAGATCCTGTTGCAGCAGCATAGTGTCAGTAGTGTCCTTGACAACCCTGCCAAACTTTGTATCATCTGCAAACTTGGACATTAAGCTTGATATACCCTCATCAATATCATTTATAAATACAGAAAACAATAATGGACCCAACACTGAGCCCTGAGAGCCCTGAGGGGTTGTGTTAGGGTAGCTAAGAATAGAAACAGGTGCAGGTATACTTGCGTGTACACCAATGCTAGGAGTTTAGTAAATAAATTTGATGAATTTGAGGTATTGCTCAAAACATCGAAGGCAGATATTGTTGGGATATCAGAGACGTGGTGTCACACAGATATAAGGGATGCAGAACTGCAATTTGGGGAGTACAACGTCTACAGAAAGGATAGACAGGATAGGAAGGGAGGAGGGGTTATGTTATTAGTTAAGAAACACATAAAAACCAAGGAAGTGAAGCCAGTCGACATCGCTGGACAGTGCAGTGTGGAGTCAGTTTGGTGTGACATAAACATTGGGAGATCAAAATTGAGAGTAGGAGTGTGCTATAGGCCTAATGACTCTGATGAGTATAATAAGGAACTGTACAGGGAAATAGAATGGGCCAGTAAATCAGAGTGTCTTATAATGGGAGATTTTAATTTCTCAGATATTGACTGGAATTTGGGGGCTGGTCACTCACACACTAGCAGGGCTTTTGTGGATTTATTGGATGATTGTTTTCTACATCAGCATGTTCGGGAGGCAACTAGAGGGAGTAATACTCTTGATTTGATTATCAGCAGTGATTCTTCATGCATTAAGAATCTGCAGATAAATGAACCACTAGGTGGCAGTGATCACAGTGTGCTGAAGTGGGATTTACTCAAAGAGGTAACTACCATTAGGGGTAAAGGGAAGGGTTATTGCTTCCGTAAAGGCGACTACGATGGACTGAGACAGTATTTAAATTCTATACAGTGGGACCAACTGATGATGTTACCAACAGCAAATTCAAAATGGGAAGCATTCAAAGAACTTATCTTGGAAGCTACTAGGCTTTTCATGCCAACTAAGAAATATTGTTCAAGGTTTAGGCCAAAATGGATGTCAGATGAACTAATGAGGCATATGGCAGACAAGAAAAATGCATGGGATACATACAAATTAACACATGACACAGAAGCCTATGATAGATACAGGTTGATATGCAACCAAGTAACAAAGGAGGTTAGGCAGGCGAAGGCAGATTACGAGAAATCCTTGGCAAGGGATGCAAAGAAAAACAGCAAAGAGTTCTTTACTTATGTAAACTCTAGAAGGAAGGGGATGAATCAGATTGGTCCACTTGATATTGATGGGTCAACTGTTGATGATCCTGCTCAGGTAGCTAACAAACTAAATGAATATTTTGCATCGACATTCACACATGAGGAGTTATTCAGCGAGGGGAATGCCAGAGGTGTATTCAACTCTAGCAGTAAGCTACAGAATCTTGAAATAACTGGGAGTAAAGTGGAGGAGAAACTGTTGAAGATAAACACAAGAAAGGCACCCGGGGTGGATGGGATCTATCCAGTTATATTAAAGGAGGCAGCAAAGGAAGTAAGCAAACCCTTAGCCATAATTATGAGAGCTTCCTTGGACTCAGGGGAGGTACCCATAGACTGGAAATGTGCAAATGTGACCCCAATTCACAAAGGAGGATCAAAGGCTGACACAAGTAATTATAGACCTGTGAGCTTAACTTCTGTTCCAGGAAAATTAATGGAGGCACTGGTTAAAGAAGCACTGCAGGATCATTTAGACAAGACTTCAGTTATAGCTCAGACACAGCATGGTTTTGTTAAGGGGAAGTCTTGCCTGACCAACTTAATTGGATACTATGATGCAGTCACAAAAGAACTGGATGCAGGGAATAACTTTGATATTATATACTTGGCTCTTAGAAAGGCTTTTGATACTGTTGCACATGGAAGACTGCTACACAAATTGGAGCAGTGTGACATTGGAGGCAAATTGCTGCTATGGATAAAGGGGTGGTTGAGGGGGAGAAGACAGAGAGTGGTAATCAATGGACACTGCTCATCGTGGACTGATGTTATTAGTGGAGTCCCTCAGGGCTCAGTGTTGTGTCCATTATTGTTTTCTGTATTTATAAATGATATTGATGATGGTATATCGGGCTTAATGTCCAAGTTTGCAGACGATACAAAGGTTGGCAGGGTTGTCAAGGACACTACTGACACTATGCTGCTGCAACAGGATCTGGAAAGGTTGAGCAGATGGGCTGAGAGGTGGCAAATGAAGTTTACCATTGATAAATGTAAAGTACTACACATGGGAAACAGCAACCCCAGAGCAACGTATCAACTCTGTGGTACTACACTGACAGTGGTAGAGAATGAGAGGGACTTGGGGGTGGTTGTGCAGGCAGATATGAAGTTCTCTGAGCAGTGCAGACGGGCTGCAAGAGTAGCTCATGGAGTATTGTCAATGATATACAGGAATTTTTCCAGCAGGGATAAGGATGTGATTATTCCATTGTATAAGGCGATGGTCAGGCCACACCTAGAGTACTGTATACAGGTCTGGAGGCCTTATTTCAAGAAGGATGTAGAGCTGCTGGAACGAGTACAGAGAAGGGCAACAAGATTAGTGAATGGAACAAAGGGGTGCTCTTACGAAGAAAGGCTTAAGTTTTGCAAATTACAGTGTCTGGAGACTAGGCACCAGCGAGGTGATCTGATAGAGGTGTATAAAGCCTTGAATGGTTTAAGCATGCTCAATGCTGATGGGATTCTTCCTCTAGCTCAGAAAAATCACCTGAGAGGGCATAAATTCAAATTGAGGAAAGACAGATGTAGGATAGACGTGCGGAAATTTGCCTTTAGCCAGCGGGTGGTTGGTTGGTGGAACAGACTTCCATCCCTTGTGGTGGAGGTTGATAGCCTAAATAAGTTTAAGGCTCAGCTGGACAGGTATTTTGAACGAACAGAGGGGTGAAGTGGAAGTGGGTTTTTTTCTTTTTTTTTTTGGCTGATGCTGCATAAGCTTGCTTTCTTGCATCAAATGCCTCTACTAATGCTAATGCTAATGCTAACTACACAGCAAAGAATGGAACGAATTATATTGGGAATCAGACTGTTAGATAAGAAGAGGAAACACATGGATTAGGCAGCAAACTCAAGTAAAGGACATTGTTATCAAAACTAAAGAACTAAAATGGTCTTGGGCAGGACACATAGCTCGAAGACATGATGACAGATGGACTAAGAAAATAACAGAATGGTACCCAAGAGGGGCTAGAAGAAAACCTGGAAGACCAAGGCAGAGATGGATAGATGAAATTCATGAGTTTTTGGGTAGAAAATGGATGGCCGGTGCTCAAAACAGAAGGAACTGGAAAGTTGCCGGAGTGGCCTTCATCCTGCAGTGGATTGAAAATGGCTGATGATGATGATGATGAAGATACATGGGGAAATACGGTAAGTTACAAATTAAGCCAAAAAAGTGAGAAATTTAGACTGGCACCTGGCAGTAACACTGAGGTCAAAAAGTATGCAAAAAATCACAAGATACACAATGCAAACCACAAAGAACAAAAAAAAAAATAAATAAATAAATAATAATAATAATAATAAAATAATAAGAAATCTGTATTAATGTAATGCATTTTTAAACAAAATTTTTTATGGTTGATTATATTAAGAGGCTCTCTGGCCACTGGTTTGGAGAGTTGCCCACGGAAGTGCCAGCGAGTAGGTCAGTCACCCACCCAACCCATCTTGAAACACGGACAAAGGTGTCTAACGTGTGCGAGTCAATGGGTCTTGAATAAGTGCAAAGGCCCAATGAAAGTGAAGGCCGACGTTCGAGTCGGCTGTGTTGGGATCCTGTGCCATGAAACCGGCACTCGAGCACCAACGGCCTTTGTAGCTGAGTGGTCAGGAGCAGGAGTGCAGTAACACATGCTCTTTGAGTATACCAGGGTTCAAGGCTCTGACTGCTAAATACGGTCAATCTGCCAACCTGCACTGGACCGGCATGGCAGATTATGGTCCATTTCCCTCAACATAAATTGTTGGAATCTTCAATCCTACAGTGGAATGACGCAGTTTACTTTTTTTTCCCTTTTTTTTTTTATATTAAGGGAATGATAATTTAAATAAGATAAAGGAAAATAATTGCCAGTAAGTTTAAGAAAAAATTTTTTAAGGTTGGAAATAGCAATATTGTAGTTATTACATACAGTAGCAATTCTAACACATTGGGAAGTAATGACATTAGAGTGGACACTTAGAAATATTGGAAATCCAATGGGAAAAAATAACTTCAAAGTTTAAAGAGTCTGATTGTAAAGATCAACTGAAGTATGATCACAACAATATTAATGTTAAGGTCCAAATAATTAGTGGTGTTATTACAGGAATTACTTTTTTCTAGAGTAAGTTCAGGAGGATACAAATGGCTAAAATCCTTAATAAAGTTAGTATAATTGATTATGCAAAGCAATATATACCTAAATAACAGTATGTTTTGAGGAAGAGAAATTCTGGACCAGTAAAGATATAAATTTGCAAGAATACAAGAGGCAGGGCTACCCATGGGAGTACCCTTGATCTGCTGATATACCCAGAAACCATCAAAAACATAGTTATTAAAGACACAAAGATTGATCAAGTTATTCCAAAAAAGTGATGTTGCTATTAATAACATTATATATATGGAAAATTTCTAAAAGAACAGCCATATTCTAAAGTTTGAATATCTTGTAATTTATGATTTTAATGTTTCCAAGACAGATAAATTATTAAGAATAATTTTTTTGTTATGTAAAATACCCAAGACAGGTTTAAGTAACTGTCTTAATGTAATTAGTATTAGTAATGGCCATATGGTGCAAGGAAGCCTAAGGCTTATGATGCACCAGCCAAAAAAAAAAAAAAAAAAAGAGTAAAATAATAATAAAAAAATAAAATTAAATAAATAATAAAAGAAAAGGAAATAGACTCCCATTGGTAACTATCCAGCTTACCTTTGAATTTCCCCAAACTGTCAGCCTCTACCACCTATGTAGGTAACTTATTCCAGTAATTTATAACTCACTGGCTAAAATAAATCTTCCTGCAACCCAGTCTAAACATCTCCCTCCGTAACTTGAATTTATGGCCCCTAGTTCTAGAATCAGTTATAACTGTGAAAATTTCAACCTAATTCATTTTACTTTTGCCTCTCAGAACCTTAAACAGCTCAATCAAGTTTCCTCTAAGGTGATTAGTTTCCAAGCTGTGCAACCCACATATTCAAAGTCTTTCCTCATAAGAATGCCCTTTTGCTGATCTCACCAGGTGAGTTACCCATCTTTGGACCCTATCAAGAAGCTCTGTTTTTTTTTTTCAGGTGCTGTCTCCACACTTGAACACAGTATTTCAAGTGTGGTCTAACAATAGCCTTATATAAAGGGATTATGACGTCCTTATCTCTACTAGAAAATGTTCAATAAATCATCGATAGGACACCATGGGCCTTCCTTGCAACCTGTCTACAATGATCAGAGAACTTCAGGTCTAACCGTATTGAAACTCAAGTCCCTTTCTTCCACTACTAACTTTAGTTCAACTCCACTAAGTGTATCAGTTATTTTGGGGTTGCTGTTCTCCAGGTGTAAGACCTTGCATTTTGCTGAATTAAAGCATAGCTGCCACTTTTCTGAAATCCCTGAAGTCTATCTAAGTCACTCTGAAGAAGCTCTGCTTGGCAGTGATCATTAAGTACTCTACCAATCTTTCATCATTTAAAAATTTAGACATCATGCCCTTCATCCATTCATCAATGTCATTTAAGAAAATCAAAAACAACAGTGGTCCCAATTCCAGGAAAGTGAACATACAGCTATTAATTTTTAGTGATAATGTTAGGAGAGGAAAGCACCAGTCTGTATCATTCTCATGTAGCTCTTTGTTTAATGTATCAATGTAGAATTAGCTTTAAATAAGAAATTAAAACTAAATATTAATAATTTTAAATTTCTCTTTGTTTATTTCATTCCAAAGTTTCATAAAACACCTGTCAAATTCAGATTTATTACTTCTTGTAAAAACAGTTATGTTCATTTTCCTGAAATCCTATCCACAGGACATTGAATTCCACCTTCCAGTTTCAGAAACCTTGTCCTGCACAAGCAGCTTCAACTTCTTGAATATCCTTTACCAATTCCTTAAATCACAATCCATCTTAAGATAATTCTCCAGTGGGAAAAGGATAACTTAGTTGATCACAATCCATCTAAAACTCTGTTCCTGTCTTATATCTCACAAAAATAATTCTTCTACTCCTATGGTTATCTACAATGACACTCAGATTTCTAGACAAGATCACATTTCTCTATTAAAGATTACCCTGACTTCTAATCTCCATTGACAAAAGCACATAATAAATATTGCTTCCTCTGCATCTAAAAAACTTCCTCCTTTGCTCTTGGCATTACTTTTCTTCCAAAGAGCTACTCACTCTTTACAAATCTCAAATCTACCCTGCCATGGAATATTGTTTTCACATCTGGGACAGTGCCTCCAAAACCTCTCTCAGGCTTCTAGACTCCATTCAAAAGAGGGCAGTTAGGTTAATTAATGACCCATCTCTAACAAAGTCTCTCTACTCTCTGTCTCATAGACATTGTTTCTGCTGCATGCCTTTTCTATAGACATTTCCATGGGCATTGTTCTTCTGAATTTGCTTCTATAATTCTAAACTAGTCCAAACATGTGCCATAACCATCCTTTTACTGTCCAACTTCAACCTCACAGAACCAGCTTTTCTTCTTCCTCATTTATCCCTTCAACTTCCATTTTTTGGAATAACCTCCCTTCATATATATTTCCCGAAAATTATAATATACAGAAATTCAAGACTAATAGTAGTAGTAGTAGCAGTGGCATTTGATGCAAGAAAGCAAGTGTATGAGCTTATGCAGCATCAGCCAAAAAAAAAAAAAAAAAAAAAAATCACACCATTCCCTCCAAATGCCTGTCAAGTTCCTCCTTAAATTTATTCAACCTATCAACTTCTACAATGACAGATGGAAGTTTGTTCCAGCAATTAACCACCTGCTGGCTAAAGGCAAATTTCTGCACATCTAATCTACATCTGTCTTTTCTTAATTTGAATTTATGCCCCCTTAGGTTCGTAATCTGAACAAGTGGAAGGATCCCATCAGAATTCAGCGTGCTGAACCGATTCAAGGCCTTATACACCTCAATCAGATCACCGCGCAGGTGCCTAGTCTCCAGCCACTACAATTTGCAGAACTTAAGCCTCTCTTGGTAAGAGGATCCCTTCATTCCCCTCACCAATCTTGTTGCCCTTCTCTGTACATGCTCAAGCAAATCAACATCCTTCCTAAAATGAGGCCTCCAGACCTGTACGCAGTACTCAAGGCGTGGCCTGACCATTGCCTTATACAGAGGGATAATCACCTCCTTTTCCCTGCTAGCAAAATTCCTATATATCATTGACAAAACACCATGACCTGCCTTGGCAGCTTGTCTGCATTGCTCAGAAAACTTCATATCTGACTGCACAATTACTCCCAGGTCTTTTTCATTTTCTACCACCTTAAGTGTAGTACCACACAGCTGGTACGTTTCTCTGGGGTTACTTCTACCCATATGCAGTACTTTGCATTTGTCAAGGTTAAACTTCAGTTGCCACTTCTTAGCCCATCTGCCCAAATTATCTAGATCCTGTTGCAGTAGCACACTGCCATTACTGTCATTAACAACCCTGCCAACCTTTGTATCATCTGCAAACTTCGACATTAAGCCTGATATACCTTCATCAATATCACTGATAAATATACAAAACAACAGTGGACCTAACACCGAACCCTGTGGGACTCCACTAATAACATTAGTCCAAGAAGAGCAGCACACATTGATTACCACCCTCTGTCTTCTCCCACTTAACCATCCTTTTATCCATTGTAGCAACTTACCCTTAATACCATTCTGCTCCAATTTGTACAATAGTCTTCCATGTGCAACAGTGTCAAAAGCTTTCCTGAAATCCAAATATATGATATCAAAATTATTTTTTGCATCCAGTTCCTTTGTAACCACATCATAATATCCTATCAAATTTGTCAGACAAGACTTTCCCTTAACAAACCCATGGTGTGTCTGAATTATTGCTGCAGTCTTGTCTAGATGATCCTGCAATGCATCTTTAACCAGTGACTCCATTATTTTACCCGGAACAGAAGTTAAACTAACTGGTCTGTAATTACTCGTGTCACTGTTCGATCCCCCCTTTGTGAATTGGGGATACATTTGCACATCTCCAGTCCATGGGAACCTCCCCTGAGTCCAAGGACGCTCTCATAATTATGGCTAAGGGTTTGCTTAGTTGCTTTGCCGCCTCCTTTAATATAACTGGATAGATCCCATCCACCCCAGGTGCTTTTCTTATGTTTAACTTCAACAATTTCTCCTCCACTTTGCTTTCAGTTATTACAAAATCATTAAGTATCCTGCTACAATTTGATAACCTTCTGCCATTTTCAAACCTTAATAATTCCTCATGTGTGAATGTAGATGCAAAATACTCATTCAGTTTGTTTGCTATCTGAGCAGGGTCATCAACAGTCGAACCAGCGATGTCAAGTATCTTCTTTCATCTTCTCAACCTTCAACTCACACAATATATAGTACTATAGGTTCTAATACCTTTCATGTTTGGTGTTTTCATTGAAAAAAAAAATAAAAATAGTACCCTGCTCCTTTAATAGAAATCATACATATCATCCAACTTTGTACTCTTGTAATGCCAAAAAACAACGAGGCCGAAAACAACCTCAGGCCAGAGACATTGCTAGAGAGAAGATCATCACTAAGCTGAAGTCTGATGTACCTAGGAGACATCTAACATTAACATTTTTAGTTTTGTGATTGTTATACACCTGTAAATTGCACAAATTCTATGGCCATGTTGCCTATTTGTGGGATTAAAAAAGTTTTCAGGAGAGAAAAAACATGTGGCCCTTACTCAAAACCAATTTGAGTAATTTTTTATATAGAGCGACTACTGTATATAAAAAAGTAAGTAGATAAAATTACCTTCCATCGAGACAGGATCTGAATGTGCCCTTATCACATAGTGTGGAAGGATAAATTTACAAAAAAGCACAAAGGATTATAATAATGACCAAACCATGATACAATGTGCTAGATAGAAGGATATTTCACTTTTTTGAAAAATTTTTATAAAAAAACAGACAAAAATGATCTGAGCAGCTCAGTGCCAAATTACTTTCTACCATCAACAACAATATATATCCTCTTCAGCTTTTGCGACAAAAATACAGTTTCTGATTCCTGTCATTTGCAGTACATTTTTCTGGCCTTTTTTTTTTTTTTAATGAGTAACTGAGATGAGTAATGAGTAACACTGAGAGAAAAAAAAAAAAAAAAAAAGAGTAAAATAATAATAGAAAAATAAAATAAAATAAATAATAAAAGAAAAGGAAATAGACAACCTATTGAATATTGTAAGGGTTTCTTTGCATTGCCCAGAACAATCCAATCGATTCAATCAAAAATAATCCAGTACAGGTTTCATGAAATCTGTATTGGATTTCTTTTGATAATTTAAGGAAGATAAATAACATACGCATACATCATTGCTAAAACAAAAGTTTACCATTCCCTACCTTTCAGTTAAAAATACATCAGTACTGGTCAATGATGTTATATAAAATTGAAACATGCTTAAAATAAAAACCATAATTTAACATAAGATCTTACCTGAAGAACTGTAGTCCTTTCAAGGAACCTTTTAGTTAAATTTTCATTTTCTGAAATTTTGTCCAAAATATCAGAATAAACTGGTTCAGTCTTCAAGACCTCACTAAGGGTAAGGCTCTGATTAGTTAACAGCCTGAAAAACAGTAATAGTTTAGGACTGCATCTGGAATCAATATTTTTATTTAATTTACCAAAGGTAACATACCAACATCACCCTCCCTCCACTGTCACCCACTTGATTTCACAACAATTTTTAACTCTGGCAATAACCAGAATCATTCTTTTATAAAAGAATGATTCTGGTTATTGCCAGAATCATTCTTTTATAAAACAGGAGACAAAATTCCTGTTATAATAACTACGTATTTTGTTATACTCTAATGGCCAGAATGATTTAATATTAAACATTTTCATCAAGATTAGCCAAAAAAATATTTATATAAATAGCATTACCAACAGCTGCAATAAAATAAAAAAGAAAAAATTTACTAAATGCTGATTACTGAGGGCATATGAGCTACGAGAAAATCCACCTAAGTAAACCCTAAAACTTGCAGTTGATGGAATTTATCCAATTATACTAAAAGCAGTAGCAAGAGAGGTGAGCAAACCTTTAGCCATATTTATGAAAGCATCCTTGAATTCAGGGAAGTCCCTATAGATCAGAGATATGCAAATCTCTCTCTCTCCTATACATAAAAGGATGAAATGAATAATTACAAACCTGTAAGACTGACTTCTGCACCAGGAAGAATAATGGAATTGCTGATTAAAGAAGTAATGAAGGATCATCTTGACAGGAATGCAGTCATAGCATGGATATGTTAAGGGAAGATCTTGCTGGCTAATCTGATTAGCTACTATGAGATAGTCTTACTGGATGTAATATAATTTTGACATCATATACTTAGATTTCAATACTCTTCCACAAGAATGACTGCTGTACAAAAGCAGTGGGGCATTAAGGATAAATTACTGTATAAAAGGATAGTTGAATAGGAGGAATCAGAGCATGGTTATTAATGGGCACTGTTCTTCTTGGACTAATGTTAATAGTGGAATCCCTCAGAGTTTGGTATTGAACTCTTACTGTTTCAATATTTAATAATGATATTGATGAAGGAGCATTAAGTTTAATGACAGTTATCATTGACAGTAATGACAGCTGAAAAACAGCAATTGATGTTTAACACTGATAAATGGAGAATGAAAGAGACCCATGGTAATTGTACAGTCCAATAAAAAGTTTTCTGAGCAGCATAGACAGGGATTACTAGAAGAGATCACAGAGTTCATACAGGAATTTTGCCAGCAGGAATAATAGGCGCCTCCATAGCCAGGTGGACAGGAGCAGCAGTGCGTAGCACACGCTTCTTGATTAGACCGGGGTTCGAGCCCGTGCCCACCAAATACGGAGGATGCGGAAAGGTCAGGGAATGACCACCGCATATCCCCGGAGCAATATGGCCTTAGTTGCTAATGCTCCTAAAAACCAAATAACAACAAACCAGTAGGAATAAACAGGTGATTATCAAGTTGTATAAGGCAATAGCCAGGCAACATCTTCAGTAGTGCATACAGGTTTGGAAGCCTCATTTTAGAAAAGATATTGGATCTGTTGGAATAGGTGTAGGGGGGGGGAAACAAGATTAGTCAAGAGCACAAAACAGCACTCTTCTTTTTGAAGGACTTAGGTTCTGTAAACTGCATTGTCCATAAACTAGACAACTGTTGGAGACTTCATTGAAGTGTTTAAGGCTTTAAATGGGTTGAATAAACTACATTCTTCCTTGTATGTATCACCTAAGATGATGAAATGACACATACAAGGGGACATAAATTTAAAACTGTAAAAGGATGGTTGCAGGATGTACGAAAATTTTCTTTCAGCCAGAGAGTAACTGATTGTTTGAAAAAGCTTGCATCTAGTGTTATGGAAGTGGGACAGTCTGACAAAATGGGCAAAAGCAAAAGAAAAAAAAGTATGGGACAGTTACAGGCAAGCAATTCATGTGACAAAACTTTATATGATAATTATAAGTAAATATTTAGTAAAAATACTGATGGAGTTAATATTGGAAAATTGATAGGAAAGAGAGCTAAGAATGAGGAAAAGGAGTTCTACTCAAATACAAATATGCAAAGTATATTCAACAGGTTCCTTGAAAGTTCAAAGTGGGGATATAATCAACAATCCAGCTGAAATTTTGCCCAAATTTTCATCAAAACAATTGAAACCATAATAGTGCCAGGGAGGGGAATAGTGAAGCTGAGCTGAACCATTGTAAAGTAAGTGACATGATATCAGAAAAGTGCCTTTCTGTAAAGCTGCTGAAGCCAAGAGAGTGCAAAGCTCCAGTTACACAAAAAGGGTAACAAGTGAGTGGTGGTGGTGTAGAGGTTTTGTGGCACAAGGGCAACTGAGGCCAAAATGTGCCTATTCAAATATTTGGAATGGTACCGGAATTTGCCTTATTTGATATTAGATATATTCATAAAGTCTAATATGTTTGAGATAAGCGAAAAGCTCATCCAGATTGGCATTGTTTCCCAATAGGTGGGTTAGTGATAAAGGTTCTTGCATTTGTGTCAGAGAAAGAAAGGTAGTATTTCTGATATGGGAATAATACGAACAATCTAACAGAATATGTCGAACTGTAAGTTGTGATGAACAATTCATGCATACAGGAGGGCCATCGCCCATGAGCAGGAACAAGTGGGTCAGGTGTGTGTGCCCTATGCGCAATCTTGCCAGTATTACTTCTTCATGTCTGTTTTTCCTCAAGCTCGAGCTCCATATTTGTGGTTCTTGTTTAATTTCAAATAATTTATTGTTGTATGTGTCTTCCAAATATTTAACCATTGGTCCCTACAGATACTCCATCTTACCAAGTACCCTATCTATATAGGGTACTTGGCAAGATGGAGGTGCATTGCTCTTTGGGTGCTTGGCTGCCTGGTCTGCTGTTTCGTTACCTGTGATTCCAGCATGCCCTGGATCCAACAGAAACTTACAGTATGATTCAGATTCCTCAAATGATTTAGACGAGACCGGATTTCTTTTACTATGGGATGTGGGGTTGAGAAATTGTTACTTATTGCGGAAAGCGCACTCATGGAGTCTGTATATATTAAACTATTAGTGTTGAGACAGGTATTGATATTGTATATAGCTAGGTGGATTGCATAAAGTTCTGCAGTATAACTGCTACATTCAGCCAGGAGAGATACAGATACTGTAAATGTGGGAAAGACTGCTGCAGAACCTGCTGCAGAACCTGCTGCAGCATGTCCTTCGTGCAGTTGCTTGATGTAACAGTTTTCCATGGACTTTTTCCCCCATTGTTGGAAATAGGTGTCACAGTAAGGTGGGTTTGAGGACCAAGACAGATCAGATATTTTGGTTTCTTTGAGTGTGTTTTCAAAATGAACATTCCAGCAATGCATCAAATCTTGTAGTCTAATACCAGTTGGTCTATTTTCAGTGGGTTTGTTGTTATAGAATGTTACCCTTTCAGGATTGAAATGTAGCGGTTGATTTGGATGATCTGGAAGGCTTTTAATCCTGGCTGCATAGGTGAGGAGTAACATCTTCCTTCTGAGGTGGAGTGGTGGTTCGTTTGCCTCTATATAGACACTTTGGACCGGAGATGTTCGAACAGCTCCAAGAGCAGTGCGAAGAGCACTGTGCTGTATTGTATTCAGTCTTGTAAGTACAGTTTTCCTAGCTGAGTCGTATACTATTGAACCATAATCTAGACGGGACCTGATGAGTGAATGATACAAATGCAGGAGAGTGCATCTATCTGCACCCCATGCTATGGCAGAGATGGCTCTGAGTATATTGAGTTTTTTCAAGCAGAGAGTTCTGAGATAAGTTATATACATGGTAAAATTAAGTTTAGTATCTAATATTAAACCTAAAAAGTGGATATTGCTGGCAAGAGGGATTGGTTGGTTTTTTAATTTAAGTTCAGGCTCTGGATGTAATCCGTGCTTTTTACAGAAATGAACTGCAATTGTCTTTTGCTTTGACAGGTGATAACCATTTTGTACAGTCCATGTCTCTAACTTATTTATGGAAAGTTGTTAACTGTCTCTCTATGCTGTTAATGGTTGGTGAATGGCATGATATAGCAAGATCGTTGGCATACATATATATTTCTATGGTTTTGGGAATATTCTGCATCATGGTATTTAGCTTAATTGCGAAGAGGGTAGGACTAAGTATGGACCCTTGAGACACCCCTTCTTGAATAAAATATTGTGAAAGTACATTCTGGTGACGAACTTGAAATGTTCTGCACTTGAGAAAGTTCTGGATGAATTGAGGTACGTGTCCTCTCAACCCTAGGGCATACAGCCCTCGAAGAATGCCATACCTCCATGTGGTATCGAATGCCTTTTCAATACTAGACTCACCATTACCAGATGTTCATTTTTAACATATGCATTGCGAATGCTAGTTTCGGCTCTTACAATAAGGTCCAAGCAGGATCTGTTTTGTCGGAAACCATATTGGTTGATATTTAGCAGCATTTTGCTTTCTAGTATCCATTTTAATCTCCTATGTATCATTTTTTCTAGTGTTTTACTCAAACAGCTGGTTAGGGAAATTGGTCGGTAGTTTTGTGGAAGCGATTGATCCTTTCCTGGTTTTGGAAAGGCAGGAATTACAGAATGATGCCATGAGGAAGGATAAACACATTCAAGAAATATCCGGTTGTAGAAAACTAGTAATAATCTTAAAGCTATATTATTTAGATGTTTAAGCATTATACAGTAGATTCCGTCCAGTCCTGCTGAGCTGTTTGCTGATCTGTTCAGAGCTTCTTGGAGTTCAGCTAGGATGAATGGCTGATTATAAGGAAGGGATTGGGTGGTGTTGAAATTTAATTTAAATTTTTCTGCGGAGGTTTTGATTTTCAGGAAAGAATTGTCGTACGCAGAAGCTGATGATATTTGACTGAAAGTCTCTTCAAAGAAATCGCCTATTTCCTTTGGGGAAGACAGTTTTCGTCCATTCTTAATCAAGATTGGAGCAGAAAAGGGAATGTACTTATTATTTAATTGTTGGATTTCCTTCCATATTAACTGACTGCTGGTGTCCTTCATGATGGTACTGGCAAATATTATCCACGATTCTTTTTTGGCTTGTCTTCTGATTTGTCGTACCCTTGCCTTTTGTTTTTTTATATAAAACGAGGTTGGCTGGTGTAGGAAATCTACGAAATAGGTTCCAAGCTTTATTTTTTTCTCGTTTTGCACTGTTGCAGGCCTCAATCCACCAGTGTTTTACATGTCTTTTTTGGTTTGCAGAGGATTGAGGAATTGCCTCAGAAGCTGCTGCCAAAATTTGTGCGGTAATGTGCTCTGTGACTTTATCTATTGGTTGTGATTTAATAAATTGATCATCAAAATAAACACAGACTGAATATTTTGTCCAGTTCGCTTTTGTGAATTTCCATTTTACTCTGTAATCTGGAGAATGGGATTGTTTTGTTTGTATTTTACATATAATTGGAAAATGATCGCTGTTGTGTGGATCATATAAGGTTGACCACTCCATACTGGGGAACAGTATGGGAGAACAGATTGACAGATCAATTGCCGAAGTGGAGCCTGTGGGTAGATGGACATAAGTGTGATGGCCAGTATTTAGCAAGGTTAACTGCTGTTGATTCAGTAATGTCTCTATCATATGTCCTCTTTTATCCATGCTTGAAGATCCCCACAACGGGTGATGCCCATTGAAATCTCCAAAAAGGCAGAAAGGTTCTGACAATTGTGCTATAAAATCTTCTAGTTCTTTAAGCATAAAAAGTCTATTTGGTGGGAGGTATATTGAAACAAGAGTTAGTGTTATTCCAAGCGCAATAGGCACAGCAACAGCTTCTAAGTCAGTCTGTAGAGGGATATGTCGAACTGGGATTTTAAGAGTTAACTAGTACTGCTACTCCTCCATTTGCGGATTTTGCAGTATTCCTGTCTTTTCTGTACATTGTGAAGTTTCTAATTAAGAGAGTTACCTGTGGTGTTAAATTTGTTTCTTGCAGACAAACACTCACTGGATTGTACTTATTGATCAGGTCATATATATCATCAGTATTGGCTTGTATGCCTCTGCAATTCCATTGAAGTATGTGCTGCATTACTTGCTTTTAGGAGTTTTGATCTGTCTGTTTTTTTAAAGCAGTTTGTTTGTAACGATCTGATTTATTTCTGTCTTTTTTGGGGAAAACCGGTCTCTCTGTATCCATGTGTTCTTCTGCATGAAGTTCTAATATAGTTTCTTCTTGGTCAGTATTGTTGTCAACATCCATATGTATAGGGAATTGTTTCTTGGTCTGAGCATGATCTGTTGGTACTGTTTTGTCTGCTTTTTCGTAGTTTCAGGCATGTTAGGCGGAACTGAAATTGGAGTATTAATTCCTTGTTCCAGTTGCTTGTGTTTGGCAGGTTGTGGCTTAGCATTAAGCATGGACCTGGCGGCCCTATCTGCAAAAGAAATGTTTGGAGGGACTGCAATGTCAGTTTGAGTAGCAATAGAATGATTGTGTTGGGTTGCTTGTGCATACGTGCGTTTCGGCATAAACTGTATAATATGCTTTTTGGCTTCCTGATACGTTATTTTGTTTTCTGTTTTGTATTTCTTACCCAACTTTCCACATTTCACAATTTTTTTAATATGCTGGATGGTTACCTTTGCAATTGGGACAGGTGAAGGAGGTTACGGTACAATCAGCTTGAGTGTGTTCTGTTGAACCACAGTTTGGGCAAATCATAGTGCCACAACATGCTACCTGGGAGTGTCCATATTTCTGGCATTTATAACACCTGATGGGATTCGGTATATATGGACGTATACGACAATTCAGATACCCTGAGCCGACCGGGCTAGCCGAGTGGGTAAAGTACCTGCCCGGCAACCAAAGGTCGCGGGTTCGATTCCCGCCTCGGGCTTGGATCAAAGTACTGCAAAAACCTTGGGAGGTGCAATATGGCCACAGAAGCCGATGCGCCAACAACTACCAAATCAAAAAAAAAAAAAAAAAAAAAATCAGATACCCTGCTTTAACCATTGTTGGTAAGTTTGGGGTACTAAAGGTCAGTATTATGTTCCTTGTTGGCTTTAATTCTCATTCTTTCCGGATTAATATTCTTTTTGCATGTATTACTCTTTGATCTGTCAATTCTTGTACAATTTCATCCTCTGAGATGTTAATCAGGTCCCACTCTGCTATAACTCCTTTAGATGTATTCAGAGTGGCATGAGGCGTTATTTTCACAGGAATTCCACCAAAAGTAGTCAGTTTCAATACTATTTTTGAGTGTTTTGGCTTCATTATCTCTACCAGCAGATCTCCAGACTGTAATCGCTTTACCATCTTCAGAGATCCTTTAGCATTTTCCAAGCATTTCTGGATTAGAAATGGGGATAATTTGCTAACAGGAGAATCTGATACAGAATGAATAAGGAGAAAGGCTGGGTGATCTTGTTAACATAGATCTGTTTTTTGTCTTTTATTTTGATAGGAGTCACGATCGGGTTGGTATTGATCAGTAGGTGATCAACTGATCAAGTGAGGGAAAGGTTTCTTTGTCCATTTTGTACTCCTTTTGGCCCTGAGGGATGACTTTCCCACTCAGGTTAATAGCCCCGCTACGGGGAGGCAGGAGTCATGCCACAAGTGGCCAAGTGGTTGTTAGGTTAGTTGGGTTAGCAACTCTAATAAAATTAAAAGGAAAGTTGTCTTTTCTTTTCTGACTTAACTTACAACTTGTAAGATGAAGTCTACTGTGCTTTTTTTAAAGATCTGAAAAGAAACTAATGGGGAACTTAAAGAGAAGAGTGATTCCTTTAAAGGAGAATGCTTTGAATCGCTTTATAGAGCTCAGAAAATCGCTTTGCCACAGAAACGCTTGGCACCTGGGGCCAAGTGAGTGCATTCAAACAGTAGTAATGTTAATGAGATCACCATTGGATGTGTGAATTATTCCCTTGGACTGCTATTGTCTCCCCAGTTCATAAGGGAGAAGCTAAAAAAGTGATTAGCAATTACAGACCAGCAAATTTTACTTCTGTGGTTGGTAAAATTATGGAATCTATAGTTAAAGACACAGCATGGGCCCACCTTGACAAGAATAGCATCCTAAAATGGATCTCAGCATGGTTTTGTGAAACGGTAAACATTACCTGGTAAATTATTATGATGAGGTTATAAAGCAGTTGTATGCAAGAAACAACTTTGACATTATACAGGGTGTCTCAAAAATATTGGTACAAACGTTTAGGGGAGGTAGGTAACATCTAAAGGAATGTGAATTGCATAGGAACCCATAACCGGAAATGTCACCGTAAGTCGGTACACGGCACTGTTCATCAGTTCGCGAGAGGGAAAATTTCTGGTTTACTCATTCAAGCAGTAGTCGCCACACGAAGAGCATGCATCGATATATGAACTGTGAACTGGCAGACATGCACCTAGTGTATGGATTAGCAGAAGGCAATGGATGAGCCGCTCAACGAATTTATGGAGAATGCTTCCCAGACAGACATGTACCGGACCACGATTTGTTTGCGCGTGTGCATCAAAATTTGTGCGATTATGGGTTATTTAGAGGTAACAGGAGTAGTCCGGGCAGACCATGTTTGACGCAAACTCCCGCCATAGAAGAAAGTGTGTTGAATGCCGTCCAGAATAATCCTCCTACCAGCATGTGCCGTTGCCTCTGCCTTAGGAGTGTCTCATTGCAGTGTACAGCATGTCTGGCATGACGATTCCTTACACCCCTTTCATCTCCAAAGGGTTCAGTTAATGCGCCCCCAAGATCATCCTGCACATGTGGCTTTTACGCTGTGGTTTCTCCAAGAAAGTGTTCAAGACTTGAATTTTCCAGCCTATGTTTTGGTCATGGATGAGGCTTATTTCACTCGGGAAGGCTTATTCAATCAGCACAATGGTCATGTGTGGGCCCACAACAACCGACACGGTGTGCACCCCCATGCGGCACAACATCGCTTCACAATAAATGTGTGGGCAGGTATGGTCGGTGACTGCTTAGTCGGCCCATACCTGTTACCATCCAGCATGAACTCCACTAAACATCGGATCTTTCTTGAACAAGTTCTACCAGGATTACTTGACGATGTTCCAGCAAATGTGAGAGGCAACATTTGGTTTCAACATGATGGGACGCCTGCCCATTATGGAAGGTGTGTTCATGACCATTTGAACACACATTTTGGGCGTCGATGGATTGGCTGTGGTGATCCCGTTGTCTGGCCCCCCCACACTCACCTGATTTATCGAGCCTTGATTTCTTTCTGTGGGGGGTCCTCAAATCTATCGTGCATGAATCGCCTGTGGAGACGGAAATGGATCTCGTGGCGAGACTCGTCTATGCAGCTGCTACTGTCAAAGAAACTCCAGGTATATTCGACCGTGTCCACCAATCCAGGCTGCGTTGGTGTCGTGCATGCATCGCATCTCATAGTGGAACCTTTGAGCATCTGTTGTAACATCATGAAATGCATCCATCTTGTACTCCATTGTTAATATTAGTGATTCATTTCAAATAAATGTTTGCCACTAATTACTGTCTTGTGTCATTTCTGCTTCTTGTGCCTCTGCTACTACTTTGCTGTGACGTTTCCGGTTACGGGTTCCTATGCGATTCACATTCCTTTAGATGTTACCTACCTCCCCTAAATGTTTGTTTATATTTTTGAGACAACCGGTACATCTGAATTTTAGTAAGGCTTTTGACACAATTCCTCATGAGAGATTATTGTATGACTCAGAGCAGGTTGGAATAATGGAAGATAATTGGTTGGAAACAGGAGACAGAGAGTGGCCATAAATGGGTAGTCTTCAGAGTGGATGAGTAGCAAGTGGGGTCCCAGAGGGATCAGTGCTCAGACCTCTTGTTTCTTATCTTTCTAAATGATACTGATAAGGGAATACAGAGAAAACTATCAAAGTCTGTTGATGACTTAAAGGTTGAAAGGGTAATTAATGATAAAAACTGGGCTATGATGCTTCAAAAAGATTTGAACTGACTACTAGTATGGTAAAAAACAAAAATGGCAGCTAACAGTTACCACTACCAAACACAAAGTATTGCGCTTGAGGAAGAGAAACCCAGCTGCTTATAGATTAAGTGCAGAGGAATTAAAGGATTTTCAAGAGGAGAAAGAGAAAGCAACACTAGATTGGTGGAGAGTGCTATCCCTATGAGGAGTGTCTTAGAAACTGTGATCAGCAGAGCTTAGCAACTGGATGTCTTACGGCTGATTTGACTGAAGTGTATAAGACAGTGAGGGAATTAGTAAAACAAATGAGGGAAGAATGTTCTAACTAGTGAGTGACACTAGAACCAGAGAGCAGAGATATAAAATCATAGGGAGTAGACTAGACCATTGGGCAGTGTTGTTGAATGCTGGAATAAGTTAATTTACTATGGTGGCTGAGGTGGAGAGCTTGGCAAATCTCAAGGAAGAATTAAATAGGCAACTTTTGACTATGGAAATAAGATGGGAAAGTTTTTTTGTTTTTTTTTTAAGAAATGCAAAATATTTCTTTTTTGCTTGCGACTCTTGTACTGTAAATCTATTTTGTAAATAGAAGGTTTACACCTTTAAAAGAACTTGAAAGGAATTTTGGAATATCCTATTTTAAACATGTGCTTGTGATGTTCAACATTAGATATCATAACTGCATACTTCACACTTGTGCCACCATGTGTAGGATGACTATTTATCAAGTTCACATAAAGCAATCACATATCCATGATATTTCAAATGCAAGTAGATGGCATGTAAGGTGAAATTTAATTCAATTATTGGAAAAACTAGGAATGAAGAAAAATAAAAAGAGTGAACAAATACATAAAATTCATATTACCTCAATTTTGAACTTCTGTAGAAACAGGCAAGTCCTTCGGCAACGTGACCACCTTTAACAGAAAATATACCTTCTAATCCTACGTCTTTAAATAAAGGTGAAAGATCACCAAAGTAAAACTTCTTGTCGACTTCTTGTAAACAAATGAGATCAGCATTATAACCTGCAGTTGGAAAAAATAATTATTTATTATTTTATTTATGTATGAGATATATACACTAAGTGATCACTGAATTATGACCACCCCTATGAAAACTGAAGGCAACCTGTTGACCACGTGAGGTACAAGAGTGCGGAGTTAGTCGACCTACGTAGCATAGATAAGGTGTCAGTGGTTCAGTAGGTAGTAAAATTCCAAGCGTGATGGGTAAAAGGAAGGATTTATCGGACTTTGATAGACAAATTGTGTGTGCTCAATGAGCTGGTGCCTTGATTTCCCAAATGGCTGAACTGGTGGGATGTTCGAGAGCCGCCGTAGTTAAAGTGTACCAGGACTGGCGTCGAAATGGTCAAACAACGACCCAACAACAAAACTGCAAAGGTCAGCAAAAGGTTGATGTTAGAGGTGAGCACCGGGGTCCGACAACTTGTACAGACAAACAGGCGCAGCACTGTTGAAGAGTTGACTACCCAATATAATATGAGCCAACCTGAAACAATATCTGGCATGACCATGCGTCACACGTATGGGCTATACCAGCAGACGACCCCTATGGCATCTTCTCCTAAGCAAGGTTCATCAGCTTAAAAGACTCGCCTGGTGCAAAGGGCATGCAAGTTGGATGTTAGAAGACTGGAAGAAGGTGTGCTGGTCGGATGAATCACGTTATTTACTCCACACTGTGGATGGTCGTGTACAGATTTGGCATCAACAACATGAGGCTCTTCATCCATCATGCATTGTATCAAAAGTGCAGGCCGGTGGAGGCTGTTGTATGGTGTGGGGCACGTTTCACTGGAAAGAACTTGGACCCCTGGTGCGTGTGGAACAACATATCAGTGGTCTCCGCTATCGTCAACTGCTTGCTGAGTAGGTTACACTTTTTCCCGAATGGCGATAGTGTCTTCCAAGATGACAATGCTCCGAGCCATCGGGCACTTGTTGTGCAGGAATGGTTTGAGGAACGCAGTTCTGACTTCCAGCATATCGACTGGCCTCTGAACTCCCTCGATATCAATCTCATAGAGCACTTGTGGGACACTATGGAAAGACATATCAGGTGTCTGGATACACCAATCACCTCCATACCTGCATTGCTGACCACATTACATAGTTTGGTTGGCTGTACCTCTCGAATGCTTCCGACATCTTGTTGAATCAATGCTATGTCGGATAGCTGCTGTACTGAGGGCAAAAGGAGGACCTACAAAGCATTAGATAGGTGGTCATAATTCAGTGATCACTTGGTGTATATACAGTAGAACATCAATAATCCAAATGAGCCAGCATTTATTTATTTTTTATGCTGGTGCCATATAATAATTACAGTACATGCTGGTTATTGTGATCACGTTTGCAAATTGAATTTTGATTCTATTAAACGGCAATTCTAATAAGCAAAAATCAGAGGAATATTATCCACAGGGTATAAAAATGAAGATATAAAGCACATATTTACACCTTTTTTCCCTTTATCAATTAACAAAATTAAATTACAGCAGGCCCCGTGGTTTGCTTTATGCTGATTCACTACAATGCTGTTCTTATATTATAACCCATATATGACTATAACGCTGTCACAGATCACTATAACGCTCTTTTACATATTGCATTTTTGGCATATTTAATGAAATTGTTTCATTTGATGGAGGCGATAGCTTGAAAATGAATATAAAAATACGGTTAAAATGTTTCCCATGCTCAGTGAAATTTTCTCGCACGCTAATTTAATTGCAGTACAGTGACTTGTTACGTAGTTCCGAGATCAATATTTTAAAAAATGATCAAGTATATTGTTTGTAATATTTGCGTTATATGCATTTATCTGAAGTCTAGTCATCACTCAGTACAGTATTAGACATCGTGCGTAACAGACAGTTTACTTGAACATTGTATCATAATTAATGCAACCAACACAGTTACATTTTCGAAGAGTTAATAATGGCCGATAAGAATGAAAAAACAACAACGTCTGGGCGCAGTACGAAGACTATGAATGTAAGAAAAAGACTGAATTTGAAAATTCAATTAGACGTTTTGAAGCGAATCGATTCTGGTCAAAGACAAGCAGATGTGTGCCATAATTTAGGACTTGCAAGTTTAACTGTAAGAACAATTATAAAAAAAATAATTAATTTTAGCATTGGGAAAGACAGCTGTTCCACTGCAAGCAACTAGGGCTAGGCCGGCTATTAGGATTGAAATGGAAAGACTTTGAACTAATTTTATTGAAGATAATATCCATTGCAGAATTCAGTTAAGTTAAATATTATTAAAAAAAAAAAAAAAAAAAAAGATTGAGAGATTAGCCTATATGATGATCTGAAGAAAACTCACCTAAAAAAAAAAAAAAGAAAAAAAAAAATTGGAACCATTTAAAACCAGTAAGGACTGGTTGAATAGATTTAAAATCCAGAGAGAAGCCGCAAGTGCAGATCAAGGAGCCGAAACTTTCAAAAAAGAACTTGTTAAAATTATTGAAGAGGGGTATTATGTGTTATACTTTTCAACAAGTTTTTAACATAGATGAAGTAGGACTTTTGTGGAAACGAATGCTTAAAAGAAGTTTCATATTGAAAGAAGGAAAAAACATGCCAGGTTTCAAAGCGGCGAAGGATCGGTTGTCTTTATTGTTGAGTGGTAACGCTGCGGGGGATTTAAAATTAATACCCCTTTTAGTTTATTTGGAAGAGGGTCAAAGTTCAACCCAAAATCGATACATTTTTCAAGATTAAATTCATCAATTAAATTAAATCAATTTAGATCAATTAAATTCATGATTTTAATTGGAATTTTAAGTTTAATTTTGATACGTAAGTAGTTACCACATAATTATATACGCATGTAATGCAGAATATTTATATGTGCAAATATTTGAATATTAAATATTTTGACCGACATTTGTGTATCTTTTCACTACCGTTTATTATTGATTAGGAAATATCCTATGGCACTGACCGCAACTCACAAATACATATGTTACCTTATGGGAATGCAGCGCTCGCTTAGCGCAGATTCACTTAGCGCTCTGTTTTTCCGGAACGAATTATCAGCGTTAAGCGGGGGTCACCTGTATGTGAAAATCGAAAGAATATTATCTGCAGGTTAGCAAAATAAATTTACGCTTATGTACATAGCTTAATTAATATACATACAGTAATAACTAAACATAACACTTCTGTAATTTGTTCATCGCACTTTGTAATCGGATATTTCTGTTCACTGACATTTTTTTTTGGATTGTAAAATCTAAAACAGTAAAAATAGATAAACAAAGAACACGGCATGCAGAAATTGCAACTAGCATGATATGTGCAAGTGAGATATGAAGTAAAACGATTCTGAACAGAGTGTTTACAGAGTTTAATTTTACCATACTGTACTTTTATTTGTCTTTTAAAGGGAAGCAGAAATTTTTAACAACTGAATTAAAGATTGAGATTTTAAACAGACTTTCAAAGAGAGAAAGCAGGTCTTCTTCAGCAAAGTTTACAAGGTTGGAAAGTCAACCATAACAGACGTTAAAAACAAATAAAAAAATTTTAAAGTTTGCCAATATCATTAATAAATACAAATAACAATGGGCCCAGCACTAAACCCTGTAGATCTCCACTAATAACACTAGTCCACAAAGAGCAGTATCCTTTGATTACCACTCTATTTTTTCCCACTCAACCATCCCTTTATCCATAGCAGTAACTTGTCCTTGATGCCACACTACTCAAATTTGTACAGCAGTCTTTATGTTTAACAGTATCAAAAGCTTTCTTTATTTTATTTTATTTTATTTATTTTTGCATCCCGTTCCTCTGTCATTGAATCATAGTACCTAATCAAATTTGTCAGAAAATCTCTCTCCTTACCAAACCCATGCTGTGACTGAAGTATAGCTGCACTACTGTCCAGATGGTCCTGTATCACTTCTTCAACCAGTGACTCCATTATTTTTCCTGGAACAGAAGTTAAGCTAACAGGTCTAACATGTACGTTAGTGCAAAAGCATCATTTTTACGTAGCCATCTACCAAAGTAGTTAAATTAATTAATTAAATTGGCATCGTTTTTGTTATATCTCATATTGTGAATGCCTTCACAACGAGTTGCCATGGTATTGTACTACCTTGAATAAATAACGCTTCACCAGTGGAGAAGACTACTGTTATTTATTCTCAGCGGATACCACCACCCAGACGGCACCGTTTCAAAGCTTGTTTTCTTCTCTTCAGTGGGTGGGCAGGTACCCTGGTGTTGCAATAGTGACTACCCAATTATTAAGTTTTTATAGTCTATATCACTGCACACCATCAGGCATCTCTCATATTGTGAAGTTACACTTCATAACTGGGTTGTCACTATTGCAACACCAGGGTACCTGCCCACCCACCAATGATAGGCCAATAGCCTTGAAACGGTCACCAGGGGAAGCCTGATATTCACAGAGTTTCCAAGAATAGGTAACAACAGTCTTCTCTACTGGGGAAGCGTTGCCTATTCGAGGAATTTATGAGCTCTTGAGTAGTGTGAGTTGAAGGAGTAACTGTCCCTTTCTTCCTTCTACGGCATTTCCTTCCTCTTCCTCTCCTATTATTACCTTCCTACATCTTTTTTGCTTTCCTAAGTCTAATAGGGATAGTATGAGAATAACAGAGATCTTTATCTCATACCATATTTCAAACAGTGTCGTCTGGGTGGTGGTATCCGCTGAGAATAAACAACAGTAGTCTTCTCCACTGGTGAAGTGTTATTTATTCGAGGTAGTACAATACCATGGCAACTCATTGTGAAGGCATTCACAATATGAGATATAACCAAAACAATCTAATAATCTAATAATTATGTGTAAAGAAACAATATAAATATCAATCAATCACAGTCTGAAAGACTCAGCCAGAATGCTGGTTTCATATTACTACAGGGGGCAAAAAAATGTGGGGGCTTAACACAATCCCAAAATGCACAAAAAATTTCATTTAATCATCTCAAAAAGGCACTGCTACAAAATTGTCACAAAGGCAGATTAGTCCATGTTTCAATTGTATTTCAAGGTCATGCACCCTGAATTCATTTCAAAAACTTCCTGTGTCACCTACTTTCACAAAATAACCAAAGATAGTTTCCATACATTTCCCTAATTTTTAAAATTCACCTTTGGCACTAGATGTACATTGCAAAACTGCCACTTGAGTTCCACACAAGGGCGAAAGTTGCACATCACTACTGAAAGGTGGACAACCAGAATAACAACTTTTAGAAACTGTAATCTCAGAATTATATCAACCAGTCAAGAAATTAAATTTTTTATGGATTTTTACCTTGAATTTTTTTTCAAAGTTAATTTCCGGTTTCCTTCCAGTTATCAAATAAAATTCTATAGTAGCTGAAAACTACAACAGACTGAGAATATATATATATATATATATATATATATCTCTATCACATATACCTGAGTAATTGCTTTTAAAAATATTCCATTTGACCAATTATGTTGCAAAGGAATCTTTTTAAAATAAATACTATCATGGTAATAAATGTAAAGTACACTTGTAGTGCTTAAACAGTAAGAGAAAAACATTTAATACATGCATGTCAAACTGGCAGCCCACAGCTGTGTAGCCTTGAAAGTACTGTCAACTTTCAAAGGTTCGCAGTGTGATACCTATATGAAAATAATGGTAATACTTAAATGAGTTACACTAAAGTGAAATAGACTATGAAATTAATTTAATTAATTAATTTAGCTACTTTGGTAGATGGCTACGTTAAAATGATGCTTTTGCACTAACCTACATGTTACTAAAGTGAAATTTAAATAAAATTTGTAACTCATATAGACTTTCATAAATGTTGCTGTTGTGAGATTGCGTATTTTTGCACAAGGAGAAATACATGAAAATATTTAATACATTTCTCTCAGTAATGTCAATGGTGTGTTGTGTGCACACTAGTGTGGTCTGCTAGTCCCACAAGAACCTCTTATGGAACCCATGAACCCTTCTGAGTTTGAAATCCCTGATTTAAAAGAAATATTCATATACAGCTGCATCTAAAAGCATATTCAGCAGCTTCTAAAAGAGTGTATCCCAAGTGTCTCTCTCTCTCTCTCCTATTCCTGCATCCATTCTTATTACAAAGAGTACCTTTTACAAAGTTACACACTGTAGCTAATTTGGATTCTTTACTAGCACTCTATGAAGGTTTAAGGCTTACCTAAAATTTCTTTCAGAAGTAACTGTCTCCTGTAGTCATATGAAAGGGCATATGGAGGACAATATGGAAACAGAACAGTACGAGAGTGCTCTGAGTCAGCATATAAGTCGGCAAGGATATTGTACGTAACACACCTTATTCTGTAATAAAATAAAAAGTTCTGCTTTACTGGAATCAGTCTGAACTGAATGAAAAGTAAATATAAAAGAAAGAATTAGTAATTTAAAAAAATATATATGCATAGTCTCTAAAAATTAGATAATCTCATTATGCTGATACAAGGGCTCTAAAAAATGTTTTAATACTCATATCAGTGTATTGTATTGCCCCTCCTACCCATTATCTGTTTCCCATGAAGGTTAAATTTAAGAGTTCTAAGCATATAACAGTTACGGAAGACAAAATTTGGGGTATGGGATGAGCACTTTAACTGCTCATAATGACATCCCACAGTGTGCACATTACAAAAGCATAGATAGTATTTGCTATTCATTTGGATACCTTATGGTACGTAATCAACTAACAGCATTCATCATCACAATCCCATCATGACTATAATCTTGCCTGCTGACAGCTGAGTTTAGGCCTTTTGGGAACAGGGGTACACTATGCACTTCCACTGTTTTGTTGAATTTATCTCACAGTCCTGCTAATGAACTCATATCTAATCACTAGTAACAATTTTAGAAATAGTCTTCTCTGGCAATCACTGAAACTTTATGCCATTCATTTTTCTATAGCAATTTTTTTCAGTATTGAAAACATCAGAAACATCTGATGGTCTTCTAAACCTTGCACCATCTTCAACAGATTTCTGCTACATTTAAATTCAATGATAGATGCATAATAAAAAAATAAAAAAAAACACCTGGTGGTTGTAGTATAGTGACTAATATTTTGAATTGTTTTCTTCTGGACAAAAATTTGATGATAATGGAGCTTTGAGATTTCCATTACTGTTACTTAGAGATAAAGTAAATAACAATTTTTCATTAAATACTGTGAGTTAAAACATTCTCTTAAAAAATTAAAAATTTTAAATTTAAAAATTAAATTCTCTTAAAAAAATTTTTGCATACAATATCAAGTGGGGAGAGGCCATTAAAAATGTGGACCAAGGCTTCAGAAAGCCTAAATCTAACACTGCCTGTGGGCCCAATATGTTTCAGTTCTCACATTAAATCAAATCAAACACTGCTAAAGTACAAATAAATAATGCCGACCGGGCTAGCCGGGTGGGTAAAGTGCCTGCCTAGCAACCCAAAGGTCGCGGGTTCGATTCCCGCCTCGGGCTTGGATCAAAGTACTGCAAAAACCTTGGGAGGTGCATTATGGCCACAGAAGCCTATGCGCCAACAACTACCAAAAAAAAAAAAAAAAAAGTGCAAATAAACAATGTCAGTTATTTCCTACATCAAACTCGTGAATGACATTCATGTTAGTTAAACGAGATTTTCCTCTTACAAAACTATGTTCCCTTGAGAAAACCATTTCTACCTAGATGACCTATATAATGCAATCTTAATCACAACCTCCACGATTTTCCCTAGCACTGAAGTGAGACAAACCAGGCTGTAGTTACTCCATCTCTGGAACTATCTTTATGGACTGGTAATACACTGGTGTTTCTTTAATCCAAAGCAAATCACCTAAATCTAAAATAACTGGGTATATACAGTCCATCCTAGGGCCTTTACTTGTCTGTTTTATGTTCTGCTGATTTTATGTCTCACAAGTTTGAGCAATGGCTATGCATTTTCTCCTCAGCATGTCATGTTATGTGAATACTGTGCTGGCTCAATAATATGATGCATTTTCTAATATAACTGTGTCTGAATATCACAATCATATAGACTGTGTCTGTATGAGATCAAGACAGTCTATACACTAACTTGCTTATTCAAATCAGATGGAGAGTAAGGGGTATTGACATTTTAAAACTGCAGCATTAACTGAGGCTTAGTTGTAATTTTTGACAATGCAACTTTAAAACAAAATTAAGCACAGCAACTTTAAGCAAGGCCTTCCTCTATGCATGCACGTGCAATTATCTTAAAAAAAAATGGTATTCATAAGCTGTAGAATGGTAGTAATTCCAATGAAGTTACCACATTTGCGGGGAAAAAAAACCATAATACAAAAAAAAATTATAGAAAAGGGAAAACACTAGAGGAAAACGATAAAATAAAAAACAAAAGGTATTATAAACTTCATTTCTATTTAAATGCTTTGAAAATTAATGAATTCAAAAATCAAATAAAGTTCACTAAATATGAATTCATAAAGCTGCAATTTCAAAAACACATTTATCTAAGGCACTGGTAGGGTAACCACACTCAGCCAGATCTGCTTTCACTCTAGTGATCTCAGCATGCCTCTCATCTGCAGAACTGGAGTGGGTCCAGGCATGGGTTAGTAGGGCACACACTGTACCAAGAAGTTGACTGTGAGCATGTGCTGACAGATAGTTGGTGAACTGGCCAGCACACATCGGTTTGCGATGGACTGAGGTCCTTAGACGCGTGCCCTCATGTTGAACAACCTTCCAAAAATGGAAGAACATTGTCCGATTCCAGTTCGATGGTGAACCGAATAAAGGGCGAAAGAGAGTTAAGGTGTCGCAAGAGTCGGTCTCTTGACCTGCAGGAGATGATATTGAACACGTCATCAACATAGTAACACCAAAAGGCTATAGGGGCTGGCAGCCCTACAAACGCATGATCTTCTAGCTTTTCCATAGCGATAACCAAGCTGATGGGAACACCCATGGCTGTGTCATGAATTTGTCAGCAAAGGGATTCACCACACATAACTACACCACCAATCAGGCACAACTTAAGGGCAGTGCAAACATCGTTGGTAGAGAGCAAAGTTCTGCTGACCAGGTTTGGTCATTGTCCAGGAGTTTAGTGCATGTGATGGCCAGTTGTACAGGATTTGAAGTAACTTATGCCCAAAAGCTATGGATGTATATTTATTTTTAACTTATTTTTACTTATCTTATGTGTTTCCTGTTAAAAGGATTTTAATAAACCTGTACTCCCATATTTTCTCAGTAAAACTGAACCTCATTGTCACATTGATTTTGATCATGGGAGGGGGGGCTGTAGCCCCTTCACCTGGGACTACCACTGATAATTGATAAGCAGTCATGCTCATGATGCACTGTGGAATGTTGTGCATTTGTCAAAGAAAGAGCAGAAAGATCATACAGTTCATCATTGCGTACATTTATTGGTAGGGTGCAATTACTGGCCTTGTAGCCAAGACCAAAAATTGCTAATGAAGTACTGACAATATTTAAAGATTAAAGGTTATATGTACCTGTTACTACCTGTTAAATCTTTTGTATACAAATGTCTTTCTTCAAAGGGGCAAATGCCTGGTGCTGCTTCCACTGTGCCTGATGAATCAACTTCAACTTCAAAACCACTTTTATTTTCTGATTTAGGAGTACATACAACTTTTAATCTTCTTCCTATGTCTTCCACTGATGGCAGTAAAAAATAACCGCTTCCTGCTTCCAGCCATAATCCCGATTCTGATTTTTTCAAAATGTTGCTCTCTTCTGTCTGTTCGCTGCTGCTCTGATGCAATTCATCTTCTTTTGTTAGAGATTTATACCATAAAAACTGACTATGTTCTTGGTTAGCAAACTGCAAAATGACCTTTGGATATACTGGGAAGCCCGTCATGATATATTTTGGCAAAGTTATTGACTTTACGGTTGGGGCATTAACAGATACTTTGTATTTCATTTTCCCTACTGTAAATATTGCTCCGTCTTTCCACGCGTCCTCATTCGTTACATCTGGAGTAATAATTTCACCGTTAAAACTAAGGGATATTTCTAAGTCTTTCGCAGACATCTCAGCTTCCGAATGAGCTGCTTCTTCATTTCTCATCTTTTTCTTCTTTTTCTTCCCACCGGAATTGTCTAAGATTTTCGTAACCACGCGGGTAAACAACTTTTTCAATTGCTCAGTTTTGGAACGGTTGAATTTCATATGCGCCTCTGGCATATTGCAACATCCATATTTAAAAGTAAATACCATATCTTTTTCATTCTCTTCAAAGTTAACAATTGCTTGCTCACTGATAGAAATATTCATCATCGTTCTTTTATAAATATATAGCACAAAATAACATCTTATGGGACACAGTTGATAAACTGAGCTATACTCTAACAAAAAACAAGGTTTTGAAATATCTGAATATATTGAATTATAAATAGCACATATATACTAATCCCATCTTCATGTAATTTGGAAAATATGACTGCAGATTACTAAAATCAGTCGATAAACTTGGCATCACTAAACTAGAAACACAAATCCACATCTTCACCAAAAACGATACACGCTTCTGACAGTTTTTAATATACTTTACTGCCCTCTCACTATTTTTTATGTATAAAAAATATGTCTTCTTTTTTGTCTTCGCCTTTTCCCACGTAACATAAAAAATACAGTATATATAATAATAATAAATAAAATAAAGAGAATTGAATTCGTTTTTTCCATGAAATTCGCTTGTAGTACAGAAAACAAACAAAACCTTATTATATGACATCTGATTTTAAAAAAATTAACATTTGTTTTACTACTTTATTATTAATAAATCATTTAAAATGCTTTAGCAAAATGATATTTGAGTTGAGTACAGCTTTCTCATTATGCGGAACACCCAGAGTTCTTCCATAAATGTCCAGCAATAAATAGCAAGCACAGAAATCATGACTCAGACCAGAGCAGCAAAGCAAAAGGCTCAAGCTAATGGAAGTACTGTGGCTCAGAGGAGAACTGAGGGGGGCAGTTGCCTTCTCAATCACAGCCTTTTAAAATGCACTGCTTGCATGATGTTTGTGGATCATTCACGTACGGGACATGATATTGCCATAGGGGATGTCTTTGTGTGTGCGCAATGCAAGGAGTGTATCGAAATCAGGCAACAACTCAGCGTTGTTATGGACCTATATGAGAGCTTGAAAGACAGGGTGGATGCCCTCGAAGGAACTAAATTGAGGGTCCCATCAAGCTCTCAGCTGCCCGCATCAACGCCAGAGCTTCCACTTGGTCATCACGCAACACAGCGGAAACCCCCAAGGCAGAATGCGCTGGTCCCACAGGAACTAGTAGTTGTTGTGACTCTATTGTCAAGGAAACGGAGATCATGCTTTGTAAAAAGGATAGGTGGAACAGGTCCAGGGTATGTCTGCCAGGGGCAAAGGTTGATGACGTTGTAGAGCGGATATCATCTTTTAAGGGCACAAAAGGTGATATAGTTGTACAAGTTGGCACTAATCATATCAAGAGTAGGAGACTGGCAGAATTACTTAACAAGTACAGATCACTGTTGAAAACCGTGAATTAGGGTTGAATTTGAAAGTGTCTGCAATTCTGCCCAGACACAATAGGAGGGAGTACATGATGAGAGCCTTATCGATCAATCCGGCCCTGGAAAGATTGTGCAAGGCTCAAGGGGTAGAATTTTTTTCTGCCTGGCCTGTACTTGTTAACAGGAGAGACTGCTTCTACAGGGATGGGATATACTTAAATAGAAAGGGTGCAAGAATATTTGCTGATGCTATCGAGGCAGTGTTAAGTGGGTCGGAAAACTGCTAGCTTGGGGGGAGACAAAGACTAATAGATTAACAATAGCCACTGGCAGAGGTGAAAGAGATTCTTGCACTGCTTCTATTGGAATGAGCAGAAGCCTGAAAAACAAGATGCGGGATATTTCAGAGACTGCTGGGAGTCATTGCGGTACAAGTAAACACATGGGTTGTGTTAGGGTAGCTAAGAATCAGTGGCGGATATCCGCACAGGCACACGTGGCGCGCACCCGGGGCCTCTTAAATCGAGGGGACCTCAAATTTCAGGTCTAAAAAAAAATTGTTTCATTTTAAATTTTTACTCATCTTTATTACCGTTACTGAATAAAACTATAATTTAAGATGAGAAGTTAGTAAACTCTTATGCGAATATCCCTACATATTATATGAAATATCTATGCGAACTAAGTGAGCCTGTAGTAGAATACATATTATCATTAATGCTTAAATTAAACACTTTCAGTTTTTTCCTAGTGGAGGTAATTCCACGAGTGAAGAATGCTGTAACGATATTGCTCAAGAAACGATATTAGATTTGTTCGCGGAGGCAGTTCAAACTATTCGCAACTAATTGAGAACCAATAAGCAAGCGCAGTTTTAAAGCCTCGGAAATCACTACTGCTCTGGCTCACATGTAACGGAGCATGGTCATTTTTAATAGCTTTCGGAACTAACATATCACTCACGAATCTGTTACAAATTACTAGAGTTTGGTGTGGTTGGTGTTTTTGTGTAGGAGTATTTTTGTTTTGTTATTAAGTAAGTATCTGTAATAACTTATGTATTGTTTACGTATTTATCAAAACTGAATTGCTTGACGAGGCGTGACATTTACAAAAAATGATAATTGGGAATTAATTTTTTAATTCCCAATTAATAAAATATGTATGAAAGAATTGCGCAAACAAAATGATTAAAACCGCAACACCAAATCTAGAGCGCGTGCTATACTAAAACGTGCGAGTAGAATGCATACTGTAGTGGTACCGAAAATATTTCGAGGGGGGGGGCCTCAAAATTGAATTGCGCCTGGGGCCTCAAAACTGAACTTCACCTGGGTCTTCTCAGGTGCTAAATCCGCCACTGCTAAGAACAGAAACAGGTGTATGTATACTTGCGTTTACAACAATGCTAGGAGTTTAGTAAATAAATTTGATAAATTTGAGGTATTGCTCAAAACATCAAAGGCAGATATTGTTGGGATATCAGAGACGTGGTGTCACACAGATATAAGGGATGCAGAACTGGAATTTGGGGAGTACAACACCTACAGAAAGGATAAACAGGATAGGAAGGGAGGAGGGGTTATGCTATTAGTTAAGAAACACATAAAATCCAAGGAAGTGAAGCCAGTCGACATTGCTGGACAGTGCAGTGTCGAGTCAGTTTGGTGTGACATAAGGATTGGGAGATCAAAATTGCGAGTAGGAGTGTGCTATAGGCCTAATGACTCTGATGAGTATAATAAGAAACGGTACATGGAAATAGAGTGGGCCAGTAAATCAGAGAGTCTTGTAATGGAGAATTTTAATTTCCCAGATATTGACTGGAATTTGGGGGTGGTCACTCACACACTAGCAAGGCTTTTGTGGATTTATTAGATGATTGTTTTCTACATCAGCATGTTCGGGAGGCAACTAGAGGGAGTAATACTCTTGATTTGATTATCAGTAGTGATTCTTCATGCATTAAGAATCTGCAGATAATTGAACCACTAGGTGGCAGTGATCACAGTGTGCTGAAGTGGGATTTACTCAAAGAGGTAACTACCATTAGGGGTAAAGGGAAGGGTTAAGTGCTTTCGTAAAGGCGACTACGATGGATTGAGACAGTATTCAAATTCTATACAGTTGGACCAACTGATGTTACCAATTAAAATTCAAATTCATGTTGCAAATTCAAAATGGGAATCATTCAAAGAACTTATCTTGGAAGCTACTAGGCTTTACATACCAACTAAGAAATATTGTTCAAGGTTTAGGCCTAAACGGATGTCAGATGAACTAATGAGGCATATGGCAGAGAAGAAAAATGCATGGGATACATACAAATTAACACGTGACACAGAAGCCTATGATATATAAAAGTTGAATTTTAACCAAGTTACAAAGGAGGTTAGGCAGGCGAAGGCAGATTACGAGAAATCTTTGGCAAGGGATGCAAAGAAAAACAGCAAAGAGTTCTTTACTTGTGTAAAATCTAGAAGGAAGTGGATGAATCAGATTTTTCCACTTGATGTCGATGGGTCAACTGTTGATGATCCTGCTCAGGTAGCTAACAAACTAAATGAATATTTTGCATCGAGATTCACACATGAGGAGTTACTCAGCGAGGGGAATACCAGAGGTGCATTCAACTCCGGCGGTAAGCTAGAGAATCTTGTAATAACTGAGAGTAAATTGGAGGAGAAATTGTTGAAGATAAACACAAGAAAGGCACCTGGGGTGGATGGAATCTATCCAGTTACATTAAAGAAGTCAGCAAAGGAAGTAAGCAAACCCTTAGCCATAATTATGAGAGCTTCCTTGGACTCATGGGAGGTACCCACAGACTGGAGATGTGCAAATGTGACCCCAATTCACAAAGGAGGATCAAAGGCTGACACAAGTAATTATTGACCTGTGAGTTTAACTTCTGTTCCAGGAAAATTAATGGAGGCACTGGTTAAAGAAGCACTGCAGGATCATCTAGACAAGACTTCAGTTATAGCTCGGACACAGCAGGGTTTCGTTAAGGGGAAGTCTTGCCGGACCAATTTGATTGGATACTATGATGCAGTCACAAAAGAACTGGATGCAGGGAATAACTTTGATATTATATACTTGGATCTTAGAAAGGCTTTTGATACTGTTGCACATGGAAGACTGCTGCACAAATTGGAGCAGTGTGGCATTGGAGGCAAATTGCTGCTATGGATAAAGGGGTGGTTGAGGGGGAGAAGACAGAGAGTGGTAATCAATGGACACTGCTCATCGTGGACTAATGTTATTAGTTTAGTCCCTCAGAGTTCAGTGTTGGATCCATTATTGTTTTCTGTATTTATGAATGATATTGATGATGGTATATCAAGCTTAATGTCCAAGTTTGCAGACGATACAAAAGTTGGCAGGGTTGTCAAGGACACTACGCTGCTGTAACAGGATCTGGAAAGGTTGAGCAGATGGGCTGAGAGGTGGCAAATGATGTTTAACATTGACAAATGTAAATTACTACATATGGGAAACAGCAACCCCAGAGCAACATATCAACTCTGTGGTACTACGCTGACAGTGGTAGAGAATGAAAGGAACCTGGGGGTGGGTGGTTGTGCAGGCAGATGTGAAGTTCTCTGAGCAGTGCAGACGGGTGCAAGAGTAGCTCGTGGTGTATTGTCAATGATATATAGGAATTTTTCTAGCAGGTATAAGGAGGTGATTATTCCCTTGTATAAGGCAATGGTCAGGCCACACCTTGAGTATTGTATACAGGTCTGGAGGCCTCATTTCAAGAAGGATGTAGAGCTGCTGGAACGAGTACAGAGAAGGGCAACAAGATTAGTGAATGGAACAAAGGTGTGCTCTTATGAAGAAAGGCTTAAGTTTTGCAAATTACAGTGTCTGGAGACTAGGCACCAGCGAGGTGATCTGATAGAGGTGTATAAAGCCTTGAATGGTTTGAGCATGCTCAATGCTGATGGGATTCTTCCTCTTGCTCAGAATAATCATCTGAGAGGGCATAAATTCAAATTGAGGAAAGACAGATGTAGGATAGATGTGCAGACATTTGCCTTTGGCCAGCAGGTAGTTGGTTTGTGGAACATACTTCCAACCCTTGTTGTGGAAGTTGATAGCCTAAATAAATTTAAGGCTCAGCTGGACAGGTATTTCGAACGGACAGAGGGGTGAAGTGGAACTGGGTTTTTTTTGGCTGATGCTGCATAAGCTTGCTTTCTTGCATCAAATGCCTCTACTAATGCTAATGTTTTGGATTATACTTACCTTCATACCACTTTTCTATGCAAAAAATAAATAATAAGCGTTCGTTTTTGGAGATTGGTGATATAATGCATAGTTTATTATTATTATTGCCTGTATGCCATTATATTTTGGAACATTTTATTCATAATTTTCTTCGATGAGTCTTGGTTGTCCAACACTTGTTGGTGGTTCCTGGGTTTTTTCTCCTGAGACCACTTTCGGTAGGTACTAACATGGCTGACCATGAGCATCCCACCAGCCATGTTGTTTCGGATATGCCTTGACCCAGTCATCTGGGCATTACAATTTGGCCTTCATGAAACTCATTTAAGTCCACTATCTTTTACCATCTGAACAAGAGTAACACCCGATACCAAGCTAAACACTGTTTAAGCTAAGTATCAGGTGCTTTTTATACTGTCTCGACACGTGCACACACCGTAGTTTACCTGCAACTGCTTCGATTTGCATAACGACTTGTTGGTCATGTTTTGGCTCATTGGTATATATGCCCGTGAATTGTTCTGTTTCAATTTGCTTATTGCAAATTGAAACAGAACAGAAATTAGTACTCTGATACTAACTTCCATAAATAATAAGTATTTGGACATGTTAGAGTATTTTGTAAGTCTGCAGATGTCCCTCCTTATTGGGCTTTGACTCTAGAAAAATTTCAGCATGCATTGTCCAGCCCGATAGCTTGGACAGGTAACACCAATTCCCCCTCACTTAGTGGATGTAACCCCACAACTTTTTTTGTGGGGTTATGTGAAGGCCCATTGGAAATCTGAATGAACTTTGCAAGTCAATCACTGCAGTTGCCTGTGATACCAAAAATTCTAGTAAACATTTGGCAAGAAATTGTGAACTGTTTGGACTTCCTACATGCTACAAATGGTCCCCACATGCACACTTAAGTTTTTCAGTTGTTTTCATTTAAGAAAACCATTTTCCGACATCGCTTTTAGTCCTTGTTATATAATTAATGTGGTCAATATATGGACACCCAGTATATATACTGTATATATTAATAATTCTATGCAGAGCAGTGCACATTTCATTTACCATGTGAATTATTGCTAAATCTGATGGCTTATTCTGGGGTACTATTGATTGAAAATAAGTTGATTTTAATTAAAAAAGAATGTTCTTCAGTGACAAATGTCGAAGGAAGACCAGAAACAATTTGTAAGAAATTGCAATATTTGGAAAACTACGAGATGTTCATCATTTGAAGTAGCATTATTTGATGTCAATGGACTTTTGTTTTTTTTTTAATTGTAGATTTTGAAAGCCTCACAGCTTCCTTTTAATTGGTCCAGTTGATGTTTATCAAGGGATTTATTAATAAAATTATCTAACAGGTAAAATTATTAATAAACAAAATGATAAAAATAACTTATCTCATTTGAAAATTAAAGGAAACTTACTCTTGTAATCAAGCTTGGGTAACTGCCATAGTAAAGAAGAAACAAGTATAATTTCAAACAAAATAAAAACAAGACTGCTCTATTAATAGGTAAAGTTCTTGTTTATTTACTTTTAAAACTAATTTCACTTATTTCTAAATTTGCAAAACATATTTACCCATCCTCAACCATCTAAACAAATTAGTATTAGTATTGACAGTGGAAAATACCACAAGGAAGAAAGAAAATTTAGCATTAGCCAAAAAATAAATAAAAATGCACCTCATCTGATCATTCTCTCTAATTTGCCTATTTGACAAATTTATTCAAACTGCCCATCTCCACACCAGATGGAAGTTCGTTCAAATAATCATTCTCTGGTTGAAAGCAAATTTTTGCACATCTGTCCTTTTTGAATTTAAATCCATGTCCCTTATGACTGACATCCAAGCAAGAGTTAGGATGCAACCCACATAAATTACTCAATACATTTAAGGCCTTAAACACTTGACAGATCTCACAGATGCCTATTATCTAGGTACTGCAATTTGCAAAACGGAAGCCTTTCCTGGTAAGAGTACGCTTTCACTCTCCTCACTAATCTCATTGCTCTTCTCTGCAACCATTCCAATAGATCCACATCCTTACTAAAATTAGGGTTTCCGACTTATGTACAGTGCTCAAGGTGCACCTACAGTACTGTATTAACCATTGCCTTATTCAAGAATGATCACATTCTTGTCTCTGCTGGAAAAATTCCAGTATATCGATAGAACCCCATGAGCTGTTCTAAAAACATGCCTGAGCAGTAGCACAGTAATCATAACACCATTCTACCCCCACTGGGTGGAAAAAGGCTGGATTCAAATACCTTCAATGAAGTAATTAACTTTAACGGACTTCTTTTACTCTGTGTCTGAATTAGTTGGTTTCAGGAGTGAACAGTAATGTTTTCTCACCTACTAAGGTTTTTTGTTCATCAAAACAGGCAAATTGACCAGGGAACACACAATTTATAGGCTTTAATACACAGATCAAGGTCATTCTCAAGTAGCCTAATATGACATTTTTTTGTCTCAGCCTGTCTCTACTGCTCAGATAACTTCATGTGATTGTATAATTAACCCTCAGGTCTTTTTCCTTCTCCACTATCTTGAGTGTGGTATCACCCAACTGGGGTATACTAATTATTCTATTAGGATAAATGCATTAGAATAAATTTAAACCTTACATTATCACTGTTAAACCTGAAATGCAACTTAGCCTATGTGCCTAATTTTTCTTGATCTCGTTGCTGTAGTGCAATACGAATGAAGGCACACACTTTTGACTCCTGTCATTAACCGCCCACCAGATCTTTGTATCATCTTCATACTTTGACACTAAAGTAGGTATGCATTCATCAGTATCATTAATAAATATTAAAAACAATGACACCAGCACTGAACCCTGAGGAACTCTGCTAATACCATTAGCAAGAGTTGCAGTGCCCATTAACATTAATAATTACTGTCTTCTACCACTCAGCCATCTCTTTACCCACAGCAATAACTTTCCACAAATACCACACTGCTCCAATTTGTGTAGTCTTTCATGTGGAATCCATAAAAGAATCTGTTATCTAGCTTAACATTACAATAATAACAGCTTACAATAATAATATAGTTTTCTTACTGTTAGAAAACTTTATATAATTGATCATGCAAGTTTAATTCATATTCCAATTATGCTTTTTGTTTCATTTTTAATTTTTACTTTTTTCTTACATCAACAAGGTTTGTTAATTTCAGTTATGTTGCAGGTTGTATAGAAGCATACGTGTCTTATGATTTTAAAATGTGTGCACTCATGCCAGCACTCTTTCACATCAAGTTGTGCATGGCTGAAGAATCTCCAATTTTAAAAATTCAACAGTGCCAGCATTAATTAAAATTTCTTTTCTTTTTCATGATCAACAATACTATCTACACTAGTGCGCAAAATTTAAGGATCAGTCAGGTTTTCACCTGTAGCTTCTGATAGGAGTGGCCTGGATATGGGAAAAGCATGCCAAAGGAACCTCCTGAGGTACAGAAACGATGAAGGAAACAACACCGACACAACGGAAACAAAACGGTACAGAGGGACTTTATTCAAAAATGGCACCATAGCACTGTCTGTCATGATACAAATGCATCACTGCCAAAGATGGAACAAAGGGAAGAGGTGGTCCTCAGTAGGAGATATGGCCATCCCTAATGTCAATGCAGGCTTTGCACCACCTGTCCATACTTAGAACAATGTTGCTGATAAGTTCTTGCGGTAACATCGTCCATTCATCTGTCAGCCCCACCTTCAGCTGGTGAAAATTTTCTGGTGGGTGTCGACGTGCCGCTAGGTGTCTCCCCAGAGTGTCCCGTATGTGTTCGATGGGATTTAGATCGAGAGAAACGGGCAGGCCAATCCATACGAACAATGTCCTCACTTTCCAAAAGCATATAAACAGCTGCAGTGCGATGGGGTGTGGCGTTATCATCCATAAACACGAACTAGAGGCCAATGGCACCTCGGAACAGACGCATATGGTGAAGGATTACCTCAGCACAGTAGCATGCACCGGTTACAGTACTGTCTTCCAGTATCTGGAGTTGTGCATGTCTATCCAAGATAACGCCTCCCCAGACGAGAACACCTCGACCACCATATTGATCCCTTTCGGTGATGTTTGCAGAGTGATACCGTGTGCAAAACGTTTGCCAGACAACCAGAGCTGACATCCAGAATCACTGCTGAGATTGAATCCACTCTCATGAGTAAAGAGTACCTTAAGTAAAGATTTTGTGGTTGTAACCTTTTGAAAGCGTTCATCCTTAAGTTTTGCATGCCAGTGTAGTTTGTGCTATTAAAATATCTTAATTTTAATCTAGTAATTTTTTTTATTAAAAAAATCTCATTTCTTCCATTTTGTCTCTTTTTAGAAATTTATAACATGGCCATCAATATACATTTTTCCATTAAATTTTACTATCAAATCAAATCCAAGCAAAATCCTATAATTTGATTTGCAAAAAAAGTTCTCTTATACATAAAATGTTTGCCAATTTTTCTATTTGATTCCTGTCTGTTAGTAAAACACACTTTCCAATAAATAATTTTCCTGGAAGTTCTGTAACTAGATCACAAACATTGAAGAAAGTCTGTAAATTATTTTATAAAATATTATTAACGCAATTTTTCAAAAAATAATTTAAGAGTAATGTGCAATATTTTCATAGTGAAAAAGGAAAGTGGTTCAACTTGCAATTCAATTTGGCACTGATTATTATATAAATTTATAATATATATAAATTTACATTATAAATTTATAATGTAATTGCCAATAGATAATTTTCCTAGAAATTCTGTTAAGTACATATCAATGAAAGATGTTACAATAACATTTAAAAAAAAAAAAAAATTCCTTGTGTAGTTATGCACTTTTTTCTTTTATTTGAATGCAATAAAAAGTCTTTGCACAGGTTATATACTGAGTGTCAACTGATATTTTTTGAAGTTTGTTTAGATAAAATATACACATTAAGTATTCAAAAAATCTATTATATATAAATTTTTGATTTTATGTTTAATGTAAGATGAATGGAGTTCATTTTTTTAATGAATCAACTGAGATGCTGAAGTTTACAGAAATCACATTTGTTACCTTAGGAAAAGCCAATTCTCCAGTGAAATACAACTCTATCTTTGCAGCCAACTAAAAAAATTTTTGCATTATGCAGTAAACCAAGAAGTTTCCCTATTTTGCAACAATCTTTTCTGCTGCTTTTTTCAGCTTGATTTTAAAATGTGACCTTATTAAGCAAATTGCTGATAGGAGTTTCATATTTGGATACTGCTATTTTCCTGTTTGCTTGATAATTAACAGAGATATCGTAACTCTCCAATTTTCAACAAAAAAAAATTAAGGAAAATACTTTTCTTTGAAGGCCGGATAAGTTTCAGTTGAATTGATAAGGTTGAAGAGTGCAAAGGGCCTAAAAGGATCTCACATACCCTGCATTGGGTTCACAAGGTTAAAACCTACTGTAAAACAAATTCGAAATTTTTTAAAATCTATTTAAACAGTTAATATCAGTAAAAGTAATATGTTTTTTTTTTTAAATGTGCATTTGTTTATAAATATGTACTATGTGTTATATTGTATTAATTTTTTGGTCATTCTTGTATTTAAAAAAAAATGTGACCTTTTTTTTTTTTCTGTAATCTTTTTAATTAATTTAAATTAGTTTAAAAAAATTAAATATTCACTCCTGTGAACACTAAGGTGAAAATAATGTATAAAATTACAATGTGTATAATTTTAAATTATTCCTTGCCTTTATTAAGCATAACTGAATAATGGAGAAAGTCCACCAGGCATCTGCTTATGTGGAATAGAGATAAACAACATTATTTTTTAAGTGCGCAGTGAAGGGTTAACTCATAATTAAGAAAATTTATTTATTTTTAATAAATTAAAATAAATTTACTTAATTTATTGAAAATAAATTATAAAATAAATTTTAAAATAACAAATTTGTATGCCCACAAAGGATTAAATGCAAAAAAGATAATAAAAATAATTAAAAAATTACTTTTAATTAACATAAATACAATTACTTTCATGAATATTAACTTATATTTTATCATAGATATGCACACTATCGCCACATGAATGAAATGAAGAATGCAACCACATCAATGAAATTAAAAATGCAATTACACATGAACAAAATGAAATGAAGAATGGAACTAAAATTTTTTATGAATGCTAATAATCAGAAAAACTGATTTCAAGCCATGTAGTTCAATATATTGTATTATATGTCATTTAGATAGACACACCAGGAAGAGAAGCAATCCTTTAATGCTGCATATTAAAGAATTGCTTTTCTACCCAACTGTTCAACTATTAAGAAGCAGTGGTGGCTGCTTCAACTCCCGAAACATCTTCATTTGCTACTGTTGAAATGTTTATTTATGCTGGATGAAAATTCTTCAATAAAATATTACTTTTATGCTAATAATTCCATTATTTTCCCTGGTAAAGAAATCACGTTTACAGATCTCTAATTACTCACTTCACTCTTTGATCCCTCCTGTGTGAATTGGAGAGACATAATGCTGAATATTAAAGAACTGCTTTTCTGCCCGACTGTTCAACTATTAAGAAGCAGTGGTGGCTGCTTCAACTCCCGAAACATCTTCATTTGCTACTGCTGAAATGCTATATTTATGCTGGATGAAAATTCTTCAATAAAATATTACTTTTATGCTAATAATTCCATTATTTTCTCTGGTAAAGAAATCACGTTTACAGATCTCTAATTACTCACTTCACTCTTTGATCCCTCCTGTGTGAATTGGAGAGACATTTGCACATCTCCAATCCTTACAGATATCCACCTGAATCCAAGGATACTTCAAATATCAGCAAATGTACATCAAATAACCAGCATCTATTCACAGTACAACTCTCCTACTTAAGGAATTAACTTTTTTTCTTCTTCATTTATTCCTTTTATATCTGTTTTTTTAACACACTGACTGCCAAATACAAGTTAACTCTTATTTGGTGATCTGGCCCAGGACGCCGGCGAGTTAACTCTGACTGGTATGACTTGACTTTCAGGCGCAGCTACGAGTAGATTTGTAGCAAATACATGCAACTGATGGATAGTGGCTTCTGGGATAAGAATGAAAAATCAACCGCGGCATCAGAAAACAGAAAATTTATTCACGAAAAAAAATATTTTATTTACAAATAAATAAAGAAAAGAGTATTACTAAAACTCACGTAATATTAGTGTTTATTTGTGATATTTTTTGAAACATTCCTCTACAAAAGAGCAGGCTTTTCTTGGCACACTGGACAATAATAACATGTATCTCGGCATTTTTTTATTTCTGGTGCATAATCGACACAGCTTAGTCGGGGGTGCTTTTGCCTCTAAATAATGAATGTCGTGTTCTGACCTAATCTTTTTTGGAATGTTTAGAATTTTTTCTCCAATCAAAGATTCAATGAATGTTTCTCTGAATTTTAGAGACTTTATGGTGGAACCTGTAACTTAACGGAAAAGGATGTAATGCAATTTTTTTCGGCCATGTGATGGTTTTTCTTAGTGCTGAATAATATGACATTTTATCCGATCAATTTATGCCGGACATTCCGCTATTGTAATCTCAAATTATGATGGGTTTTATTGAAAATTTTCTATTTCAGTTGCGTACCTCATCCATTTCAACGTGTTTGTTAGAAATAGTGAGAACTTCTCTTTTATCCCTTCACTTACAAACTACAACAGGGCTATTTTGTTGCCATGCAACTTCTCCTTTCTTCAATTTTCTCATCATCAGATCTTTTGGATTTTATTTTCTGTTGGTGCATAATGTTCCACATAAATTTTTTGAGCAGACAATTTCATCAGAGCAACAGAATTATAAAAATTGTCCATATACACTACATATCCCTTGTCTAAGTAGTCCTTCAGCAGTATGACCTGTTTTGTTCAGTTTCTTCTGATTTACCTCAGTAAATTTTTATTTTCATAACAAGGCCATTGGACTCGCACAGTTCATAAAGTTTGATTCTGTATTTGTGCTTTTTATTTTTTATGTACTGGCAGAAATTCAGTCTTCCACGCCACACCATTGACTCGTCAATACAGATGTTTTTATCAGGTATGTAATTATTGCACATAACATTAATGAAATGGTTCAAAATTGGTCTTACCTTGTATAGCTTGTCAGCAGATGGTAATGAGTTATCTGCAAAGTGAAAATATTGTAGTATCAACTGGAATCTATTTAGACTCGTAAAATAACGCCAAAACATAACATTGTAGAATGCACTTGTACTCTAGTAATGTTCTATTGAAGGAAAAGAACAAGGACCCATTTGCAACAAAAGTCCAAGAAACACTTTCATTTCTGAGATGTCAGTGTCCTTCCATTTTGACGACCTGGAATATTTTTGCGATTGTCCACATTTTTCAATTTCTTGCCTAGCATATAAATTAGTTTGTGCCACTAATAATGTAAGAAATTCTGAAAAATATAGCTCTACCAGTTTTTGTACACTAAGTTCTGTTGTGTAAATTTTCAAACCAACGTTCTCTTCAAAAATAAATTGAAGGATTTTGTGCTATCTCATTCCACAAATTGTTATCATTATTTGACGTACTTGCCTGCAGAGAATTATGATTATCTTTGGGATGGAGCTGGCTTCACCTTCGCAATCCTCACATGAATCATTAGGTTCACAATTGTAACTGTTGGAACCAGAACCATACGGCTTGTCAAAAATTTCTTCACATTCAGGATCCCTAATATTAGCATACAGCTCAAGCTGTTCTTCGGTCAGTGGTCTCTTCTTATACATGTTTTAAGTTCTTTTGTTTTTTTTTTTAGAAACACGTAAAACTAAATACAACGAACATACATGGCCTAGGCTATGTCACTACTACAGCCTTACGCACAGTGCTGACTCATATACGGCAAATTCTATAGGTAACAATAAGCCTCAAGTTAACTTGTAGTTGGCTGCCGCGAGGAATTTTCTATCACACACCATCTACGAGATAAATCGAGAAGCTGTTTTTTATAACAATAAGCTTTTTTTAGTGGTTTTGGTGATGAATATATATTACAATTTGGGTTTTGAATAATTTAAGCTGCCTAACTCAGATTGGCGTCGGAGACCCGTTCACCCAAATAAGCTGTAGCAGTCAACAAGTTAAGCAACCTTCTTTCTGTTTTTCCAAAAAATTTACAATCTACAGAAATTCAAATCAACTCTCGAGGTTTCTTCTTTTCTGAAACCTAATCCACTCTAAGAGTGCTACAGATGCCAAAACTTTTTGTTTGGGACAATCACCATAAAAAATGCAGGGGAAGAACATATATATACTCTTTGAATCTACAGGGTGTCTCAAAAATATTGGTACAAACATTTAGGGGAGGTAGGTAACATCTAAAGGAATGTGAATCGCATAGGAACCCACAACTGGAAATGTCACGGGAAAGTAGTAGCAGAGGCACAAGAAGCAGAAATGACAAAAGACAGTAATTAGTGGAAAACAGTTATTTGACATAATATTAACAATGGAGTATGAGATGGATGCATTTCATGATGTTACAACAGATGCTCGAAGGTTCCACCATGAGATGCGATACATGCGTGACACCGACGCAGCATGGATTGGCGGACACATGCGAACACACCTGGAGTTTCTTTGACAGTAGCAGCAGCGCAGACGAGTCTCGCCATGAGATCCATTTCAGTCTCCACAGGCTATTCATACACAATAGATTTGAGGGTCCCCCACAGAAAGAAATCAAGGCTCGATAAATCAGGTGAGCGTGGGGGCCAGGCAACGGGTCCACCACGGCCAATCCATCGAGGCCCAAAATGCGTTCAAATGGTCACGAACACACCTTCCATAATGGGCAGGCGCCCCATCATGTTGAAACCAAATGTTGCATCTCACATTTGCTGGAACATCGTCAAGTAACCCTGGTAGAAGTTCAAGAAAGATCCGATATTTAGCGGAGTTTGTGCGGGATGGTAACAGGTATGGGCCGACTAAGCAGTCACCGACCATACCTGTCCACACATTTATTGTGAAGCGATGTTGTGCCACATGGGGGCGCACACCGTGTGGGTTGTCGTGAGCGAGCCCACACATGAGCATTGTGCTGATTGAATAAGCCTTCCCGAGTGAAATAAGCCTCATCCGTGAACAAAACATAGGCTGGAAAATTCTAGCCTTGAACACTTTCTTGGAGAAACCACAGCACAAAAGCCACATGTGCAGGATGATCTTGGTGGAGTATTAACTGTTTGTTATTTGGTTTTTTAGGAGCATTAGCAACTAAGGCCATATTGCTCCGGGATATGCGGTGGTCATTCCCTGACCTTTCCGCATCCTCCGTATTTGGTGGTGACGGGCTCGAACCCCGGTCTAATCAAGAAGCGTGTGCTACGCACTGCTGCTCCTTCCCACCTGGCTACGGAGGCGCCAGGAGTATTAACTGAACCCTTTGGAGATGAAAGGGGTGTAAGGAATCGTCTTGCCAGATACGTTGTACACTGCAACGAGACACTCCTAAGGCAGAGGCAATGGCATGTGTGCTGGTAGGAGAATTATTCTGGACAGCATTCAACACACTTTCTTCCATGACGGGAGTTTGCATCAAACGTGTTCTGCCCGCACTACTCCTGTTACCTCTAAATGACCCATAATCGCACAAAGTTTGATGCACACATGCAAACAAATGGTGGTCTGGTACATGTCTGTCTGGGAAGCATTCTCCATAAATTCGTTGAGCGGCTCATCTATTGCCCTCTGCTAATCCATACACTAGGTGCATGTCTGCCAGCTCACAGTTCGTATATCGATGCATGCTCTTCGTGCAGCGACTACTGCTTGAATGAGTTGTTGTTATTTGGTTTTTAGGAGTATTAGCAACTAAGGCCATATTGCTCCGGGGATATGCGGTGGTCATTCCCTGACCTTCCCGCATCCTCCGTATTTGGTGGTTCACGGGCTCGAACCCCGGTCTAATCAAGAAGCGTGTGCTACGCACTGCTGCTCCTGCCCACCTGGCTACGGAGGCGTCGCTTGAATGAGTAAACCAGAAATTTTCCCTCTCACGAACTGATGAACAACGCTGTCTAACCGACGTACAGTGACATTTCCGGTATGGGTTCCTATGCGATTCACATTCCTTTAGCTGTTACCTACCTCCCCTAAACGTTTGTACCAATATTTTTGAGACACCCTGTATAAATTCTTTTACCCTTTCATCGTATTTGAATTATTTAGCAATTAAAGAAATTGAAAGTGATATCTGCTTCTGTAACAGCAGAATTTAAATCATATTCCGAATGCTTATGAAAAATGTGTTAACAAAAAAAAAAAAAAAAAAAACAGCAATCAAAATACCAAATTAATTTAATGAAGAAAATATTCAATTTAATCTATACTATACAATATAGGTATCGACATCATCTCCAGTGCAATGTTGACACCAAGGCTAAGTGATCAGATGGAAAAAGTACACTAGGCAAAGCAGTGTTCTCGATAACTTGTTCATGAGAAGGTAATGGAACAACTTCAGTTACCTGAAGTTTGCTTGTGTCATAGAATATATAATCCAGGCATCCTGAGAAATCACCAACATAGTTTGTGTAAGGTATACAACCATAGGCACTAGCTAAGGGTAAACTATGGCTAAAATGAAAATCAAGCATTGCCTCTCCTTCATCTGAAAAGAAATGATAAATTGAGTGAAGCAGTGTTTATAGTCTTCCTGAAACAGAAAACTAATAAAAGAACTATTAAAATTCTTGTATGGATTACTAATTTTATTAAATTCATTCTAATGATAACCATAAAGAAAACTTACAGGAAGGGCATTGGATTTCAAGAATTGCAAAATACTATAAACAACAAAATATTCAATAAAAACAGAATTAAATATTAGTCATAAAAGCAAAATAAGTATTATGAGGAGTCAATAAGTTCTGCACACATTCTCAATATTTCCTAAAATATAAGTGTGTAATTGTGTTTATACAGCATTTTTTTGTTGAGTATTAGGGAATGCACACAATCATATTCACTAATATCACTTTCTGTGTTGTACGTGACAAATGTGAAAACATGATACAATGACAGCAATGTAAACAGAGTTCATAAAGGAGAAGCAGAGAACATTTGTAAAAACTGAAATGGCACATGGGAAATCTGCATATAAAACACTAAATCTTTGCAAGAGATTTGCTTACATACTCTTAATGGCTGAATCCAACACCGATGACAAATCTCAATTAGGCATGCCTAAACATGTACAGCCAAGGAAATTATTAAAAATTCAAGAAATATTACAAGATCCAAAAACTGGCTTGTGATAATAATACATATGCTGTTGGCATGAACCAACACAATTTACACCATTTTGATGGAATATTTGGGTCAAAAAAAAAAAAAAAAAAAAAAAGAAGAGAAAGCATCTTGTTGGGTATGCTTATCTTCAGTCTGATGGTCAAAGAGACAATTTTCAGCAAACTGCATCTTGCTATCCTACTGGAAAATAAATGTTTCCTTCTTTACAATGAATCATTGCAACTGATGAAGTACGGTTAGTTTTTTAAACATGAATAAAACGGACAATCTGCTGAACAGTCCTATCCTTCAGTAACTATACTCAAGACAGTTTGACTACTCAACAAGAGTATTCTTTGCATTTAATGGGTTTAATTTCTCTTTTATTATTGTTTCATTTTCTTTTATTACACTTTTTCTTTCATACTCTTCGCATTCACTGGGTCAACAGAGAATATTTATTTTTCTAAGGTAATTTTTGAGATCTGCACTGCAAAATAAACAGATACCTGGTAAAGCAAGACCCACTGATTCTGCATGAAAATGTTTGCATTATTGTGGGCATACAACTGAGTTTCACCCCACCTACATACAATCCAGATATATATCCCAGATTTTGATTTGTTTTCAAAGATGAGGGAAATTAGCATTTAGCATTGGTAGAGGTATATGATGCAATAAAGCAAGATTATATGGCATCAGCCAAAGGGAAAAAAAATGCATTTTACCCAGTTCTTCCTTGAATTTATTCAAACTATCAACTGCAACAATGACAGATGGAAGTTTGTTCCAGCAATCAACCACCCACTGGAAAAAGACAAATTTCTACACATTTATTCTACAACTGTCTTTCCTCAATTTGAATTTATGTCAACTCAGGTGCATAATCTGAGCAACAGAAAGAATCCCATCAGCACTGAGCTTGCTCAAACCATTCATGGTCTTACACATTTTAATCAGATCACCTCGCAGGTGTAGTCTCCAGATGCTGCAATTTGCAGAACTTAAGCCTTTCTTGGTAAGAGCAACTTTTTGTTCCCCTCACCAATCTCATTTCCCTTCTCTGTACTCATTCCAGCAGCTCTGCATCCTTCCTAAAATGAGGTCTCTAGACATGTATGCAGTACTCAAGGTGTGGCCTGACCATTGCCTTATACTAGGGGATAATCACTGCATTAACTAGCAAAATCAGACAAATTCATTGACAGGACCCCATGAGCTGCTCTGGCAGCCTGTCTGAGCAGTGCAGGCAGAAAACTTCATAATGAATGCATAATTACCCCCAGGTCTTTTTCATTCACCCCTACCCTGAGTGTAGTACTGCACAGCTGGTACGTTACTTTGGGGTTACTGCTACCCATATGCAGTACGTCACATTTGTCAATGTTACTTCAGCTGCCACTTCTCAGCCCATCTGCCCAACTTTTCTACCTTTTGTTGCATTAGCACACTGTCATTACTGTCATTAGCAACCCTGCTAACCTTCTTCATCTGCAAACTTGGACATTAAGCCTGATATACTTTCATAAATATCATTGATAAATATAGAAAACAAAAATGGGATCAACACTGAACACTGGGGGTCTCCACTAATAACATTAGTCCATGAAGAGCAGTTTAACCATCCCTTTATCCATAGCAGCAACTTGCCCTTAATGCCATACTGCTCCAATTTGTACAGCAGTCTTCCATCAAAAACTTTCCCGAAATTCGAGTATATGAAATAAAAATTATTTTTTGCATCCAGTTCCTTTGTAACCACATTGTAGTATCCAATCAAACTGGTCAGACATTCTTTTGCAGGAGGGAGAAAACATGTCTGCATTATTGTGGGCATAAACTGAGAGATTTTATCCCACCTACATACGATTCAAATCTATCTCCCAGATTTTGGTTTGTTTTCAAAGATGAGGGAAATTTTTGTGGAGGGGAGGGACAAGATTTTCCACCTACATGAACTAAGTATATCTGTGGACGATTGTGCAAGTATCACTATGAAGGAGTGCCTGACATCATTAGCCATCTTTTCCCCAATGACAGAAAACTGTTATAGACAAGCAGGGAAACTATACTGAATACTTATAACTGTATTTTGTTCAGATTTAGCAGAAGTTATTGACTGGTTATAGACTCTTATTGATATACAAATCTTCATGATGTACATTGTGAGAGATGGGAAGAGATGAATTTTTAGGCTATCAAAACCAAATTAAAATTTTGTTCCTAATAATTGTAATTTTATAAACAAATACAATTACAACTATGAAAGATGTTTCTTATGAAAATGAATGCTCATAAAGGCAGGCAGAAAGATCAAGAAAAAGTAACAGATAGGTATGCCTATATAAAAATTCTCATCTTAAAACTAAATTATCTTCCTAGAAATTCCAACTTTAAGATTTCTTTCAGGGTGTGGGTAGTGAGATGAAAAAAAAAAAAAAATCAAACACAAGAAGTAAAAATCATCTTATATCAAATATACTGAATTTATGTCTTTATGTAAAATATAAAAACTTAAAAATATTTAATGAAACAAAAACACTCATTTCTGTGTGGCAGAATTTTTTTATTTTTGGAGAGCTATCAAGGATATTTTATGTCACATCTAGTATGATAAACTGAAAAACTAAGTTTAGCAGGTCATGTTTATGGATAAACTGGATGTGATCCCAACATCAGGTCAGAGATGGGGTTTTATTCTTTTATTCTAGAAAGAAAATTAAAAAATTAAATGCATGCATATACTAAACAGAAACAATGAAATTGAAGCATTTGTAAAATTACAATTTTACTTATGGTGTTAATCTACTTATAACGGTTACCTTATAATGGTAAATTAGTCATCTTATAATTAAGATGACCAGGTTACCTGATACAGCAAAGCACATCTCCACACCATCAAGATAGAAACTGATGTGTCAAGTGAAGGGAGTGCTGGGGTTACATACAGGAAGGAGATTAAGAATTATGAATCATGGGAATGGCATCACAACACAATTATTGTTGAAGAGACTTATAAGGTTATCCCTATTTGCTGGCCACGAGTGTAATAGAGTCAAAACCAGCAAGCAGGAACCAGAGTCCTCTTGATCATGAACCTCCTGATAACACTAAACAGATACACAAGCCCTCCACAGTTCCAGAGAAGTATCAACTCCACTAATACCTATAGAACAGAAGACATGGATAACATTCACATAATAATTAAGCACAAGATCAGATTATGGTCTTCTCCTTTCATTGCAATTAGGGGTAGTGGCAGAGTTTGTTGTGGGATGAGAGACTTTTTCCTTTTCTTTGGCCTAACTGTCCATTATGTTAATCTATTCTTAATTAACATTAAGAACAGATTAACATAATCTATTCTTAATTAACATTAAGAACAGATTAACATAAGGTATCTAGCCAGAGCATTAATTTTATAATTTAAAATATAAGATATAACCTTTTTTCATTGTATTTATTGTCTTTAATAAGCAAGTACAAGTATTGTTTTTGCTGTTAATCCATGACTTTTTAATTTTTTTCTTCATCAATATTTAATCTTTCAACAAAGTATTTATTTGTTTTGTGATAACCTTGTAACCAGACAATCTCCGTAACAATCGATTCAACAAAAATTGATTATATATCAGCCTCATGATTTCGTAAAATTTAATCACCATATCATATACAACCCCTTCACTTTGTATTTTTACCTTGATGGCATAACGACATTTAGCAAATGATGCAAGAAAGCAAACTTATACAGAATCATCCAAAAAGAAAAAAAAAGACACCTGCCATTTCATCTATTCAATCCCTCCAACAGTTTCTTTAGTTCCTCCTTGGATTTATCTAAGCTATCAACGTCCACAACAACAGATGGAAATTTGTTCCAGCAATCAAGCACTCACTGACAAAAGCAAACTTCTGCACATCTATTCTTGCAACTGTCCTTCCGTCTCAGCAAAAGGAAGAATCTCATCAGCATTGAGCTTGCTCAATCCATTCAAAGCCTTATACACCTCGATCAGATCATCTTGCAGGTAATTATTCTCCAGATACAGAAATGAAGACTTTCTTGGTAAGACTACCCCTTTGTTCCCCTCACCAACCTTGTCCTTCTCTGCACTCATTCCAGCAGCTGTACATTCTTCCTAAAATGAGATCTCCAGAGCTGCATGCAGTACCCAAGATGTGGCCTGATCATTGTCTCATACAATGGGATAATCATTTCCTTATCTCTGCTTGCAAAATTCCTGTATATCATTTATAAAACCTCATGAGCTGTCCTGTCTGCATTGTTAATGATAGGAATAACGCCCTGCCAATTAAGACTGGACATGCCTTTATCAATATCACTGATAAATATAGAAAAAACAACAATGGTCCCAACACCAAATCTGGGTATTCCACTAATAACATTAGTCCACAAAGGACAGTGTCCAACAATTACCACTCTGTTTTCTCTCACTCAACCATCCCTTATCCATGGCAGCAACTTGCCCTTAATGCCACGTTGCTCTAATTTGTACAGCAGTCTTTTATTTGTAACAGTATCAAAAGCTTTCCTGAAATCCAAGTATATGATATCAAAGTTATTTTTTGCATCCAATTCCACATCATACTATCCAATCAAATTGGACAGACAAGATTTCCTCTTAACAAACCCATGCTGTGTCTGAAGTATAATTGCAGTCTTCTCTAGATGCGCCCACATTACTTGTTTTACCAGCAAATCCATTAATTTTCCTGGAACAGAAGTTAAACTAACAGGTCTAATTACTTGTGTCACCCTTTGATCCCTCTTTGTGAATTAGTAGTAGTGACATGTGATGCAAGATAGCAAGTGCATTGAGCTTATGCAGCATCAGCCAAAAAAAAAAAAAATATATCACACCATTCCCTCCAAATTGCCTGTCCAGTTTGGAGGGAATGATGTGATTTTTTTGGGGGGGGATATACAGGTAGTTCCCAACTTTACGAGTTAATTCGTTCCTAGTGCGTGCTCGTAAAGCAAAAACTCAAAGTGGGAATTTTTTTCCCTATAGAAATAATGTTAAAATCAGGGGTTACGTTCTCAACAATGAAATTAGTTAGCTAATTAGTTTATGCTTAAACAATGATTGATTTATCCAAAGAAATAAAAACATAGATTGTAAAATCAAGCAAATTATAATAATAAAGAAATTATTTATGACTTACAAATGTTAAAGAATGTTTATTCTTCTTCATCATCATCAACTAAATGCACACTTGTTGATCACTCATTGTAGTCTCGGCACTCGTTGTTGGTCTGTTGGAGGCACAAGGAGTCGTCTTTTTCAGAAATGTGTTGAGGCATTTGTTTTCAAGATAGTCTTCTGTTTTCTTTATAAATTTCACAATAGCATGCATAAGCATTTTTTAAATCTGTAGCAACTTCCTAGTATGCTCCAAATTTGAATCTTGTGACTCAAATCTTCATCTAACCCCTTGAGAGTGAAGGAATTAACAGGAGTTTCAGCTGTTAAATCATCTTCCTCCTCAGTTTCTTCACATTTTGCTGTTTCGAAGAGGTCTTCATTTGTGAGCTCTCCATTGTGTGCTTGAAACAGATCAGTGCCATCAGTCGAAGAAACGTCAAGTAACTGGTTAGCAATCTGCTTGTGTTTCATTTTGTACAATCTCTGTTAGTTCTTGAAATCCTTCAAAATTGTCAATAAACTAAATACAATTTATTTATTTAGTTTATTGACAATTAATATTAAATACAAACACAGTTTATTCCAAACACCCTTCAAGTTCTTCTCTGTAATTTTGTTCCAGGTTCATTGTATTGTTTAATTGCATCTAAAATATGTGATTCATTCCAAAATTCTTTAACAGTTAGACCTCCCTCCTTATACGTTGCATTAATCAGCATGTCAAATATCTCCTAAAGATAATGTATTTTAAATGTTTAAATAATACTCTGGTCCATTGGCTGAAAAAGTGGTGTCATATTTGGTGGCAAAAAATTTATTTTAACAGTAGGGTGGTGATGTTGCAGAAATGGTGGGTGGCCAAGTGCATTATCTAAAATTAGTATCACCCAAAAGAAAAATTTTTATCTTCACAACATTGTTTTACTCCAGGCACAAATTGATGTGAAAACCAATCTTGGAATAAAGGAATGAAGAGAAAATTCTGAAAATTTATGTTTTTTATATGATTAAAGATTTCAGTGAAGGGGAAACACATTTCACCATATTAACGTAAAAACCCACACAATTCCAGCTGTCGGTATTTTCATAAATGCAATAACATTGAGTTTACTACCTGTTTATAATTGATTGCACTAACAGAAAAGCCCAATAAATCGGAAAGTGCAAATTGTTTTATGGCAGTGACCTCCAGAAATGCGCTACAGAAAAATATCACAAAGGCATTCAAAATCGATTCTTATAACAGAACAAATGATAATGATGAAAGTGCAGTGCATTTCAATGATTTGAATTGGTAACTAATACAATTTTCTTTAAAAAAATGACCTTTTGAAGAGATAAATGACTTAGTCATACAGTAAAAATTTTAACTTCCAAGCTCTTGGAACGAATAACCAAAAAACAATGTGTTATTGGGTTCAACATTATGATATTTTCACGATACAATGGTGCCTCTGGAATGGATTATTTTAATATCATAGTGGGGGTACACTGTATTGTATAGCTACGAGTGTGGTTTGAAATGCAGTATTTATGAATGTTTAACATTCATTTTTTGCAATTAATGTTCATATTTTCGATTTGTTGATACTTGAGGTTTTTTCCCTTAAGTATCAAACCCGAGAACTTGTAACGGAAAAACTTGTAAACTGGGAACTGCCTGTATTCACATATCTCTAGTCCACAGTCATATCTCTAGTCTGAAGTTCAACCTTGACAAATGCAAAGTACTGCATATGGGTAGAAGTAACCCCAGAGAAACGTACCAACTGTGTGGTACTACACTTAAGGTGGTAGAAAATGAAAAAGACCTGGGAGTAATTGTGCAGTCAGATATGAAGTTTTCTGAGCAGTGCAGACAGGCTGCTAGGGCGGGTCATGGGGTTTTGTCAATGATATATAGGAATTTTGCTAGCAGGGAAAAGGAGGTGATTGTCCCTCTGTATAAGGCAATGGTCAGGCCATGCCTTGAGTACTGCGTACAGGTCTGGAGGCCTCATTTTAGGAAGGATGTAGATTTGCTTGAGCGTGTACAGAGAAGAGCAACACGACTGGTGAGGGGAATGAAGGGATTCTCTTACCAAGAGAGGCTTAAGTTCTGCAAATTGCAGTGGCTGGAGACTAGGCACCTGCGCGGTGATCTGATTGAGGTCTATAAGGCCTTGAATGGGTTGAGCACGCTGAATTCTGATGGGATCCTTCCACTTGTTCAGATTACGAACCTAAGGGGGCATAAATTCAAATTAAGAAAAGACAGATGTAGAATAGATGTGCGGAAATTTGCCTTTAGCCAGCGGGTGGTTAATTGCAGGAACAAACTTCCATCTGTCGTTGTGGAAGTTGATAGGTTAAATAAATTTAAGGAGGAACTGGACAGGCATTTGGGGGGAATGGTGTGATTTTTTTTTTTTTTTTGGCTGATGCTGCATAAGCTCATACACTTGCTTTCTTGCATCACATGCCACTACTACTACAGGTACCTCCCCTGAACACAAGGATGCTCTCATAATTATGGCTAAGGGTTTGCTTACTTCCTTTGCTGCTTCCCTTAATATTATTGGATGATCTGCTCACCCCAAGTGCCTTTCTTATGTTTAACTTAACCAATTTCTCTTCCACTTTCCTCTCGGTTATTACAAAATAATTTAGCTCTGTTAGTTTGATAAACTTCTGGCATCCTCCTTACCTAAAGAATTCCTCATGTGTGAATGTAGATGCAAAATACTCTTCAGTTTTTCAGCAAACTGAGCATAATCATCAACATCGAACCATCAATATCAAGTGGATCAATCTGATCCATTCCCTTCCTTTTAGCATTTCCATAAGTAAGGAAGTCTTTGCTGTTTTTCCTTGCATCCTTTGCCAAAGATTTCTCATAATCTACCTTTGCCTACTTAACCTCCTTTGTGGCTTGATTACAGACTAGTTTACATCTACACATCTACCATAGGCTTCTGTGTCATCTAATAACATTAGGCTGTATCAATTTCCTCCCTGGAATAATTTTGACAGATTCTCATAGGAAACATGCTCAAAAACTCAGATATGTGCTTAAAAAGTTCTCATCACCCTCAGATTTTAAGTATCCTAGGTTAATAACTAAAAACCAAGACCTGTGGTTAAAGCTTCATTTCCTACATTCCCATTTATTTATTTCCTGAAAACTTGGGAGCAGTTTCTGATGAAAAAGGCAGAAGGTTTCACCAAGATAATTCTCAAATGGAAAAAACATACCATGGAAAATTGAATCCAAATTTATTCGCAGACTACTGTTGGAATCTCATGCAGGAGATACCAATGGACAACTATAAAAGGCAAAAAATGACAATAAATTTGTTATCAGTTAACATTTTTGTAAATAGAATAAGGTTAATAGACCTTTTGTTCAATATCACATCACATACAGTCCCTTCACTTTGTATTTTTACCTTGATGGTGTAAAGACACTTAGCAAATGATGCAAGAAGTTTAGTACGGTATGTAACATTTTCTTAAAATACATGAAATCTTTTTTATTAGAAACTTTGACTTTTAATCCTTTCTCCTTTAAAATTGGTGGGTGTTATAGCAATATGGTTGCCATATTTGAATTCAGCAATGACAAAATCTATAACAATCATCCTGAATTTTAACAGGGAGAAGAAAAAAAAAAATTTTTTTTTTGCCGACCAATGTAATTTGTATGCATCCTATGCATTTTTCTTCTCTGTCACGAGTCTCATCAGTCCATCTGACATCCATTTAGGCCTATATCTTGAAGGTATGAAAAGCTTAGGCACTTCTACAATTAATTCCTTGAATGCTTCCTTTAGAATTTTTTTGATGGTAATATCGTCAGTTGGTCCCATTGTATAGAATTTAAGAACTGTCTGAGATCACTGTAGTCACCTATCTGCAAGCAAAACCTCTTCCCTTTACACTTGATGGTAGTTACATTTTTAAATAAATCCAAATTAATACACTGTGATCACTGCCACCTAGTGGTTCTTTTATCAGCAGATTCTTAGTGCATTACTAATCACTGCCAATAATCAGATCAAGAGTATTACTCCTTGTTGTTGCCTCTCTAACATGTTACTAGAGAAAACAGTCATCCAATAAATCCACAAAAGTCTTGCTAGTCCTTGCTGGGCTTGTATACATGGCACTAATGATATTAAGCGTGGGAGATCTGAGGACTTACTTAACAAGTACGGAGCAATGTTGGAAAGAGTCATGAATTAGGATTCAATTTGAAAGTTTCTGCAATTCTGCCCAGACATAATAGGAGGGAGTACATGTTGAGAGCCCTGTCAATCATTCTGGCATTGGAGAAAATGTAGAAGGCACACGGGGTAGAATTTTTCTTAGCATAGTCTGTGCTTGTTAACAGGAGAGACTGTTTTTACAGGGATGAGATACACAAAATAGGCGCAAGAATATTGGCTGATAGGTGTGTCAGAAAACTGTTAGCTTGGGGGATACACAGACTAATAGATTAACTAGATCCACAGGCAGAAGTGAAGTTGATGCTTGCACTCCTTCTATTGAAAAATGCAGCAGCATGGAAAGTAAGAGGTGTCAGGCCCTACTGTGGGTCATCATGGAATCAGTGAATACAAGGGCTGTGCAAGGGTAACTAAGAGTAAGAACATGTACATGTACACTAATGCTAGGAGCATTGTAAATAAATTTGATGTACATGACGTACTGATTAAATCATCAAAAGCAGCCATTGTAGGGATAGTAGGGACGTGGTAACACTCACACGTAAGTGAGGCTGAATTTGAATGTAGAGAGTACAGTGTATACACGAAGGACAGACAGAAGCTTACGGTAGATATAAATTAGTCTGTAATCAAGTTACAAAGAAGGTTAGGCAAGCTAAGGCAGATTATGAGAAGTTTCTGGCAAAGAAAGTCAAGAAATGCAGCAAAGACTTCCATGCTTATATTAACAGTAGAAGGAAAGGGTTGAATCACATTGGGTCACTTGATGTCAATGGTTTAATTGTTGATGACCTTGCTCAGGTTGCTGAAAAATTGAATAGATATTTTGCATCTACATTCACACGAGGAATTCTTTATGGGCGGAGATGTTAGAAGTTTATCAAACTACAACAAGGAGCTAAATGACTTTGTGATAATAGAAAAGAAATTTGAATAGTAACTGTTGAAGCTAAACATAAAAAAGTGTGTGTTTACCCTGTATACACAAAAGATGTTTTATATGAAAGCATCTTTGACGAAAAGGTGAAACGGAAATGACATCACTTCCATCTGACATTTTTATTACCAACTGGTTTTGCTTCAGCCCGAAAATATAGTAGGTGTCACCAAAGATGTTTTCACAACAAAAAGATGCCTTGGGTGGATGGGATCTATTTATCATATTAAAGGAGGCAGTAGAGGAGGTGAGCAAACCCTTAGAAATAATTATGAGAGCATCCTTGAATTCAGGGGAGGTCCCTATAGGCTGGAGATGCGTGAATGTATCCCCAATTCATAAAGGGGGATCAAAAGGTGACAGGTGTAATTACAGACCTGACAGCTTAACATCTGTTCCAGGGAAAATATTGGAGTCACTGGTTAAGGAAGTAATGCAGAACCATCTGGACAGGAATGCAATTACACTAGTCACAGCATGAATTTCTTAAGTGGTCTTGTCTAACCATTCTGATAGGTTACTCTGACTCATTGATCAGGGAACTGGATTCAAAAAATAATTTTGATATCATATACTTGGATTTCAGGAAGGCTTTTGATACTTTTGTATATAAAAGACTGCTGTATAAACTGGAGCAATGCGGCATTAAGGGCAAGTTAACTACTATTTACTACTATGGATAAAGGGATGGTTAAGTAGAAGAAGTTATGCTATTCTACTCTGGTGGTGAGAAACGAGAAGCAGGAGTGGGCTTTATGGTCGATGCTCAGGCCACCAGTAGTGTGATCGCTTTCCAACCAATATCGGACCGCCTGGCAGTCCTTACTGTCAAGGGCACCATCAAGACCCATATTATCTCCGCCTATGCGCCAACTGAGACTAGCCTGGACCCGACCAAGAATGACTTCTACAACCAGCTCCAACATACGCTGGATTCAATTCCGCAGACAGAAGTGATCATCCTCGCAGGGGACATTAATGCCCATATTGGCGTGGACAGATCTGGTTGGGAAACAACAATGGGCAAGTTTGGCCATGGGAAGATCAATGACAACGGCTTACGTTTGTTGTCCTTTGCCGCATCTAACAACCTGATCATTGGAAACAGCCATTTCCAGCACCCTCAAAAACATCAACTTACATGGCGAAATCCATCTGGCAAGGACTCAGCAATCCTGGACTACATTTTGATCAATGCCAGATTTCGCTCATCACTCATGGACGTTCGTGCCATGAGGGGACCTGATTGCGATCTGATCACTACCTCATCCGGGCTAAGGTGCAGCTCAAATTACGGCATGCAAAAAGATCATCTCGGTCAGCCAAGCTGGACTGGAGGCAGCTAATGAATGCTGCCAACAAACAGGCATATCAGATCGCCCTATCCAACCGGTTCGAGATGCTGGCTGTGCCAGCATCTCGAACCGGTAAATGAAGAAGAAAAGCAGATCTCTGATGCCATCCTGGAATGTGCCAAGCCCCTATGTCCACCTGCCCGACGTCGAACACAACCATGGATATCAGACGAGTGCCTCGACCTCGTGGACAAACGGAAACAGGCAAAGTTGGTCGACTTTGAACGGTACCGGCAGCTAAACCGAGAAGTCCGACAAAGAATGACAGCAGAAAGAGAAGCATACTGGAACCAAGTGGCAGGCGATCTTGAAGTGGCGGCATCCAAAAACGAGTACCGCACTCTCTACCGCACCCTCAGATGTCTGAGTGGAAAGACCAAATTGACTAGTGACAACATCAAGAATGCTGATGGGACCTTCGTGCGATCACCATCCGAACGCCTGCAACGGTGGAGTGAATTCTTCAAAGCTTTGTATAATCACGACCCACCTCAGGGACCGCCAGCAACAGCACTCTCGATCGACCCCCCTGAGGTCTCCATGGTCGATGTTGAGCCTACAGTAGAAGTGAAAGCAGCCATACAATCCCTGAAGAATGGCAGGGCACCAGGAGTGGACCAAGTCACCACAGAAGCGATCAAAGCCGGGGGAGATGTACTGCTTCGACGACTACACTCACTCCTCAAAACCATCTGGTGCACTGAACAAATTCCGTTAACATGGAGGAAAGCCATTATCGTACCGATCCACAAGAAAGGTGATAACCGGGACTGCAAGAACTACCGTGGCATCAGCCTCCTTTCCATCATCGGAAAGGTCTTTATGAAGATCATCCAGTCAAGACTGCAAAAACATCGCGAGCAAACCAGTCGAGAAGAACAGGCAGGATTTAGACCCGGGCGAGGATGCTGTGATCAAATCTTTGCCATTCGTCAGCTGATGGAGGAGAGGATCCGGTGTGGACAGCGAACCGTCATTGTTTTCATTGACTTTAAGTCTGCTTTCGACTGTGTTCACCGGCCTGCCTTATGGAAACTACTAGAGGTTGAACATGTACCTCGAAAAGTCATCACACTCCTCCAAACTGCATACAACGGTTTAACCAGCCAGGTGCGCATCCAGAACGATTTATCTGAGGAATTTACCATCCAAACTGGAGTCCGCCAAGGGGATGTAGCCTCCCCGTTGCTTTTCAACATCGTGGTCGACGCCATTATGAGGCAAGCATTCAGAAACAGACAGGGCATACAATATGACAAGGATCACTATGTGACTGACCTGATGTTTGCTGATGATAGTGCTATTCTTGCCGGTAACGACGCTGAAGCCACGGACATCCTCTACGACATTGCCCGCATTGCCCAGCCATACGGTTTGAAGATCAATGCTGGTAAGACAAAGGCCCTGACAACAGATGGGTCGCAAGCCACCATCTATCTCGAAGGCGTCCAGATCGAGCAAGTGCAGGACTTTAAATACCTTGGGTCGCTGGTCCAGGAGAAGAAAGTTGCATCCACCATGGAAATCCACAGCAGAATTGGACAGGCGGCCACTGCGTTCGCCTCGCTCAAATGGTGTCTGTGGAAGAGGACCAACATTTCCACAAAGACTAAAATCCGACTCTTCCGGACTTTGATCCTGCCCATTCTTCTTTACGGATCGGAAACATGGATTTGTCTCAAGTTAGATTTGAACAAACTTGAGGTATTCCAAATGCGATGCCTGCGGCAGATCTTGGGCATCTCTCTTCGCGACCGCATCACTAATGATACCATCCGCGCCAGATGCCAACAGCAACCAACCATTGCCGACCAAATCCAGAAGCGAAGGCTCAGATGGTTTGGCCACGTATGTAGAATGGGCACGAACAGAATACCATCCACACTCCTTTGGAGACAACGACCCACCCAATGGAGCATCCAACGGACCGCGCCTAGGAAAACGTGGGCCAAGCAAGTGGAAGATGACTTGAAGAGCCGACGTCTCGACCTTAACCAGGCCAGGACTGAAGCCATGGATCGTAAGGTATGGAAGAACATCACAGAGCAAGTCCGAAACCCTGCGGCACCTACAGCAGCATACTGGTTGCGTGGCCAACCGCCTCCCCCAGCTGCCAGCTAAGGACCAAAGAAGAAGAAGAAGAAGAAGTAGAAGAAGACAGAAGTGGTTATCAATGTGCACTGCTCTTCATGGAATAATGTTATCAGTGGAATTCCCCAGGGTTCAATGTGGGCCCATTGTTCTTTTCAATATTTAATAATGATACTAATTAAGGAATGTCAGACTTAATGTCAAACTTTGTGGATGATACAAATGTTGGCAGGGTGGTAATTGACAGTAATGGCAGTATGTTACTGCAACAAGATTTAGAAAAATTAGGTCAATGGGCTCAGATTGGATTGGATTTTGATTTTATTGGTGCAAAAGCGACTAAGGCTATGGTGCGCCATGGGCTCAGAAATTGCAGTTGAGGTTTAACACTGACAAATGCAAGGTACTGCATACGGGTAGCAGTAATCTCAGAGTAATTTATCAACTGTATGGAACTACACTCGTGGTGGTAGAAAATGAAAAAGACCTAGGGATAATTGCACAGACAGATAGGAAATTCTCTATCAATGATATACAGAAACTTTGCTAGTAGCAATAAGAAGGTGATTATCTCTTTGCACATGGTCATGGTTAAGCTGTATCTAGAGCATTGTATACAGGTCTGGAGGCCTTACTTTAGGATGTAGAGCTGCTGGAACTGCTGCAGAGACGGGCAAACAAATTGGTGAAGGGAACAAAAGGGTGCGCTTACCTAGAAAGGCTTCAGTTCTGCAAATTGCATATTCTGGAGATTAGGTACCTGCTGGTTGTTCAAATTGAGGTGTTTAAGGCCTTGAATGGATTGATTAAGCTGAATGAGATTTCCTTTTGCTGAGAGACTACAAAAGGGTGCATAAATTTAAGTTTAGAAAGGATGGTTGCAGAATAGATGTGCAGAAGTTTGGCTTTAGCCAGCGAGTGGTTGATTTGAATAAATTGAAGGAAGAACTAGACAAATTCTTGGAGGGTAAGGATGGGTGATGTGTGTGTGTTTTTGGCTGATGCTATATAAGCTTGCTTTCTTGCATCATTTACTACTACTAGTCTGAGTGACCAACCCACAAGTTCTAGCCAATATCTGGAAAGTTAAAATCCCCCTTTATGAGACTATTTCTCTGCACAGTTGCTGTATGCATCAGAGTCATTAGGGCTATAACACACTCCTACATGCCTTTTGCATTCCCAGTGTTTAAATCACATCAGACTGACTGAACATTGCACTGGCCACCTATACTGACCATATGCACTTCCTTATATTTAATATGCTTTTTAACTAAGAGCATAACCCCTCCACTCCTCCTGTCCTTCCTGTATACCTTCCTGCATTCCTTATATCTGAGTGACACCAAGTGTCTTATATCCCAATAATGTTTACATTTGACGTCTTGACCAGCACTTCAAATTCATCAAATTGCAATGTATTTATAGTAGAGCGTCGATAATCCAAACTGATTGGGACCGGGGTAGTTCAGACTTCTGATTTGTTCGGATTTTCAAACTTATGATAAACACTGTTCTGAAGACTAAAAAAAAGGTTTAGTAAGTTTAGAAATAAAAACACTAATTTATACTGGCATAGTTACAAAACAAATGGACCTTTCAGCCACAATAACACATATGTTAGCAGACTTTCAAAGGGAGAAGGCGGATCTTCGTTAACAGGTTGTAAAGTAAACAATTAAAGACATTAGAAAAAAACAAGGAAAAATTTTATAAAGTTTGCATTGAAACTTGATTCAGATGATGGTCCAAAAAAAAAAAAAGAAAAAGAGAAACTATAAGAACAGCTAATGACCCTTCACTCGAAGATGCTGTTTATTTGTGATTCACACAGAGACGAAGATGAAGAAAACCCATATCTGGATCTTTGTTGTGTGAAAAGGTGCTGGCTTTTAACAAAAAATTAGACAGTCCCTCAGATTTTAAAGCCAGTATAAGCTGGCTAAAAAACTTTAAATCATGGCACAGCATTAGAGAACTTCACACTGAAGGAGAAATTATCTTGTGATTTTGCTGCAGCAGAATCATTTAAAAAAAGTTTATTAATCTTATGGAAAGTGAAGGATATTCCATAGATGACATATACAACGTTGATGAGACTGGAATAAACTGGAAGTCACTGCCTCATATGTTAGGTCTTTAATGCAAATAATTACTTATTTTTTGCTGCACCATTTTCAAACTTAGTTTCCCTGCTGCAGATCTCAATCTCTTACTCTTTTTAGCAAGAGCAGTTGAGCTGGACAGCATTCAGTTTGTTGCTCGTACCAAGCTATTGTAGTCTCTAGCGTGGCGAATGCCTCAACATGCATAGGCCCAGTGTTGATATCATTTTCTTAGTGCAGTCTTTGTCCATATCATTTTCAGGAGCTCCAGTTTCTTTTACATTCACAATCTCATTTTCATTTAAAACTAGAAATCCTGTAGCATCAATATCATTTTCAGCCATGCCCTTGCAACACCTTCATTGCAATCTTCAAACACAGGGATTGACTGAAACAAGTTGAACATCTCATTCAGCATTTGTCCCTCATCTCATCTCCTATAGTTTCTTCTGCAATAGGCCACAGATTTTCTCACGCATTTTTTAAATTTGCTCAGTGAGTAATTCCCATGAGTCAGCTAACATGTAACATCTGTCCTTGAGACTGAGCTTTTTCGAAAAAGCTACGATGTTTTCTGATAAAAGCAAATGACAACTTGTTTTTTGCAGATTCTCTTCAACTTTTTAATGACTCCCTGGCCCATCGGTTGGAGGAGTGAAATAATGTTTGGTGAAAGAAACATGACCCCAAATAGGTCATCTATTTTGTTTAATGTTTCCACTGAAGGATGTGATGCTGCATTGTCTACGATAATGCAAGACCTTGCCCATTTTGCCTTCTTGTTTTCATGATACTTTTTTGATATTTGGAATAAAATCGTTGGTAAAAAAAAATCAGTAAACACTGCTGAGTTTCCATGTATTTTTTGAACTTTATAACTCACAGGGAGGCAACAGACATTTTTAAAACAATGGGGTTTCTTTGATTTTCCTATCAACAGCAATGGAAAAGCATGAGTCCCATTGGCATTAGTGCAAACCATAGCTGTAACTCACTCTTTACTCACTTTAAATCCAGGAGCAGCAGTTTTACAGCAAGATGCAAGAAATTTTCAAGGCAATGACTTCCAGTTTATTCCAGTCTCAGAAACGCTGTATACGCCATCTTTGGAATATCCTTCACTTTCCATAACATTGATAAACTTTTTTTAAACGATTCCGCTGCAGCAAAATCACAAGATAAAATTTACCCTTCAGTGTAATGCCATGCAGTGATTTAAAGTTTTTTAGCCAGCCTGTACTGGCTTTAAAATCTGAGGGACTGTCTAATTAATCGAGTTTCAATGCAAACTTTATAAAATTTTTCTTTGTTGTTTCTAATGTCTGATATGGTCGATTTTACAACCTTGTAAAATTTTGCTAATGAATATCTGCTTTCTCCCTTTGAAAGTCGGTTTAAAATCTCAATCTTCAATTCAATTGTTAAAAAATTTTGCTTCCTTTTAAAATATAAAGAAGAAAACGGCAAAACAACAGTATGGTAAAACAAAATTCTGTAAACTTTTTACTCCATATTTTACATGCATATCGTGCTAAGTTGCAATTTCTGCATGCCATGTTCTTTGTTACTGATTGACTTTTTTTACTGTTTTAGATTTTACAACCCAAAAAAAGTCAGTGAACAGAAATATCAATTACAAAGTGTGTTGAATAACAGATTACAAAGTGTTATGTTTAGTTAGTACTGTATGTATATTAATTAAGCTATGCACGTAAGTGCAAATTTATTTTGCCAACCTGTGGATAACCTCCTTCCGATATTTGTATATCATATAATTTTCTTAATTTGGCGAGGTAATAAAAGTGCAAATTTGTGCTTTATATCTTCATTTTTATAGCCTGTAGATAATATTCCTGCGATTCTCACGTATTAGAATTGCCATTTAATAGAATCAAAATTCAATTCACAAATGTGATTACAATAACCGGTGTTACTGTAATTATTTTATGGCACCAGCATAAAAAATAAATAAATGCTGGCTCATTCGAATTATCAATGTTCAGATTTTCTACGCTCTACTGTATTTGTAATTTTACAAATGCAACAAAATTTTTTTCAATATTCCTACTTATTATCATCTGCATGTTTTAATTTTAATTTTGAATTGAAATTATAAAACTGAACCCTGTTTTTTGCCTGATGAACAACTTTTGATCATCAAGCCAAAAATCCAGAGTCTACAAAAATAAGTTTAGCAAGTATCAGAACGGGTATTATATGCTTGACAATTGTACAAACAACTTTTTTTCATTTTGATATAGTTTCTTCCTTTCATTTTTCATATTAGATATTATATCAATTAGTCATTTAAAACAAAAACATACTACTCTTCCAGTCAGCTGATTCCTGAAATACTTGGCCTGTAGTTGCTAATTGGTACACCCCAAACTCTGGAGTACTGTTATAGTCTCCACAAAACATCACAGCAATAGTTAGAGAAGGATCCTAATATAAGACAAAAAGGAGGATTAAGGAATTGAACAATTTGCAAAGGAAGCAAACAGGAGTACCTACAAAGTATTAGGTAGGTGGTCATAATTCAGTGATCACTCAGTGTATATTATATAATAAGCATTATAATAAAATATTATATAAAAAGCATCATATAATAGCAAGGCTGCCTTGACATTAATTATAAAAACATCCAGTTGTGTAAGGGAATTGTGCCAGTGACAACAGTATTCTCAGGTAAAATTTAAATTTTCTATGAAAAAGAATGGAAAAATTATTTATGAACGTGTGAAAAATATACATACAATTAAATATTACATAGTAACATCTTACTTTAAACAAATTCAACAGATATTTTTCTGTTTCCACACTATATATAATGTAAGTAACCTTTTTAATTACTTAAAAACCTTACCTGCTGTTTGTAGTTCTGCAGCATTCGTTCTAAGTACCGTAAACACACTGCAGCCTGAAGTAATCTAATGTCATCAGCAAGTGGATAAGCACAGAGATGAGTATTTGCAACTAATATCTGATGGTCAGGTATACTAATGCATTCTAAAAGCACAGTCTGCAATAGCAAATAATATACTTATGACACAGCACAGTACTAACAAAATACTGATTTCAATCATATATAAGGTTTCATCAAAAAACATTCAGGAACTGAACTAATATTTTGGAAATGAAAGTTACTAGCTATTCAGATGGATCTCCCTCAAAATAGTCTCCCTGACACTTGATTCCATTCATAAGAGGGCAGTTAGGTTAATTAATGATTCATCTCTAACAGAGTCTCTCCACGCGCTTTCTCATAGACGCACTGTTTCTGCTGCATGCCTCTTCTACAGACACTTCCATGGGCACTGTTCTTCTGAATTGGCTTCTATAATTCCCGCTCTTTCTTTCAAAACAGTCCGAACACGTGCCGCCACCAGCCAACATCCATTTACTGTCCAACTTCAAACCCACAGAACCAACTTTTCATCTTCCTCATTTATTCATTCAACTGCCGTTTTCTGGAACAATCTTCCTTCATACATATTTCCTGAAAATTACAATCTACAGGAGTTCAAGTCCAATGTCAACAAATATCTTCTTTTGTCTTCTCAACCTCCAACCCAAGCACGGTACTAAGTACTATAGGTTCTAATACCTCTCGTGTTTGGGGTTCACATAAAAAAAAAAAATAAAAATTCACCAAATCAATGCTTCTGAAACTCTGGAAGCCTTTTTGATTGGAACTGCTAATAGTTCCTGTGTTGTGTTCTGAATAATTTCCTTGGTCACTATATATCTGTGACCTTTCAAGGAGACTAAACTTGGGAAATAAAATATCACAGAGAGCTAAATCTGATGAACATCGCAAATGGGAGACCAGTGGAGTGCTTTGAAAGAAATTCTTGAATGGAAAGGGCAAGTGTACTGGAGCATTGTCATGATGAAGTGTCCACTTTTCTGGCTATTTTTTTCTTCCAAACATCATACAATCACTGTAGAACTATTTTGTAGCATTCCTGGTTCACTATTTGACCATGTAGGACAAATTCATAATAAATAATGCCCTTTGAGTCAAAAAATGCAATAAGCATAATTTTCATAGTTAATCAAGATTGTCTTGCTTATTTTTGGGCCTTGGAGAATATAGAATCTTCCACTGAGGGGATGGGCCTTTGTGTCTGGGTCACAGCCACACATCCATGATTCGTTGCCAGTAATAATGGAAGAACCAAAGTAGGTTAGTAGCAGCACGTTAATGAAGAACTTACTACTCTATGTGATCATCAGTGAGGATGCAAGGCACAAACTTTGCTGAAACGTCACATCCTCAAAAACTGACTTCCTACAGGGACTTTCTGCTTTACTTATATTCTTTATTTCCATGTATAATATTCCCTCTTCATTCAACACTGTTCTTAGATACATAAAATTACTAACATGTTTCAATTTTTAATTATTTAGACTAGATTCTAAATTTTCATTGTCTCTTCCAAAATCTCATTTACTCGAGCATTCTTGAAGATTTTGCAGGCTACTATTTAACAGCACAATAACATCTACATATCATAATGATCCAACTTTTATATCTCCCACACTAAACTTTGTCAATAACTTACATCATTTTAATAAATGATCTGTGAAAATCGTAAAAAGGAGCAGCAATACAATTGAGCCCTGTCTCACACCAAGTTTAACCTTAAACCATTTTACAAAGATTCCTTCAATCCTCACTGCTGATTTGCCATTTTTAGGTAAACTTTTTATTCCCCTTAAATGATTATCCTTCATATCATATCTAAAATTTTAAAGGACAGAATTTCTAGGCACTTTATCTTATGCTTTTCAACATCAAAAAATCCAAAATTTTGTTTCTTTTTAAGTTCTCATTAATTGTCTGTAATTTGTCTTAGCATGAATATTCAATTCTGGAATCCACTGTTGGGGCCTAAAACCTGATTTTTCTTCCACAAGGTTACATTCAACATCCCTTTCCTCTAAGATACTTGCATAAATTTTACCTGGAATACATAGGAATTTCACTCCTTTGTGATCTCCATATTGTTTCATTTCTCTTTTATATATTGAAAAAACTAATGCCTTGGCCCAATCCTCTTGAACTTGTCCTTTGGAAAGCAACCTCTGTATATACCATGTTAACCTCTATAATATCTATAACATAGTAATCTTCATTATTTAGAATATATCCATCTAAGAAAAGTGTTTCATTTTGAGAATTAATTTAGAATAAAAATTAAATTTTCATTGAAAACTGAATCCAACCAAACAAATCATTGGATTCATGTTTCAAAAACTTACATTAACCTTTTTTAATTAACTTTGCATCTCTTTGTGTATAGTTAAATTTTTTTGTATATATTACAAAAACAAAAATCCAGGGCTGAAGATGAATTTCAATAGAGAAATCCAAAACATAGACAATTTATTAAGTTGTTGGGACTGTTTGGGTCTATCTTAATAACTGTCCTTTCATTCCAATAAACTAATTAAATACTTCCTGTTGCAAAGTGTCCTTATTAAACCTGCACAGCAGCAGTTTTTATCAATTTTAAATAAAGTTTATTACAGCTCTAAATTAAGCACTCATTAACTGTTGAGTTTTTATCTGTTATTTCTTTTATCTATTTCATCCAGTGCCTCAAGTTTATATAAGCTTTCTACAATCAGGTGGTAGTTCATATCGGTAGTCAATTGGTTGGTTAAAAGAAATTTTCTTACATCTAGTTTGCTATTATCATTTCTCAATCTAAAAATATCGGCCTGTGCATGTTGCATGAGAAAAAAAGAGAGATCCTTCAGTTTATTTAACCTTCCTAAAGCCATAAATACAACAATCAGGTTACTTCTGAGAAAGCATTTTAACAGTGGACTAAATCAGGTGATTTAATCGATTTACACTTCTTATTTCCGTAATTTTTGCCTGAACAAATTTCTCACATTTTACTAAGTCCATGAATCTAATACAAACATCTACCCAGCATATACAGTCAAAGCTCTATATAATGACCCTCCAGGGGAATGAGAAAAATGGTTGTTATGTTGGAAGGATGTTATATCGATCGCTCATAAAATCAGCAACAAAACAAGTAAAAAATTGAACATTTAATGTAATTCTACTAATACAATATAATCTTATTTATAATATGTTGTTGCTGTAATAGAGTTTAGGAGCATCAGCAACTAAGGCCATATTGCTCCATGTATACTTTCTGTAAATTGGGAGTGTTCTGTAGTCAATTTTCTGTTTGCCAGATGAAAAACCAAAGTTTCTGGGAGAAAAAATGATGCTACCATCGCCTGAGACCAGCTTTACAATATGTACTACAGTATCAAACAAGAAAATTATGACTGTAAATTTTTCATTGATTGTAGAAGATAGCAAGATTACAATTAAATTATAAATTTCACTACATATCTATCAAGACAGTTGTTTCTTACTTTAAAATAATCTGTCAAAACACACTTTCAATTGCAGAGCATGTTTTAAAAGAGGATTATGAAGGTGGCGATAGCAGTTATTTCACTTTTGCAGTTAGGCTGCACTTGAAAAAAAAATCAACGTACAAGTTCTAATCCTTGATAAGCATCATTCACTGAAAATTCTTGTTCAACTACAATAGATTCCTCATCTTTATCTCTACAAATTTCAGATGATTCGATTACATCTGCAAAGAGTTCCTCTTCATTTGTGAATATTCTGAACATTCAATGTCCGCACCCACTTCTATGTAATCTTTGAAGCTTAAGTTTTCCTGCAATTTTAGGTGACAACGCATATGCTCAAATATTTCTACACTATTATTGGACTGTTCTTCTTAATTAATAGAGTAAGAAGCATGCAAAACTTCACACATTGCGCCATTCAAGGAGATAAAATCCAGAATGTTTGAAGCAGTTGGCGATCACTTTTTCATCGACTTTATTTCATGCTGAAACACATTGCCTGCAGGATGCTGATTTCACATTGAATTTTTGCTTTCAAGACAGCACAATTTTGTTTAATATGTAGTATTCTTCAGTAGTTTTTCTTAAAACACTGGATTACACCTTGATCAAGTGGCTCAAGAACTGACATCATACTTGGTGATAAGTCCTCGACAGTGATTACACATTGGTCATTTACTTGACAATGAGGGGTGCAGTTATCCACAAACAGCAAAATTTTTCTATTCTCACTCATCCTGCAATCTAAGTCTCTGATCCATTCTTCGTAGATTTGTGATGCTCTCCATGCCTTTTGGTTTGCTCGATACATAGTCGGTAATGCCTTCATGCCTTTAAAACATCGAGGCTTCTGGGCTTTCCGAATAATTAGTAGTAGTAGTGGAATGTGATGCAAGAAAGAAAGTGTATGAGCTTATGCAGAATCAGCCAAAAAAAAAAAAAAAAAAAAACACACCATTAACTCCAAATGCCTGTCCAGTTCCTCCGTAAATTTATTTAACCAATCAACTTCCACAATGACAGATGGAAGTTTGTTCCAGCAATTAACCACCCGCTGGCTAAAGGCAAATTTCCGCACATCTATTCTATATCTGTCTTTTCTTAATTTGAATTGATGCCCTCTTAGGTTCGTAATCTGAACAAGTGGAAGGATCCCATCAGAATTCAGCATGCTCACAACCCATTCAAGGCCTTATACACCTCAATCAGATCACCCCGCAGGTGCCTAAGTCTCCAGCCACTGCAATTTGCAGAACTTAAGCCTCTCTTGGTAAGAGGATCCCTTCATTCCCCTCACCAATCTTGTTCCCCTTCTCTGTACACGATCAAGCAAATCTACATTCTTCCTAAAATGAGGCCTCCAGACCTGTATGCAGTACTCAAGGCGTGGCCTGACCATTGCCTTATACACAGGGACAATCACCTCCTTTTCCCTGCTAGCAAAATTCCTATATATCATTGACAAAATCCCATGATCTGCCCTGGCAGCCTGTCTGCATTGGTCAAAGAACTTCATATCTGACTGCACAATTAATCCCAGGTCTTTTTAATTTTCTACCACCTTAAGTGTAGTGCCACACAGTCAGTATGTTTCTCCGGGGTTACTTCTACCCATATGCAGTACTTTGCATTTGTCAAGGTTAAACTTCAGTTGCCACTTCTTAGCACATCTGCCCAAATTATGTATATCCTGTTGCAGTAGCACACTGCCATTACTGTCATTAACAACCCTGCCAACCTTTGTGTCATCTGCAAACTTTGACACTAAGCCTGATATATCTTCATCAATATCATTGATAAATATACAAAACAACAGAGGACCCAACATCAAACCCTGTGGGACTCCACTAATAACATTAGTCCACGAAGAGCAGCATCCATTGATTACCACCTCTATCTTCTCCCACTCAACCATCCTTTTATCCATTGTAGCAACTTACCCTTAATACCATTCTGCTCCAATTTGTACAATAGTCTTCCATGTGCAACAGTGTCAAAAGCTTTCCTGAAATCCAAATATATGATATCAAAATTATTTTTTGCATCCAGTTCCTTTGTAACAACATCATAATATCCTATCAAATTTGTCAGACAAGACTTTCCCTTAACAAACCCATGCTGTGTCTGAATTTTTTTTTTTAGGAGCATTAGCAACCAAGGCCATATTGCTCCGGGATATGCGGTGGTCATTCCCTGACCTTTCCGCATCCTCCGTATTTGGTGGTGACGGGCTCGAACCCCGGTCTAATCAAGAAGCATGTGCTATGCACTGCTGCTCCTTCCCACCTGGCTACAGAGGTGCTTCTGTCTGAATTATTGCTGCAGTCTTGTCTAGATGATCCTGCAATGCATCTTAAACCAGTGACTCCGTTATTTTACCCAGAACAGAAGTTAAACTAACTGGTCTGTAATTACTCGTGTCACCCTTCGATCCCCCTTTGTGAATTGGGGATACATTTGCACATCTGAAGTCCGTGGGAAACTCCCCTGAGTCCAAGGATGCTCTCATAATTATGGCTAAGGGTTTGCTTAGTTGCTTTGCTGCCTCCTTTAATATAACTGGATAGATCCCATCCACCCCAGGTGCCTTTCTTCTGTTTAACTTCAACAATTTCTCCTCCACTTTGCTCTCAGTTTTTACAAATCATTAAGCACCCTGTTACAATTTGATAACCTTCTACCATTTTCAAACCTTAATAACTCCTCATGTGTGAATGTAGATGCAAGATACTCATTCAGTCTGTTTGCTATCTGACTAGGATCATCAACAGTCGAACCATCGATATCCAGTGGACCAATCAGATTCATCCCCTTCCTTTTAGAGGTTATATAAGTAAAGAAATCCTTGCTGTTTTTCTTAGCATCTTTTGCCAAAGATTTTTCGTAATCTGCCTTCGCCTTCCTAACCTCGTTTTTTTACCTGATTACAGACTAGCTCATATCTGCCATAGGCTTCTGAGTCGCTTGATAATTTATATGCATCCCATGCATTTTTCTTCTCTGTCACAAGTCTCATTAGTTCATTTGATAACCATTTAGGCCTAAACCTTGAACAATATTTCTTAATAGGTATGAAACTTTTAGTAGCATCCATGATTAATTCCTTGAATGCTTCCCACTTAGAATTTACTGTTGGTAACATCATCAGTTGATCCCACTGTACAGAATTTAAAAACTGTCTGAGACCACTGTACACACCTTTACGAAAGCAAAAACCCTTTCCTTTATCCCTGATGGTAATTATATCTTTAAGTAAATCCCACATCAGTACACTGTGATCACTGCCACCTAGTGGTTCCTTTATCTGCAAATTCTTAATAAACGAATGATCACTGCTGATAACCAAATCAAGAGTATTACCCTCTCTGGTTGTCTCTCAAACATGCTCCTGCAGAAAACAATCATCCAATAAATCCCCAAAGGTCTTACTAGTGTGTGTGACTAACCCACAAGTTCCAGTCAATATCTGGGAAGTTAAAATCCCCCATTATAAGACATTCTGATTTACTAGCCCACTCTACTTCTCTGTACAATTGTTCACTGTACAGAGAAATTGCTGCTAGAACAGTAATTCATTGGTTGGCTTTTTTCCCACCACTACATTTCCTTTTAAATGTAAGTGTTTCATTCGGTAGCAATTTAAAAAAAGTCCCGTTACATCACCATTGAAGATGTCATTGTTGTTGTATGCCACACATCTTCATCAGCCATTTTCAATCCACTGCAAGATGAAGGCCTCTCCAGCAACTTTCCAGTTCCTTCTATTTTGTGCAATGGCCATCCATTTACTACCGAAAAACTAATGAATTTCATCTGTCCATCTCCATCATTGTCTTCCAGGTTTTCTTCCGGCTGCTCTTGGGTACCATTCTGTTATTTTCTTAGTCCATTTGTCATCATGTCTTCGAGATGTGTCCTACCCAAGATCAATTTAGTTCTTTAGTTTTGTTAAGAATGTCCTTTACTTGAGTTTGCTGCCTAATGCTGTGGAGACCTCCCCCTGAAGCAGGGGAGGTCCCCACAAACTGTAGATGTGCAAATGAATCCCCAATTCACAAAGGGGGATCGAATAATTAATCGAATGAGTAATTACAGACCAGTTAGTTTAACTTCTGTTCCGGGTAAAATAACGGAGTCACTGGTTAAAGATGCATTGCAGGATCATCTAGACAAGACTGCAGCAATAATTCAGACACAGCATGGGTTTGTTAAGGGAAAGTCTTGTCTGACAAATTTGATAGGATATTATGATGTGGTTACAGAGGAACTGGATGCAAAAAATAATTTTGATATCATATATTTGGATTTCAGGAAAGCTTTTGACACTGTTGTGCATGGAAGACTATTGTACAAACTGGAGCAGAATGGTATTAAGGGTAAGTTGCTACAATGGATAAAAGGATGGTTGAGTGGGAGAAGACAGAGGGTGGTAATCAATGGGTGCTGCTCTTCGTGGACTAATGCTATTAGTGGAGTCCCACAGGGTTCGGTGTTGGGTACACTATTGTTTTGTATATTTATCAATGATATTGATGAAGGTATATCAGGCTTAGTTTGAAGTTTGAATATGATACAAAAGTTGGCAGGGTTGTTAATGAAAGTAATGGCAGTATGCCAACAGGATCTAGAAAATTTGGGCAGATGGGCTAAGGAGTGGCAACTGAAGTTTAACTTTGACAAATGCAAAGTACTGCATATGGGCAGAAGTAATCCCAGAGAAACATACCAACTGTGTGGTACTACGCTTAAGGTGGTAGAAAATGAAAAAGACTTGGGAGTAATTGTGCAGTCAGATATGAAGTTCTTTGACCAAAGCAGACAGGCTGCCAGAGCGGGTCATGGTGTTTTGTCAATGATATATAGGAATTTTGCTAGCAGGGAAAAGGAGGTGATTGTCCCTCTGTATAAGGCAATGGTCAGGCCATGCCTTGAGTACTGCGTACAGGTCTGGAGGCCTCATTTTAGGAAGGATGTAGATTTGCTTGAGCGTGTACAGAGAAGGGCAACAAGACTGGTGAGGGGAATGAAGGGATTCTCTTACCAAGAGAGGCTTAAGTTCTGCAAATTGCAGTGGCTGGAGACTAGGCACCTGCGCGGTGATCTGATTGAGGTGAATTCTGATGGGATCCTTCCACTTGTTCAGATTACGAACCTAAGGGGGTATAAATTCAAATTAAGAAAAGACAGATGTAGAATTGATGTGTGGAAATTTGCCTTTACCCAGCGGGTGGTTAATTGTTGGAACAAACTTCCATCTGTCGTTGTGGAAGTTGATAGGGTAAATAAATTTATGGAGGAACTGGACAGGCATTTGGAGGGAATGGTGTGATTTTTTTTTTTTTTTTGGCTGATACTGCATAAGCTCATACACTTGCTTTCTTACATCACATGCCACTACTACTACTACTACTAATCCATGTGTTTTTCTTCTTATCTAACAGTCTGATTCCCAACATAATTTGTTCCATTCTTCACTGTGTAGTTCTTAGCTTCTCTTGCATTCTTTTGGTGAGTGCTCAAGTTTCATTTCCATAAGTAATGGTGGGGAGTATACACTGGTTCATTATTTTAACGTTTCAGACAAATTGGGATATTGCTCCTCAATATATGACTATATTTCCTGAATGCTATCCATCCAAATTGTATTCTTCAATTAACTTCAGCCATTTATCATTATTACAGCTAATGACTTGTCCCAGATAAGTATATGTCTCCAACTTTTCAATTACTGCTCCTTCAATCATTATATCCCTTTCTGTGGTATACTTGTTTATCATTACTTTTGTTTTAACCATATTCATCTTTAGTCCAAAATCCTTACCAACTCTGCATAACTCATTAAGATTTTCCTCTAATTCTTTGGGATTGTGGCTTATGACCACAATGTCATCTGCAAATCGTAAATGGCTTGGGTACTCTCCATTCACACTGACTCCTTTCTGCAACCAGGCTAATCTTCTGAAAGCTTCCTCAAGGGCAGCAGTAAACAACTTCGAAGCTATTGTCTCCTTGTCGAACTCCTTTCTCAATTTTAAATTTGCTACTGTCTTTGTCTAGTCTAATAAAGGAGGTAGCGTTCTCATATATTTTCTTCAAAATCATAATATATGTGGTATTTGCCTTGTTTATCCAGTGCCCAAAACACTGCCTTATGCTGTATGGAGTCAAATGCCCTTTTATAATCCACAAATGCCAGGCATAATTGTGTTTTATATTCATTTGCTTTCTCCATTAACTATGATATTATGTGTTGTTGTTGTTGTTATTATTGTTGTTATTTGGTTTTTAGGAGCATTAGCAACTAAGGCCATATTGCTCCGGGGATATGCGGTGGTCATTCGCTGACCTTTCTGCATCCTCCGTATTTGGTGGTTACGGGCTCGAACCCCGGTCTAATCAAGAAGCTGTGCTACGCACTCTGCTCCTGCCCACCTGGCTAAGGAGGCGCCGATATTACGTGAAGGTGATCCATAGTTGAGAATCCTGTCCTAAAGCCAGCATGCTCTTTCGGTTGATTCTTATCAAGTATTCTTTCTAATCTGTTAGTAATGACCCTTGTGAACAACTTGTAGATATGTGATAACAAGCTAATCGTTCTATAATTTCCAATTTCTGATTTATCTCCTTTCTTATGCAGCAAAACTATGATTGCATTATTCCACTCCTTAGGCTTCACACACCTTTTCTAATGCATTTTGTGAAGAGTCTTGCCAGTTTTTGTGTCATGTCTCTTCCTCCCAAATTTAACAACTCTCCAGTAACTTCATCTTTCCCCGGGGCTTTCTGATTCTTCATTTTCTTTAACGCATGTTCTGCCTCATCAGGAAGGATATCGTGTATGTCATATGTGTTACTAATTTGTGATCCATCTTCCCCACTGCTGGCATCAATTCCCTTGCTCCTTGTATAATTCTCTATAGTACACTTCTGCTATTTGAATTAAGCTTTCTCTGCTATTTATAAGTGCACCATCGCTATTCTTCAGTTTCAGTATCATTTGTCTTTCTGTATTACTGCTCATGGCTGCTGATTTAAGTCCTTTGTTTTCCCTTAATACTTGTTCTATTTTTCTTGTGTTAAATCTTCTTATGTCCTCTCTGAGTCTCTTTCTACTGGCTTTGCATAACTCAGTATACTTAATTTTGTCCTTGTCAGTGTTTATCTTGCTCTTCATTTGTCGTCTTCAGTTTATCATGACAAGTGTTTCTTGACTAATTTTTTCTTCTTTGGATTTCTTATTAACTATAGGTTTCTTGGGCTTTATCACTTTCAGAAAGTTGTAATATTCCTCGTCAATATCTTGGTCCTGAGCAGTCTGCAGAAGCTCAAACTTGTTCTTAAGTTCAAGTACATACTGCTTTTTCTCCTCTTTTGTTATCTCAAAGACCTTCATATTATTTACTCAAGTCAGTTTTTCCTTTGTTCTCTTACATCTATATCAACTGTGCATCTTACCATTCTGTGATCACCTCCAACATTTACCTTGTTCACGATGGTAACATCATTCACGATATATATTCGGTTGGTGTGGATGAAGTCGATTTCATTAGTTGTTAATCCATTTGGGTTCTTCCATGTCCACTTTCTGTTCACCCATTTCTTGAAAAAAGTGTTCATTACAGATAATCCTCAAAATTCTGCATGCAAATTTCACAAGTCTTTCATCTCTTTCATTTCTTTCACCAATTCCAAAATTTCCTATTGTTCCCCTTTCTGTGCTGCTTTGTCCCTTTCCAACCTTAGCATTGAATTCCCCCATAATGATAGTGTAATGGGTTTTCTGCCCATCTAAAAGACTCTCAATTTCGGTGTACATTTCTTCAACCTCTTCATCATCGTGGCTCAATGTTGGTGCATCATCATTAGCCATTCCAAAAGTACCTCTTCAAGATCTCGGTACTTGCCTGTCACGCTCAAATCCTACCCAGTGCAGCTGATTTCTCTAAACTTTCAATCTTTTTCCAATCTTTCAGAATAGTGAACAGAGTACTCTTAGGAATGCTGTACCATTTTGTGATGTCAGTCTTAGAATGTACATCATTATCTACAGCTTGCAAAATCCTAATTTTATCTGCAGTTGGCAAAACTAATTGCTTTTTTAAGAGCCATACCAATAAACATACACTCCAACTAATGACATTAACTTCTAGCCAACATTCATTTGATTACCTCAATATAAGAAAGGTGCGTGGGAAATCTTATCAAATGATTTCTCACGGTCAGGCTGCAAGCTGTCAATTACTTCAATATATTTGAAGTGTGCTGTCATTTTTAAAGTGCAAATATTGTAATAAGAAAGTAAAAATTCAGATTAAGGGGTAGGAATTTATGGTCGTTATAGAGAAATCCTTTTTATTTTCAATGTCATTATAATGAATGTAAAATAGCATTAGGTTAATGAGAAATTGGTTGGAACACATAGGACGTTATAATGAGTTGGGATGTTAAAAAGAGGGTTGCTATAAAGAGCTTCGACTGTAATTATTTTTGTTCTTATGGTTGATACCAATGAACTGTTACCACCCCTCCATTTTCATACATGCCTTAAATAAAGTAGTTCTTATATTTGTTTTTATGATGTCAAAATAATATTCTTGCATTTAACATATGATTTATTTTTGACAAAAAAACATGAAAACTTACCTGGAGAACTGTACCTCTTGTTATGAATATGTTAGTTAACTGCTTATTTTTGGAGATTTTATCTAAGATATCAGAGAAAACTGGCTCAGTCTGTACTGCCTCACCAAGAATAATACTCTGAGTACTTAAAAGCCTGTTCAAAAAAAAAAAACCCGATATAATTTAAGTACAAGAACATGCTTGCTTTCTTCTCTCTCCCCCAAAATAATTTGAGTCATTTTGATGTGACAAAGACAACGGGAAAACGAAAATGAAAGTAGGAATGTTCAATAGGCCTAATGACCATGATGAGAATAACAAACAACTATGTACAGACAAATAGTGAGTCAGTAAATCAGAATGTCTTATAATGAGGAATTTTAAATTTCCAGATATTATCAGGAACTTTTGGGTTGGTCACACACACTAGCAAGACTTCTGTGTATTTATTGTATGACTGTTTTTTACAGCAGTGATTACTCATGCATTAAGAATGTGCAGGTAAAAGACCCACTGGATAGCAGTAATTATTAATGTGGGATTTACTTAAATATAAGGGCTGTTCAATAAAGAATGATCATAATTTTTTTTCACAACATCTTTATTAATCATCCATATTTTGATGATCCATTTCAAAGTAGTCCCCATTTGATGAAATGCACTCACTCCAACACTTCTGCCATTCTTCAAAAATACGGTGAAAACTATTTTTTGACATGCATTTGAGAATCACCTCCAATGTCTTTCAACTTCTGATGACTGGAAGCTATTTCCTCACAGCTACTTCTTTAAATTTGGAAGTAAAAAAAAAAAAAAAATCAAGGTTTGCAAGGTCAGAGCTGTAGGGTGGACGAGGAACACATTTGACATTAATGCTAAGTACTCAATGACAGTAAGAGCAATGTGAGGTCTAACAGTGTCGTGATGCAGCATCCACCCACTTGTGTGCAGTTGGGACATTTGCAACAAATGTGATCCCACAAAGTGTGCACTACAGTTCTGTAATAAGGTCCTTCAATGGTCATGTGGCATAGCACAACATGCTGGTAAACTATTCCTTGAATGTAAAAAAAAAAAAAAAAAAAAAAGACCATAACATTTCCTGCAGAAGCCACAACTTTTGCTTATTTTGGTGTTGGCAATGACAAAGACTTCCAAACAGCTTTGTTGCTTACTCTCTGGGTTATTGTTATTTTGGTTTTTAGGGCCATATTGCTCCGGGGATATGCAGTGGTCATTCCCTGACCTTTCTGTGCCCTCCGTATTTGGTGGTCACGAGCTCGAAAAAAGAAGCATGTGCTATGCACTGCTGCTCCTGTTTACCTGGCTACGGAGGTGCTGCTCTCTGGGTTGGAAAGATGAAGCCATGACCCATCCGCCGTTATCGCCTTGTGCAGAACCTCCCCATATTCAGTAGCCATCTGTTGCATCTGCTGACAAACCTCTATGCAAACTTGCTATTGCTCAGGGGTAAGTAGTCTTGGAACCCAGCATGCACAAACGCATGTCATATGCAAATGTGTGATGGAGATTACTATTCATGCTTCTTACTACTATTCTCAATATTTCTGTCACATGTCTCTTAAATTCTGTGCAGTGGGGTCAACTGATGACGTTGGTAACATCATAAGTGAGTTCCATTGCATAGAATTTAAGAATACTTTGAGACCATGTAGTCACCATTATGAAAGAAAAAGTTCTTCCTTTACCCTTGGTTGGTTGGTTGGTTTTTTGGGTTTTATTGGCGCATTAGCAACTAAAGCTGTAATGCGCCAAAACTTCGTCCTTCCTTTACCCTTGACAGTAGCTATGTATGAGAGTTGTTCAAATAAGAATGATTATAATTTTTCATATACAACCATTTTACAATGTTATATTGTTATAGGATGATTCTCTCTCACAATTACAGAAGCAGTGTTTATGGTTTCTGTGGTGACAGTAGTGGTTGGAGCTCCAGGTTGCCAATTTTTGTGATTGAATCATGTCCATCTTTAAACATTCTAAATTATATGTGAGCTGTGCTATACAGAAACAAAGGTTCACTGTAAGCCTCTTTTAACATTTCACACATTTCAGCTGATGTTTTCTTGAGATGGAAATAAAATCTGAATGCAGCATGCTGTTCCTCACATGTCATGTCCATTGTTATGTAGGTAAAACTAAACAGACAAACTTGCCAATGGCAAGGTCACAACATGCACAGGCATCAATGGCTCAGTTGTTGTGATGCAGCTTTGTTTGGTCTTAAATTCCACATCTCAGCTAGAAACTGCAAGTAGTACAGTTGTACATGAAAAATTATGATGATCATTCTTAATTGAACAGACTTCATACATAACTACATACTGTCATGTACTGTCAAGGTAAAGGAAGGACTTTTTCTTTCATAAAGGTGACTATAGTGGTCTCAGAGTGTTCTAAAATTCTACGCAATGGGACCAACTCATGATGTTACCAACATCATCAGTTGGTCCCACTGCACAGAATTTAAGAGACATGTGACAGAGAATAAAAATACATGTGATGCATATAACTTATCAGGTGATACAGAAGGCTATGAGAGATATAAACTAGTCTGTCATCAAGTCACAAAGGAGGTTATGCAAGCTCAGGCAGATTACGAGACATCTCTGGCAAAGAATGCAATGAAAATCAGCAAAGATTTCTTTACAAGAGTCACTTTGGTACCCTTGATGTTGATTTTAACTGTTGATACTGCTCAGGTTGCTGACAAACTAAATAGGTTTTTTGCATCTACGTTCACACACAACGAATCCTTTAGTGAAGGGGGATGCCAGAAGTTTATCAAATTAACAAGGAGCTAAATGATTTTATGATAATAAAGAGGAAAGTGAAAGAGAAATTGTTGAAGCTTCACATATTGGGTGGATAGGATCTATCCATTTATAGTAATGGAGGTAAGCAAACCCTTAGCTATAATTATGAGAACATCTTTGGATTCGGAGGAGATTCCTGCAGACTAGAGATGCATGAATGTATCCCCAATTTACAAAGGTGGGGTCAAAAGGTGATATGAGTACTTACAGACTTGATAGCTTAACTTCTGTTTCAGGAAAAACAATGGAGTCACTGGTTAATGAAGTAATGAAGAACCATCTACACAGCAAGGCAATTATACTGCAGTCACAACATGGATTTGTTAAGGGATTACCTTGTCTGACCAATCTGATTGCATACTATAACAACAAAGGAACTGGATGCAGAAAATAACTTTGATATCATTTGTTTGTTTGTTTGTTGTTGTTTGTTATTTAGTTTTTAGGAGCATTAGCAGCTAAGGCCATATTGCTCTGGGAGGATATACGGTGGTCATTCTCTGACCTTTCTGCATCCTCCGTATTTGGTAGGCATGGGCTCGAACCCCGGTCTAATCAAGAAGCATGTGCTACGCACTGCTGCTCCTGCCCACCTGGCTTGATATCAACACTGCTCTTTGTAGACTAATGTTATTAGTGGAATCCCTCAGGATTCTGTGATGGGCCCATGGTTGTTTTCTGTATTTATCAATGATATTGTTGAAGTTATATCATACTTAATGTCTAAGTTTGCAGATGACACACAGGTCGGCAGGGTGGTTAATGACAGTAGTCATGGTAAGCTACTGCAACAAGCTCTAAAAAAAAATTAAGCAGATGGGCTGAGAAACAGCAGTTGAAGTTTAACATTCCCAAATGCAAGGTACTGCATATGAGTAGCAATGATCCCATATTAATGTACCAACTGTGTGGTACTATACTCAGGGTAGTGGAAAAAGAAAAAGACATGGGGTAATTGTGCTGTCAGATATGAAGTTCTCTGAGCAGTGCAGACATGCAGCCAGGAAAGCTCATGGGGATTTATCAATTATATACAAGAACTTTGCTAGCAGGGATAAGGAAGTGATTATCTCATTTTACAAGGAACTAGTTAGGGCACATCTTGAGTACTGCATACAGGTCTGGAGGCCTAATTTTAGGAAGGATGTAGATCTGTTGGAACAAGTCCAGATTAGAGCAACAAGATTGGTAAAGGGAACAAAAGGTAATCTTACCAAGGAAGGCTTCACTTCTGCAAACTGCAGCATCTGAAGGCTAGGCACTTGCAAGGTGATTTGACTGTGGTGGTTAAGGCTTTGAATGGACTGAGCAAGTTTGATGCCAATGGCATTCCTCCTCTTGCTTAGACTGCACATGTGAGGGGATATAAATTCAAAGTGAGGAAAGATGGTTGCAGGATAGATGTGAAGTTTGCTTTCAGCCAGCCGGTGATTGATTGTTGGAACAAAGTTCCATCTGTTGTTGCTGAAGTGGGTAGTTTGAAAAATTCTAGCAATAACTAGATAAATTACTGAAGCAGATTTTTGGCTGATATTTTATAAGTTTGCTTTCTAACATCATTTGAATTTGAAAGTGTCTACAATTCTGGCCAGACACGATAGGAGGGAGTACATGATGAGAGCCTTGTCAATCAATTCAGCCCTGGAGGAAATGTGAAAGGCTCAAAGGGTAAAATTTTTTTCAGCCTGGTCTGTGCTTGTTAACAGGAGAGACTGGTTCTACAGGGAGGGGATACACTTAAATAGAAAGGGTGCAAGAATATTTGCTGATGCTATCGAGGCAGTGTTAGGTGGGTCGGAAAACTGCTAGCTTGGGGGGGGATTCACAGACTAATAGGTTAAAAGAAGCCGCAGGCAGAGGTGAAGGTGATTCTTGCACATTAGAATAAGTAGCGACCTGGAGCGAGTGTTGCTGGTGGTTTCAGGGGCTGATGGCAATCATCATGAAACAGGTGGGTATATGGCATGTGTTAGGGTAATTAATAATAAGAATAGGAACATGTATACTAATGCTAGAAGTATAGTAAATAAATTTGATGAATTTGAAGTGTTGGTCAAGACATCAGAGGCGGATATTGTTGGGATAGAAGAGATGTGGTGTCACACAGATATAAGGAATGCAGAACTGGAATTTGGGGAGTACAGTGTGTACAGAAAGGGTAGACAGGATAGGAAGGGAGGAGGTGTTATGCTGTTAATAAAGAAAAACATAAAATCAAAAGAAGTGCATCCAGTTGATACAGATGAACAGTGCACTGTTGAGTCAGTTTGGTGTGACATAAGCACTGCGAAAGCAAAAATAAGAGTAGGAGTGTGTTTAGGCCTAATGACTCGAATGAGTACAATGAACAATTGTACAGAGAAATAGAGTGGGCTAGTAAATCAGAATGTCTTATAATGGGGGATTTTAACTTCCCAGATATTGACTGGAACTTGTGGGTTGGTCACACACACTAGTAAGGCTTTTGTAGATTTATTGGATGATTGTTTTCTGCAGCAGCATGTTCGAGAGGCAACCAGAGAGGGTAATACTCTTGATTTGGTTATCAGCAGTGATCACTCATGTATTAAGAATTTGAAAAATAAAGGAACCACTAGGTGGCAGTGATCACAGTGTACTGATGTGGGATTTATTTAAAGATATAATTACCATCAGGAGTAAAGGAAAGGGTTTTTGCTTTCGTAAAGGTGAGTACAGTGGTCTCAGACAGTTTTTAAATTCTGTACAGTGGGATCAACTAATCATGTTACCAACAGTAAATTCTAAATGGAAAGCATTCAAGGAATTAATCATGGATGCTACTAAACGTTTCATACCTATTGAGAAATATTGTTCAAGGTTCAGGCCTAAATGGTTACCAAATGAACTAATGAGACTCATGACAGAGAAAAAAAATGCATGAGATGCATATAAATTATCAAGCGACTCAGAAGTCTATGGCAGATATAAGCTAGTCTGTAATCAGGTCACAAAGGAGGTTGGGGAGGCGAAGGCAGATCACGAGAAATCTTTGGCAAAAGATGCTAAGAAAAGCAGCAAGGATTTCTTTACTCATATAAACTCTAAAAGGAAGGGTCTGAATCTGATTTTTCCACTGGATATCGATGGTTCGGCTGTTGATGATCCTGGTCAGATAGCAAACAAACTGAATGAGTATTTTGCATCTACATTTACACATGAGGAGTTAAGGTTTGAAAATGGCAGGTTATCAAATTGTAGCAGGGTGCTTAATGATTTTGTAATAACTGAGATGAGAGCTTCCTTGGACTCATGAGAGGTCCACAATGGACTGGAGGTGTGCAAATGTATCCCCAATTCACAAAGGGGGTTCAGAAGGGGACACAAGTAACTATAGACCTGTTAGTTTAATGTGTTCTGGGAAAAATAATGGAGTCACTGGTTAAAGAAGCATTGCAGTGGCAGTAATAGTTGACACAGCATGGGTTTTTTTATTAAAGGTAGGTCATGTCTGACCAATTTGATTGGATACTATGATGTACTCAGAAAGGAAGTGGATGTAAAAAATAATTTTGATAGCATACACTTGGATTTCAGGAAAGATTTTGATACTGTTGCACATGGAAGACTGCTCTACAAACTGGAGTGGTATGCCATTAAGGGCAAGTTGCTACACTGAGAAAAGGGATGATTGAGGGGGAGACGAGTTTCATACCTATTAAGAAATAGTGTTCAAGGTTTAAGCCTAAATGATTGTCAAATGAACTAATGAGACTCGCGGCAGAGAAGAAAAAAATAAAAAAAAAAACCTTAATACTATGGCAGATATAAGCTAGTCTGTAATCAAGTCACAAAGGAGGTTAGGCAGGTGAAGGCAGATTACGAGAAATTTTTGGCAAGGGATGCATAGAAAAACAGCAAAGAGTTCTTTACTTATGTAAACTCTAAAAGGAAGGGGATGAATCTGATTGGTCCACTTGATATTGATGGTTTGACTGTTGATGATCCTACTCAGACAGAAAACAAACTGAATGGGTATTTTGCATCTACATTCACATATTAGCAGTTATTAAGGTTTGAAAATGCCAGAAGGTTATCAAATTGTAGCAGGGTGCTTAATGATTTTGTAATAACGGTGAACAAAGTGGAGGAGAAATTGTTGAAGTTAAACCTAAGAAAAGCACCTGGGGTGGAGGGGATCTATCCAGTTATATTAAAGGAGGCGGCAAAGGAAGTAAGCAAACCCTTAGCCATAATTATGAGAGCATCCTTGGACTCAGGGGAGGTCCCCACGGACTGGAGATATGCAGATGTATCCCAAATTCACAAAAGGGCATCGAAGTGTGACACGAATAATTACAGACCAGTTAGTTTAACTTCTGTTCCGAGTAAAATAACAGAGTCACTGGTTAAAGATGCATTGCAGGATCATCTAGACAAGACTGCAGCAATAATTCAGACACAGCATGGGTTTGTTAAGAGAAAGTTCTGTCTGACAAATTTGATTGGCTATTATGATGTGGTTACAAAGGAACTGGATGCAAAAAATAATTTTGATATCATTTACTTGGATTTCAGGAAAGCTTTTGACACTGTTGCACATGGAAGACTACTGTACAAATTGGAGCAGCATGGTATCAAGGGTTAATTGCTACAATGGATAAAAGGATGGTTGAGTGGGAGAAGACAGAGGGTGGTAATCAATGGGTGCTGCTCATTGTGGACTAATGTTATTAGTGGAGTCCCACAGGGTTTGGTGTTGAGTCCACTGTTGCTTTGTATATTTATCAATGATATTGATGAAGGTATATCAGACTTAGTGTCTAAGTTTGCAGATGATACAAAGGTCGGCAGGGTTGTTAATGACAGCAATGGCAGTGTGCTACAGCAAGAGGATCTAGAAAATTTGGGCAGATGGGCTGAGAAGTGGCAACTGAAGTTTAACCTTGACAAATGCAAAGTACTGCATATGGGTTGAAGTGACCCCAGAGAAATGTACCAACTGTGTGGTGCTACACTTAAGGTGGTAGAAAATGAAAAAGACCTGGAAGTAATTGTGCAGTCAGATATGAAGTTTTCTGAGCAATGCAGACAGGCTGATGGGGCAGGTCAATGGGTTTTGTCAATGATATATAGAAATTTTGCTAGCAGGGAAAAGGAGTTGATTGTCCTCTGTATAAATCAATGGTCAGGCCATGCCTTGAATATTTTTTTTTTTTTTTTGGTAGTTGTTGGCGCATCGGCTTCTGTGGCCATAATGCACCTCCCAAGGTTTTTGCAGTACTTTGATCCAAGCCCGAGGCGGGATTCAAAACCCCCGACCTTTGGGTTGCCAGGCATGCACTTTACCCACCTGGCTAGCCCGGTCGGCGCCTTGAGTACTGCGAGCAGGTCTGGAGGCCTCATTTTAGGAAGGATGTAGATTTGCTTGAGTGTGTACAGAGAAGGGCTACAAGATTGGTGAGGGGAATGACGGGATCCTGTTACCAAGCGAGGCTTAAGTTCTGCAAATTGCAGTGGCTGGAGAATAAGCACCTGCACGGTGATCTGATTGAGGTGTATAAGGCCTTGAATGGGTTGAGCACGCTGAATTTTTCCACTTGTTCAGATTACGAACATAAGGTGGCATATTTAAATTCAAATTGGCATTAGAATTAGTAGAGGCATATGATGCAAGAAAGCAAGCTTATGCAGCATCAGCAAAAAAAAAAAAAAAAAAAACCACTTCACCCCGCCGTTCGTTTGAAATACCGGTCCAGCTGAGCCTTAAATTTATTTAGGCTATCAACTTTCACGACAAGGGATAGAAGTCTGTTCCACCAACCAACTACCTGCTGGCTAAAGGCAAATTTCTGCACATCTATCCTACATCTGTCTTTTCTCAATTTGAATTTATTCCCTCTCAGGTGATTATTCTGAGCAATAGGAAGAATCCCATCAGCTCTGAGCATGCTCAAACCATTCAAGGCTTTATACACCTCTATCAGATCACCTCGCTGGTGCCTAGTCTCCAGACACTGTAATTCCCAAAACTTAAGCCTTTCTTCGTAAGAGTACCCCTTTGTTCCATTCACTAATCTTGTTGCCCTTCTCTGTACTCATTCCAGCAGCTCTACATCCTTCTTGAAATGAGGCCTCAAGACCTGTATACAGTACTGAAGGTGTGGCCTGACCATTGCCTTATACAAGGGAATAATCACCTCCTTATCCCTGCTAGAAAAATTCCTGTATATCATTGACAAGACACCATGAGCTACTCTTCCAGCCCATCTGCACTGCTCAGAGAAATTCATATCTACCTGCACAATTACCCCCAGGTCCTATTATTATTATTATTTTTTTGGTTTTTAGGAGCATTAGCAACTAAGGCCATATTGCTCCGGTATATGCAGTGGTCATTCCCTGACCTTTCCGCATCCTCCGTGTTTGGTGGTGACAAGCTCGAACCCCAGTCTACTCAAGAAGCGTGTGCTACGCACTGCTGCTCCTTCCCACCTGGCTACGGAGGCGCCCCCAGGTCCTTTTCATTCTCTACCACTGTCAGTGTCGTACCACAGAGTTGATACGTTGCTCTTGGGTTGCTGTTTCCCATATGTAGTACTTTACATTTGTCAATGTTAAACTTCATTTGCCACCTCTCAGCCCATCTGCTCAACCTTTCCAGATCCTGTTGCAGCAGCATAGTGTCAGTAGTGTCCTTGACAACCCTACCAACCTTTGTATCGTCTGCAAACTTGGACATTAAGCTTGATATACCATCATCAATATCATTTATAAATACAGAAAACAATAATGGAACCAACACCGAACACTGAGGAACTCCACTAATAACATTAGTCCACGAGGAGCAATGTCCATTGATTACCACTCTCCGTCTTCTTCCCCTTAACCATCCCTTTATCCATAGCAGCAATTTGCCTCCAATGCCACACTACTCCAATTTGTGCAGCACTCTTCCATGTGCAACAGTATCAAAAGCCTTTCTAAGATCCAAATATATAATATCAAAGTTATTCCCTGCATCCAGTTCTTTTGTCACTGCATCATAGTATCCAATCAAATTGGTCAGGCAAGAGTTGAATACACCTCTGGCATTCCCCTCGCTGAATAACTAATAATGTGTGAATGTCGATCCAAAATATTCATTTAGTTTGTTAGCTACCTGAGCAGGATCATCAACAGTTGACCCATCGATATCAAGTGGACCAATCTGATTCGTCTCCTTCCTTCTAGAGTTTACATAAGTAAAGAACTCTTTGCTGTTTTCCTTTGCATCCCTTGCCAAAGATTTCTCATAATCTGCCTTTGCCTGCCTAACGTCCTTTGTAACTTGGTTACAGATCAACTTGTATCTATCATAGGCTTCTGAGTCACATGTTAATTTATATGTATCCCACGCATTTTTCTTCTTTGTCATGTCTCATTAGTTCATCTGACATCAATTTAGGCCTAACCCTTGAACAATATTTCTTAGTTGGTATGTAAAGCCTAGTAGCTTCCAAAATAAGTTCTTTGAATGCTTTCCATTTTGAATTTACTGTTGGTAACATCTTCAGTTGGTCCCACTGTATAGAATATAAATACTGTCTCAGACCATCGTAGTTGTCTTTACGAAAGCAATAACCCTTCCCTTTACCCCTTTTCTACACCAGCATGCCTCCCGAACATGCTGGTGTAGAAAACAATCATCCAATAAATCCACAAAAGCCTTGCTAGTGTGTGAGTGACCAACCCACAAATTCCAGTCAATATCTGGGAAATTAAAATCCCTCATTATAAGACTCTCTGATTTACTGGCCCACTCTATTTCCCTGTACAGTTTCTTATTGTACTTATCAGAGTCATTAGAACTATAGCACACTCATACTCTCAATTTTGATCACCCAATGCTTATGTCACACCAAACTGACTCGACACAGCACTGTCCAGCAATGTCGACTGGCTTCACTTCCTTGGATTTTATGTGTTTCTTAACTAATAGCATAACCCCTCCTCCCTTCCTATCCTGTCTATCCTTTCTGTAGATGTTGTACTCCCCAGATTCCAGTTCTGCATTCCTTATATCTGTGTGATACCACGTCTCTGACATCTCAACAATATCCACCTTTGATGCTTTGAGCAAAACCTCAAATTCATCAAATTTATTTGCCAAACTCCTAGCATTGGTGTACACGCAAGTATACATGCACCTGTTTCTATTCTTAGCTACCCTAACACAACCCATGTTTACTTGTACTGCAATGACTCCCAGCAGTCTCTGAAATATCCTGCATCTTGTTTTTCAGGCTTCTGCTCATTCCAATAGAAGCAGTGCAAGAATCACTTTCACCTCTGCCAGTGGCTACTGTTAATCTATTAGTCTTTGTATCACCCCAAGCTAGCAGTTTTCCGACCCACCTCACACTGCCTCAATAGCATCAGCAAATATTCTTGCACCCTTTCTATTTAAGTGTATCCCATCCCTGTAGAAGCAGTCTCTCCTCTTAACAAGTACAGTCCAAGCTAAAAAAAATTCTACCCCTTGAGCCTTGCACAATCTTTCCAGGGCCGAATTGATCGACAAGGCTCTCATCATATACTCCCTCCTATTGTGTCTGGGCAGAATTGCAGACACTTTCAAATTCGACCCTAATTCATGGCTTTTTTTCGACAGTGACCTGTACTTGTTAAGCAATTCTGCCGGTCTCCTACTCTTGATATCATTAGTGCCAACGTGTACAACTATATCACCTTTTGTGCCCTTAAAAGATGATATCTGCTCTACAACGTCATCAACCTTTACCCCTGGCAGACATACCCTGGTCCTGTTCCACCTATCCTTTTTACAAAGCATGTTCCCCGTTTCCCTGACAATAGTCACCAACAACTACTAGTTCCTGTGGGACCAGCGCATTCTGCCTTGGCAGTTGCCGCTGTGTTGCGTGATGAACAAGTGCAAGCTCTGGCATTGATGTGGGCAGCTGAGAGCTTGATGGGCCCTCAATTTAGTTCCTTCGAGGGCATGCACCCTGTTCTTCAAGCTCTCATATAGGAAATTAAGGAAAGACAGATGTAGAATAGATGTGTGAAAATTTGCCTTTAGCCAGCGGGTGGTTAATTTCTGGAACAAACTTCCATCTGTCGTGGAAGTTGATAAGGTAAATAAATTTAAGGAGGAACTAGACAAACATTTAGAGGGAATGGTTGTGTGAAATTTTTTTTTCCTTTGGCTGATGCTGCATAAGCTCATACAATTGCTTTCTTACATCACATGCAACTACTACTGCTACAACAGAGAGTGGTAATCAATGAACACTGCTCTTTGTGGACTAATGTTATTAGTGGAGTTCCCCAGGGTTCGGTGTTGGACCCATTGTTATTTTGTATATTTATCAATGATACTGATGAATGTATATCATTTTAAAATATATAACTGGTCGAATGTGTCCTTAAAATGCTGCACCTGGGGCTAGCACTAGGGTGGGGTGAGTGGGGTTAACATCTAGCCACCCTAAATGTTACTGCTACAACAGAGAGTGGTAATCAATGAACACTGCTCTTTGTGGACTAATGTTATTAGTGGAGTTCCCCAGGGTTCGGTGTTGGACCCATTGTTATTTTGTATATTTATCAATGATACTGATGAATGTATATCATTTTAAAATATATAACTGGTCGAATGTGTCCTTAAAATGCTGCACCTGGGGCTAGCACTAGGGTGGGGTTAACATCTAGCCACCCTAAATGTTACTTAAATGATTTAAATTTGTAAAAGTGATAAATTAGTAGTTGGGTATTCTTGCACTGTGAATCATGGAATTGACTGGAAATTTTAATAATCTATTTTGACAATTAAAAATTACAAAATTACCTGAATTTTGAACTCCTGTAAAAACAAGAAATCCCTTCTGCTACTTGGCTGTTCTTTTCGGAGTATATTCCTTTTAATCCAGCATCTTTAAATATAGGTAATATTCTGGGGAAAAGTTTCCTGTCAACCTCTTGTAAGCAGATAAGATCTGCATTATAACCTGTAATTAAACAATTATATACATGTATATATGTAGGAACACACACTCACTGAGCAATTTAATGTACACTCTTATCCATCCTGAAAGGAAATCATATACCACTTGGCGACAACCAATGTCAATGGGGCAACAGCAAACATCTTCTATAGTCACCAACACCTTCCAGCTAAAATGAACAAATGTGGCCTAATCCTTAATGCAGGGATAAAAAGCCGGGACGAGTGTCCGTATGACTATGGTCATGTTGTTTTTTCAGTTTAGCAGGAAGGCAGGTGTTGGTAACTGCAGGAGATGTTTACTGTTGGCTCACTAACATTGGCACAAAGTGGTATGTTTGATATCCTTGCATGGTGGGGAGGACTGTTCATGATAATTTCTTAATGCAGTGATAAAAAGAGTGCCTGTATCACCAGCAGTCAAGGTAGCATATCTACACAATAACATCAAGGATACACTAAGAATGAATCATAACTAGGGCTATGAATTTTTTTACAGAAACAAAGCTGAATTTCACAGGCATTTTATATCAGAATTTGCACATCTTTCAGGTTCTCCAATGATGAAATTTTCATACATTACATTTACTTCAACAGAACAGTAATATTTGGATTCCTGTAACTGCCTTGAAAGAAAAAAAAAAATGTAAACTGATGTTTTATTTAAGTTAAATTCATATTTTATATATCAAATAGCAAATGTCATAATTTCCAGAAGCTGAAAATTTTTTTGACATTACACAAAAAAATCACTATCCTAACAAACGCTAAAAAAAAAAAAAAAACAAGCAATTGGTGGTGCTTCTGTCCATCAAGGTCACTGATGGACACAGAAGCACCACCTGAGTTGATCAGACTACACAGCTACACAGACATACAGGCCAAATATCACAAAACTTTGGAAAAGTAACAGGTACATTCAAACAAGATGTTTTAAGTTTACTTTTAAGAATACTAGGTTGTCACTATTATCAAGTGCAACATAAAAAAAAAAAAACTGCTAAAAAAAAAGTTAAAATAACATGGAACATAACCATGACAAATATCACATTTTGTAGTCATGCTTGTTTTGTCAATAGCAAAGAATACAAGAATGTTAATACTAATAGTTTTTAACATGTGACTAATTTATTTATACACAGTATTTAATAATCTGTCGTTCCACAAGAGAACTAAGTGCATATTTCTTGTAGAAAATTGAGCACTGAATGAGGAAAGATTTTGAATACGTGGGCTACAGAGCTTGGAAACTAGGCACCTTAGAGGGTCGAAAATCAAATCAGAAGAAATATTTCAAAATTTGTAAAAAAAAAAATTATAAAAAACTATTAGCTGGAAACACAGATAGGAGATGGTGTCACATACTGGAATTTAACATTAACATTAGTAGAAGCACACGATGCAAGAAAGCAATCTTATGCAGCATCATCAAAAAAAAAAAAAACTCCGATTTCACCCCTCCGTTCCAAATCTGTCCAGCTCAGCCTTCAGAAGTCTTCCATGTGCAACAGTATCAAAATCCTTTCTAAGATCCAAATATATGATATCAAAGTTATTCCCTGCATCCAGTTGCTTTGTGACCACATCATAGTATCCAATCAAATTGGTCAGACAAGACTTCCCCTTCACAAACCCATGCTGTGTCCGAGCTATAACTGAAGTCTTGTCTAGATGATCCTGCAGTGCTTCTTTAACCAGTGCCTCCATTAATTTTCCTGGAGCAGAAGTTAAACTCACAGGTCTATAATTACTTGTGTCGGCCTTTGATCCTCCTTTGTGAATTGGGGTCACATTTGCACCAGTCCGTGGGAACCTCCCGAGTCCAAGGAAGCTCTCATAATTATGGCTAAAGGTTTGCTTACTTCCTTTGCTGCCTCCTTTAATATAACTGAATAGATCCCATCCACCCCAGGTGCCTTTATGTTTATCTCATGTGTGAATGTAGATGCAAAATACTCATTTAGTTTGTTAGCCACCTGAGCAGGATCATCGATATCCAGTGGACCAATCTGATTCATCCCCTTCCTTCTAGAGTTTACATAGGTAAAGAACTCTGTTTTTTTCCTTTGCATCCTTTGCCAAAGATTACTCATAATCAGCCTTTGCTTGCCTAACCTCCTTTGTGACTTGGTTACAGACCAGCTTATATCTATCGTAGGCTTCCATGTCACCTATTAATTTATATGTATCCCATGAATTTTTCTTCTCTGCCACATGTCTCATTAGTTCATCTGACATCCATTTAGGCCTAAACCTTGAACAATATTTCTTAGTTGGTATGTAGTCTAGTAGCTTCCAAGATTAATTCTTTGAATGCTTCCCATTTTGAATTTGATGTTGGTCTCACTGCGTAGAATTTAAAGACTGTCTGAAGCCTCCATAGTCGCCTTTACGAAAGCAAAAACCCTTCCCTTTACCCCTGATGGTAGTTACCTCTTTGAGTAAATCCCACTTCAGCACACCGTGATCACTGCTACCTAGTGGTTCCTTTCTCTGCAGATTCTTAATGCATGAAGAATCACTACTGATAATCAGATCAAGAGTATTACTCCTGATAGTTGCCTTCCAAACATGCTGATGTAGAAAACAATCATCCAATAAATCCACAAAAGCCTTGCTAGTGTGCGAGTGACCAACCCACAAATTCCAGTCAATATCTGGGAAATTAAAATTCCCCCATTATAAGACTCTCTCATTTACTGGCCCACTATTTCCCTGTACAGTTTTTTATTATACCCATCAGAGACATTAGGCATATAACACACTCCTACTCTCAATTTTGATTTCCCGGTGCTTACGTCACACCAAACTGACTCGACACTGCACTGTCCAGCGATGGTGACTGGCTGTACCTCCTTGGATTTTGTGTTTCTTAACTAATAGCATAACCTCTCCTCCCTTCCTATCCTTCTTGTACACGTTGTAATCCCCAAATTCCAGTTCCTCATTCCTTATATCTGTGTGACACCACGTCTCTGATGTCCCAACAATATCAGACTTTGATGTTTCGACCAATACCTCAAATTCATCAAATTTATTTACCATACTCCTAGCATTTGTGTACACACAAGTAAACATGTACCTGTTCCTATTCTTAGCTACCCTAACACAACCCATGTGTTTACTTGCACCACAATGACTCCTAGCAGTCTCTGAAATCCCCTGCATCTTGTTTTCCGGGCTGCTGCTCATTCCAATAGAAGCAGTGCAAGAATCACTTTTACCTCTGCCAGCTGTTAATCTATTAGTCCATGTATCCCCCCCCCCCCAATCTAGCAGTTTTCCGACCCACCTAACACTGCCTCGACAGCATCAGCAAATATTTTTGCACCCTTTCTGTTTAACTGTAGAAGCAGTCTCTCCTATTAACAAGCACAGACCAGGCTGAGAAAAATTCTACCCCTTGAGCCTTGTACAATCTGTCGAGGGCTGAATTGAATGTCTCAAAACAATTCATATATCAACATACCTCATGAAATTAACCTCAAAACATATATACAAGAGAACCTCAAGCATCCCTGGGAAGAAGCACATGCTTGATTTTTGAATATTCCAGTTTTTCGAAAGTTATGCACATATTATCAGTATTCAGAGATAACTCATAATTTTCATTAGATAATACAGTAGCTTAAATTCCCATAACCTCCACAGAATGACACTTGCCAGCATATTAAGCCAAATTGTTAACCTATATAATGTCAGATTGATCCTGTGGGTAACATACTTAACTAAGAAATTGATAGTATAAACCACAGCTATGATGCTCAATACATTCTACGTTGATTTCAATATTTGTAGAAGAATAAGAGAAATTTACCTCAATATGATACGTAGAACACTTCTGTATGACACCCTCCAGAAATTAAAAGGAATATAACATTAATGCAAAACGATTACAATAAAAAATAAATTGAAAACAATTTAAAAAATCAATTGAACACAATAAAAAACAATTACAAATTTAATTTAAAAATTTTAAAAAGGTTAACGTAAATTTTGAAAAATTTTCAAAGAATTTTCCTTTCAAAATTTTTCCTTTCTTAAAATCGTTTTTCAAAATTTACATTAAACTTTTTAAATTTTTTAATTATGTTCAATTGGTTTTTTTAATTGTTTTCAATTTATTTTTTACTGTAATCATTTTGCATTGATCTTATATTCGTTTTAATTTCTGGAGAGTGTCATACAGAAGTGTTCTACATATCATATTGAGGTAAATTTCTCTTATTCTTCTACAAATATTAACTAAGAAATAAAGATCACAGTTTAAATGCTGTCTCTAGTATGAGTGTTGTGGTATTCTAGTATGTTTTTTAATATGAAGTATAAATAGTGTGATAAGATTTCAGCAATTGTTTTTTGCAGATATGTAACACAAATATTTACAGAAACATGTCATAAAGAAGCTGTAATGGATGATCAACATGAGATTGCAATGCCCGCATGCATAACATTCCACTCCCATAAAAATCCCATACTTTCTAAACCTGTGTTCTCAGACTTAACAGTTCCAAGTAATGGGTGTCGTTGTTATTATCGTTATGGGGAGTTTTCTGGTGCAAGGGCTACTTAGGCCATATTGGGAATATCGGTAATTGAGGATACAGATGATGACTGCAAATGAACAATGGGTGTCTACATATTGTACTCCGCACATGGTAATCAGTGTTTATTACAATAATGGTTATTGCATATAATTATGCTTTGACTTTTTGTTTGTATTTAATGGCTTCCAGGCACACATGTATTTATTAAGTAGAAATGTCGGCAAAAGTCATTATGATGCATACTCTAGTCAACTGGCTCTTCAGGGGTTAACCAACTATCTTGGTTAAACTGAAATACATGAAATAAATTAACTTTGACTGTCTAATAATCACTAATAATTACAATTCAAGACAGTATATTTTAAATTGCTTAATTTAAAAAATGAAATCAGAAATTTGATTTCATTTTTAAATGAAAATGAAGTTGTTTTTGTTTTCATTTAAAAATTTGAACTACAAGCAGTTCTTTGCTATGCAGAAGGTGATGAACAAAGAAAACTGACAAATCTTACTGTTAACCTAGTCAGGTTCTCTTGAAAATAATGGCAAAACAGTTTTTGCATAATGTAATAAATTCTCTTCCTATTCTACTTAATAAATTGTCTTTCTTATATTTGCAGTTCAATTAGCAATTATATTTTTTTAATTGTTGGTATTAGAAGGTATTTTACTTAAAATATATTCATTCTTACCTAATATTTCTTTGAGAAGCAATTGTGTCCTATATCCATAAGTAAGTGCCCTTTGAGGACAATAAGGAAAGAAGTCAGGTCTAGCAAATGCAGCTGACAGAATATTGTAAGTCACACACCTTATACTGAAATAAAACATTTTTATCATAATCAATAAAAGCATCAACAAAATAAAACTTGAAAACAATTATAGAAGAAAATAAATACACATATGTTAACCCTTAATCAAGTATGCACCTTTCAGTGAACTGAAACAAAATCAAAGTTAAAATTGAATTGTGACAATCGGTTAACTTTTTTAACAATATACAGTAGTTAGGTAATTTATAGAGCTTCTTAATGTACCATTATGTAAGACTTAATAGTAACAATAGCAATATGAGCTTAATTGGCGGTACTCACCTCAACTGATCTGCTTAGTTACATGGTACTTACGGGTTTTTAACAATTCCGGCTTTATTTATTTTAACTTATTTTAAACTTCATTCCACTTCAATACCATGTAACTAAGCATATCAATTGAGGTGAATACCGTCAATTAAACTCTTATTGCTATTATTATTATTAAGTCAATATGCAGTAGATATTAAGAAACAAGGATAGCAGATAATGAATTATATTCATTCAAATGATATGCTGCTATAATCTAATCTTTTTAGTATCATGGCAATGTAACAGGCACCATGTAGCAGTATGTACATTCAGATTATTTTAACAGCACTGAAACCCCTTTGCCAGAGTTCAGCTAATTACATTACTTGATTCCCATCAACTTTTTTCAGTTATTGATGAGAATCAAACAAATGGTAGCAGACAGCACTCTTCTTTCTCCGGATTTTTGACTATATGTAATCAGAACTGCCATTCCGACCAATGCAGAAAGTGACATAGAGGATCCTGAATTAAGTGTGTAACAAACTTAAGTACTGACACACACTAGGCAGCAGCACATACTGGAGTCAGAAGAATTGTCGGTATCTCTAACATGTATAGAAGTGCAAATATCACTGCTGACTGATAATCCTAAATCTCCTGCCAGTAGCCACTTTACTATTTTGTACACAACCCCAGTTTCTGACTAGGATTCTATTCACAGAAGCAGCATGCATCAAAGGGGATGGATGCTTAGCTAGTAATCTCTACATACCTGAGCAGAGGAAAATCTCACACAATACACAATGCTGACAGCAAATGCCTATCAACATCTGATCTGGGTAATTATCTGATCAGTTACTACAGATCATCTGATTTTGTGATGCAGAAAAGATGAATCCCAGTGAACTGAATCTCTGTGATAATGCAAAACAATCTATTTGTTTGATGCATTAATTCAGTCAAACATGTTAATTACATGTTTGACTGAATTGTCCTATTAGGTCCAAAAGGATACAAAAGGAATGAATTAATTAAAAACCACCCAGTATACAAACAAAATCACAATATTAAACAATTAACTAGAATAATCATCACTTTTAAATATTAAATAATTTCAAGAAATATGTTAAAGATATGAGAAAAATAATGACAAAAAAATTCTGCTTTTTGTGAGGTAACAAGTGTTTGATTGATAAACTAAAATGCTATTGCTATGAATTTTAATAAACTAAAATTGAAAAGAAAAAAAAAAATGCAGAGAAACAAGTAACAAGAAGGCAAGTTGTTGTTTGACATACTTGAACTCTTAATCAAACTGGTGACTCTTTGAAATGAAAAGATTGGTTGATTGGCTTGGATTTTATTGGTGCATTAGCAACTAAGGCTATAATGTGCCAAGACCAGGAATGAAAAGAGAAGGGTTGTTTGCACTGAGATGTAATATATAACAAAATATACACCATAGTTTCAAAAGTATTCTCTTAGTAATAAAAATATTTTATAAACCTTTGGCATATAGGTAAGAGCCTATTTTCTACATCAAGTCATTCCACTTGGCTCCCAGTGGGCAAATTTTCATGAAATTTTGTATATAGGACTGTTTTAGAAAGATTTGTCAGGACAACCCAAATTTCATTAAAATTGGACAAATAGAAATTGTATAGTTATTATTTCTCTTTTTCATATATATCACAGATTATCCACATATGATACATTGTAGCTGAAGTATCTGGATATTATGCTGGTTGCTATATGCTGATTGGAGGAATGCATGGGAAATGTTGTTGTTGTTATTTGGTTTTTAGGAGCATTAGCAACTAAGGCCATATTGCTCCGGGATATGCGGTGGTCATTCCCTGACCTTTCCGTGTCCTTCGTATTTGGTGGTGACGGGCTCGAACCCCGGTCTAATCAAGAAGCGTGTGCTACGCACTGCTGCTCCTTCCCACCTGGCTACGGAGGCACCCGTGGGAAATGTGGTACACAGAAAGGGTTGGTTGGTTAGGTTATTGCCGCTTACAGCACAAAAAGGGAAAGTTCTCGGTTTAAGTCCTACACACATCAAAATTATTCCTTTCTGAAGAGCTTGTTATCAACCTATTGTTATCAATTCACTAAATGTATAAATAATGAATTATTACTGTTTCTTTACAACAATAATCACTGCATAAACATGAAATGTTCAGTGTTTCAATTCTTATTAAAATATAGCAGGAAATAAGGAAAGTACATTAAAAAAATGTTAAGTGCATATTACAATTTGAGATATGTGTTGCTATTTATTTTATTAAATCCATGAATTATCTGTTGCATTTCAATTTTTATTAAAATCCAAGGGGGATTACAATTTGAGATATGTGTTGCTATTTATTTTATTAAATCAAAGAAGATCCATGCATTATCTGTTGCATTTCAATTTTTATTAAAATCCAAGGGGATAAAGTGAAGTATTGCAAAAAGTTTAGTGAATAGTACATTGTGAGGTATTTGCAATTAAATGAAAAGAATTACTTATATTATCAGTTAATTATTTAATAATTAATTGGCAATAAGTTAATTAGTTATTTACTTTTCACTTTTATTAATCACAGAAAATGGAATTAAATTAATTTAAACAAAAAAAAAATTGAAGCACCCGAAATGTAACACGCTGCATACATTATTTATCTTGTCAAAATGGACATTTAATTCTTGGATACCATGTAACATCAAGTTATATAGCTTACAAGTTCTTTTCTCAAACTAAGGAAAAACTTAAGTTTGAAAAAGAACATTTCTCTGCATTATTTTTTCTTAAACTATTTTGACACCTCAGTTGAAATAATACCTCAGGAGTAACTTGTAATCCTTTCCAATGTAATTCTTTTCCAAAGTTTTCCTTATTAAAAATTGAAGAAACCTCACTGAATAGGATTAAAATGATCCTAAAAGTGGCAATTTCTTGTAGACCAATAAAAGAAAATTTCTTTTATTCGTCACTTAGGCAGGATTATCACTACTTTCATTCTCATAGCAAACCTAATGCAGATTTTTCTACTTTATCTATTTATTACCATTCCTTTAATTTGAAAACATGAAAATAGGCCCTTCCCTAGGAATACAGTTGGTCACAAGGGAACTGGATGAAAAAAAAATATTTTGATGACACAGATTTCATTAAAGGTTTCGATACTGTTCTACATGAATGATTTTTGTAAAATAAAGGGATGACTAAGTGTTAGAAGACACAGTAGTTATAAATGGCCACTGCTCTTCATGGGATAATGCATAAGATTTCAGGAAAGCTTTTGATACTGTTGCACATGGAAGACTACTGTACAAACTGGAGCGGTTTGGTAATAAGGGCAAGTTGCTACAATGGATACTGCTTTTCATGAATTAATGTTATTAGTGGTGTTGGGCCCATTGTTGTTTTGTAAATTTATCAATGATATTGATGAAGGTATATCAAGCTTAATGTCAAAGTATGCAGATGATACAAAGGTTGGGAGGACTGTTAATAACAGTAATGACAATATGCTGCTGCAACAGAATCTGGAAAAGTTTGGCAGATGGGCTGAGAAGCAGCAAATGAAGTTTAACATTGACAAAAGCAAAGTATTGCATATGGGGACAGCAGTAACCCTAGAGAAATGTACCAACTGGGTGATGTTACACTTAAGGTAATGGAGAATAAAAAAGACCTGGGGTTAATTGTGCAGTGAGATGTGACGTTTTATCAGAAATGCAGACAGGCTGCAAGAGCAGGTCAAGGGGTCTTGTCAATGACATACAGGAATTTTGCAAGCAGGGATAAGGAGGTGATTATCCCCTTGTATAAGGCAATGGTCGGCCCACACCTTGAATACTGTGTACAGGTCTGGAAGCCTCATTTTAGGAAGGATGTAGAGTTACTAGAATGAGTACAGAGAAGGGCAACAAGACTGGTGAGAGGAATAAAGGGATGCTCTTATGAAAAGGGGCTCAAGTTCTGAAAATTACATCGTGTGGAGACTAGGCACCTGCAAGGTGATCTGACTGAGGTGTATAAGGTCTTGAATGGATTGAGCAGGCTCAATGCTGATGGGATTCTTCCTCTTACTCAAATTACAAACCTGAGGGGGCATAAACTGAAATTGAGGAAAGACAGTTGTCAAATAGATGTGTGGAAATTTTCCTTTAGCCGGCGGGTATTTGTCACTGTAATAAATTTCCATCTGTCGTTGTGGAAGTGGATAGCTTAAATAAATTCAAGGCAGAACTAGACAAACATTTGGAACGAATGGATGGAAGAAATGGGAAGGGTTTTTTTTGGCTAATGCTGCATAAGCTTGCTTTCTTGCATTATATGCTAATGTTATGCACATGATCCCTCAGCATTTAGTGACAGGCCTTATTACTATTAGGAATATATTGCTACCTCCGAAAACAATGAAACTGATTTATTAAACTAAGATACACTGAACAAAAACAGGAGCTTTGTATCTTAGTTTAATAAATCAGTTTCTGTGTTTTCGGAGGTATCAATATATTTCTAATATTTATGCAACCTGAAACCAAAGGCCTTTTCTCAAATATTTGGGCCTTGTTACTGTTTTTAATATTTATTAAAAATGTTGATGTAGGCATATTCAGCGTTGTTATGGGCCTATATGAGAACTTGAAGGACAGGGTAGTTGCCCTAAAAGGATCTAAATTGAGAGGCCCATCAAGCTCTCAGCTGCCCACATCAATGCCAGAGCTTACACTTGAACATTATGCAGCAAAGCGGCAACCCACAAGGAAGAATATGCCGGAATCACAGGAACTACTAGTTAGCGTTAGCATTAGCATTAGTAGACGCATTTGATGCAAAAAAGCAAGTTTATGCAGCATCAGCCAAAAAAAAAAATAAATAAATAAATAAATAAAAAATAACCACTTCCACTTCACCCCTCTGTTCGTTCGAAATACCTGTCCAGCTGAGCCTTAAACTTATTTAGGCTATCAACTTCCACGACAAGGGATGGAAGTCTGTTCCACCAACCAACCATCCGCTGGCTGAAGGCAAATTTCCGCACGTCTATCCTACATCTGTCTTTCCTCAATTTGAATATATGCCCTCTCAGGTGATTATTCTGAGCAAGAGGAAGAATCCCATCAACATTGAGCATGCTCAAACCATTCAAGGCTTTATACACCTCTATCAGATCACCTCGCTGGTGCCTAGTCTCCAGACACTGTAATTTGCAAAACTTAAGCCTTTCTTTGTAAGAGCACCACTTTGTTCCATTCATTAATCTTGTTGCCCTTCTCTGTACTCGTTCGAGCAACTCTACATCCTTCTTGAAATGAGGCCTCCAGGCCTGTATACAGTACTCTAGGTGTGGCCTGACCATTGCCGTATACAAGGGAATAATCACCTCCTTATCCCTTCTAGAAAAATTCCTATATATATCATTGACAATACACCATGAGCTACTCTTGCAGCCCGTCTGCACTGCTCAACCACCCCCAAGTCGCTTTCATTCTCTACAGCTGTCAGTGTAATACCACAGAGTTGATACGTTGCTCTGGGGTTGCTGTTTCCCATATGTAGTACTTTACATTTGTCAATGTTAAACTTAATTTGCCACCTCTCAGCCTAACTGCTCAACCTTTCCAGATCCTGTTGCAGCAGCATAGTGTCAGTAGTGTCCTTAACAACCCTGCAAACCTTCGTATCGTCTGCAAACTTGGACATTAAGCTTGATATACCATCATCAATATCATTTATAAATACAGAAAACAATAAGGGACCCAATACTGAACCCTGACGGACTCCACTAATAACATTAGTCCACGATGAGCAGTGTCCAATGATTACCACTCTCTGTCTTCTCCCCCTCAACCACCCCTTTATCCATAGCAGCAATTTGCCTCCAATGCCACACTGCGCCAATTTGTGCAGCAGTCTTCCATGTGCAACAGTATCAAAAGCCTTTCTAAGATCCAAGTATATAATATCAAAGTTATTCCCTGCATCCAGTTCTTTTGTGACTGCATCATAGTATCCAATCAAATTGGTCAGGCAAGACTTCCCCTTAACAAAACCATGCTGTGTCCGAGCTATAACTGAAGTCTTGTCTAGATGATCCTGCAGTGCTTCTTCAACCAGTGCCTCCATTAATTTTCCGGGAACAGAAGTTAAACTCACAGGTCGATAATTACTTGTATCAGCCTTTGATCCTCCTTTGTGAATTGGGATCACATTTACACATCTCCAGTCTATGGGTACCTCCCCTGAGTCCAAGGAAGCTCTCATAATTATGGCTAAGGGTTTGCTTACTTCCTTTGCTGCCTCCTTTAATATAACTGGATAGATCCCATCCACCCCAGGTGCCTTTCTTGTGTTAATCTTCAACAATTTCTCCTCCACTTTACTCTCAGTTATTACAAGATTCTCTAGCTTACTGCCAGAGTTGAATACACCTCTGGCATTCCCCTCGCTGAATAACTCCCCATGTGTGAATGTCGATGCAAAATATTCATTTAGTTTGTTAGCTACCTGAGCAGGATCATCAACAGTTGACCCATCGATATCAAGTGGACCAATCTGATTCATCCCCTTCCTTGAAGAGTTTACATAAGGAAAGAACTCTTTGCTGTTTTTCTTTACATCCCTTGCCAAAGATTTCTCGTAATCTGCCTTCGCCTGCCTAACCACCTTTGTAACTTGGTTACATATCAATTTGTATCTATCATAGGCTTCTGTTTCATGTGTTAATTTGTATGTATCCCATGCATTTTTCTTCTCTGCCATATGTCTCATTAGTTCATCTGACATCCATTTAGGCCTAAACCTTGAACAATATTTCAAGGTTTAGGTAACATCATCGGTTTGGTAACATCATCGGTTGGTCCCACTGTATAGAATTTAAATACTGCCTCAGTCCATCGTAGTCGCCTTTACGAAAGCAATAACCCTTCCCTCTACTCCTAATGGTAGTTACCTCTTTGAGTAAATTCCACTTCAGCACACTGTGATCACTGCCACCTAATGATTCATTTATCTGCAGATTCTTAATGCATGAAGAATCACTACTGATAATCAAATCAAGAGTATTACTCCCTCTAGTTGCCTCCTGAACATGCTGATGTAGAAAACAATCATTCAATAAATCCACAAAAGCCTTGCTAGTGGGTGTGACCAACCTACAAATTCCAGTCAATATCTGGGAAATTAAAATCCCCCAATCTCTCTGATTTACTGGTACACTATTTCCCTGTACAGTTTCTTATTATACTCATCAGAGTCATTATGCCTATAGCACACTCCTCTCAATTTTGCTCTCCCAATGCTTATGTCACACCAAACTGACTCAACACTGCACTGTCCAGCGATGTCGACTGGCTTCACTTCCTTGGATTTCATGTATTTCTTAACTAATAGCATAACCCCTCCTCCCTTCCTATCCTGTCCTGTCTATCCTTTATGTAGACATTGTACTCCCCAAATTCCAGTTCTGCATTCCTTATATCTGTGTGACACCACGTCTCTGATATCCCAACAATATCTGCCTTTGATGTTTTGAGCAATATCTCAAATTCATCAAATTTATTTACTAAACTCCTAGCATTGGTGTACACGCAAGTATACCTGCACCTGTTTCTATTCTTAGCTACCCTAACACAACCCATGTGTTTACGTGTACCGCAATGGCTCCCAGCAGTCTCTGAAATACCATGCATCTTGTTTTCCAGGCTTCTGCTCATTCTAATAGAAGCAGTGCAAGAATCACTTTCACTTCTGCCAGTGGCTTCTGTTAATCTATTAGTCCTTGTATCCCCCCAATCTAGCAGTTTTCCGACCCACCTAACACTGCCTCGATAGCATCAGCAAACATTCTCGCACCCTTTCTATTTAAGTGTATCCCATCCCTGTAGAAGCAGTTTCTCCTGTTAACAAGTACAGACCAGGCTGAAAAAAATTCTACCCCTTGATCCTTGCAGAATCTTTCCAGGGCCGAATTGATCGACAGGGCTCTCATCATATACTCCCTCCTATCGTGTCTGGGCAGAATTGCAGACACTTTCCAAGTCAGTGACTCTACTGTCAGGGAAATGGGGAACATATTGTGCAAAAAGGATAGGTGGAACAGGACCAGGGTATATCTGCAAGGGGCAAAGGTTGATGACATTGTGCAGATATCATCTTTTAAGGGCACAAAAAGTGATATTGTTGTACACATTGGCACTAATGATATTAAGAGTAGGAGACAAGTGGAATTACTTAACAAGTACAGGTCACTGTTGAAAAAAGCCGTGAATTAGTGTTGCATTTGAAAGTGTCTGCAATTCTGCCCACACACAATAGGAGGGAGTTCATGATGAGAGCCTTACAATCAATTCGGCCCTGGAGAGATTGTACAAGGCTCAAGAGGTAGAATTTTTCTCAGCCTGGTCTGTGCTTGTTAACAGGAGAGACTGCTTCTACAGGGATGGGATACACTTAAATAAAAAGGGTGCAAGAATATTTGCTGATGCTATCGAGGCGTTAGGTGAGTCAGAAAACTGCTAGCTTGGGGGGATACACAGACTAAAAGATTAACAGTAGCCGCTGGCAGAGTTGAAAGTGATTCTTGCACTGCTTCTACTGGAATGAGCCTGGAAAACAAGATGCAGGGAGTCACTGTGGTAAAGTAAACACATGGGCTGTGTTAGGGTAGCTAAGAATAGGAACAGGTGCATGTATACTTACATGTACACCAATGTAAGGAATTGGGTTAATTAAATTTGATGAATTTGAGGTGGTGGTGAAAACATCAAAAGCAGAGATTGTTGGGATATCAGACACGTGGTTTTTTTTTTTTTTTTTTTGATTTGGTAGTTGTTGGCGCATCGGCTTCTGTGGCCATATTGCACCTCCCAAGGTTTTTGCAGTACTTTGATCCAAGCCCGAGGCGGGAATCGAACCCGCGACCTTGGGTTGCCGGGCAGGTACTTTACCCACTCGGCTAGCCCGGTCGGCCAGACACGTGGTGCCACATACATATAAGGAATGCAGAAATGGAATTTGGGGAGTAGAATGTGTACAAGAAGGATAGACAGGATAGGAAAGGGAGAGGGGTTATGCTATTAGTTAAGAAACACAAAAATCCAAGGAAGTACAGCCAGCCAACATGGCTGGACAGTGCATTGTCCAGTCAGTTTGGTGTGAAATAAGCACTGGGAAATCAAAAGTGAGAGCAGGAGTATGTTATAGGCCTAATGACTTTGATGAGTATAATAAACAGCTGTACAGTGAAATAGAGTGGGCCAGTAGATCAGAGAGTCTTATAATGGGGGGTTTTAATTTCCCAGATACTGACTGGAATTTGTGGGTTGGTCACTCACAACACTAGCAAGGCTTTTGTGGATTTATTGGATGATTGTTTTCTACAGCAGCATGTTCAGGAGGCAACAAGAGGAAGTAATACTCTTGATCTGATTATCAGTAATGATTCTTCATACATTAAGAATCTGCAGATAAAGGAACCACTAGTAGGCAGTGATCACATTGTGCTGAAGTGGGATTTACTCAAAGAGGTAACTACCATCAGAGGTAAAGGGAAGGGTTTTTGCTTCCAGAAAGGTGACTATGAATGTCTCAGACAGTTTTTAAAGTCCATACGGTGGGACCAACTGATGACGTTACGAACAGCAAATTCTAAATGGGAAGCATTCAAGGAAATAATCTTGGAAGCTACTAGACTTTTTGTCCAAATTAAGAAATATTGTTCAAGGTTTAGGCCTAAATGGATGTCACACACAAATTAATGGGTGACACGGAAGCCTACAATAGCTATAAGCTGGTCTGTAACCAAGTTACAAAGGAGGTTAGGCAGGCCAGGGCAGATTACGAGAAATCTTTGGCAAAAGATGCAAAGAAAAACAGCAAAGAGTTCTTTACTTATGTAAACTCTACAAGGAAGGGGATGAATCAGATTGGTCCAGTGGATATCGATGGTTCAACTGTTGATGATCCTGCTCAGGTAGCTAACAAACTAAGTATTTTGCATCTACAATCACACAGGAGGAGATGATTTTGTAATAACTGAGAGCAAAGTGGAGGAGAAATTGTTAAAGATAAACATAAGAAAGGCACCTGGGATGGATGAGATCTATCCAGTTATATTAAAGGAGGCAGCAAAGGAAGTAAGCAAACAGTCATAATTATGAGAGCTTTCTTAGACTCAGCGGAGGTACCCATAGACTGGAAAGTGCAAATATGACCCCAATCCACAAAGGAGAATCAAAGGGAGAAACAGGTAATTACAGACCTGTTAGTTTAACTTCTGTTCCAGGGGAATTAATGGAGGCACTGGTTAAAGAAGCACTGCAGGATCATCTAGACAAGACTTCAGTTATAGCTCAAACACAGCATGGGTTTGTTAAAGAGAAGTCTTGTCTGACCAATATGATTGGATACTATGATGTGGTCACAAAGAAACTGGATGAAGGGAATAATTTTGATATCATATATTTGGATCTTAGAAAGGCTTTTGATGCTGTTGCACATGGAAGACTACTGAACAAACTGGAGCAGTATGGTATTGGAGGTAAATTGCTGCTATGGATAAAGGGATGGTTAAGTGGGAGAAGACAGAGTGGTAATCAATGGATACTGCTCTTCGTAGACGAATGTTATTAGTGGAGTACCTCAGGGTTCAGTGTTGGGTCCATTGTTGTTTTTTGTATTTATTAATGATGATTGATGATGGTATATTATTATTAGCCATATGGTGCAAGGAAGCCTGAGGCTTTTGCTGCACTAGCCAAAAAAATATTTCTGAGTTACCCTGAGAGAGAGAGAGAGAGAGAGAGAGAGAGAGAGAAGGGAATCACCAAGGAAGAGAAGAATGATGATATCCAGCTCAGGACCCTGGGTATGCCAAGCCCATACTCACCAGATGTGAGCCCCTGGGGTGAATATATATGTCAGGCTTAATGTCCAAGTTTGCAGACAATACAAAGGTTGGCAGGGTTTTTAATGACAGTACACTGCTGCAACAGGATCTAGAAAAGTTGAGCAAATGGGCTGAGAGGTGGCAACTGAAGTTTTAACATTTTTTTATTTTATTTATTTATTTTTTTGATTTATTTTATTATTTATTAATTTATTTTTATAAATGTTTTATTTTAATAATTTCAGTTCCAAATCCAGCACCATGGGTGATCGTTCCCCCCCCCTCTGGAATGGGCCTATCTTCTGACAACATTAGGTGGGTCAGAGTCTCTCTTGAGACAGTACGTGCTTTACATGGACTGGCCCACCTTCCCGTGGTGTGGACGAGTACCCAGAATCATCTGTCCAGGTGACTGATGCTTCTAGGTAGCCAAGCGGCCGGAACAGAACACACACATCTGGCCCATTTGTAGTGATACTGTTCTTCACAGAGATACGAGGCAGAGTTAAACAAACGTTCTAGGAGCAGCCCTTTACATATACACATGTCCACATTGACAAATGTAAAGTACTGCATATGGAAAGCAGTAACCCCAGAGTAACGTATCAACTGTGTGGTACTTACACTGACAGTGGTAGAGAATGAAAAGTACCTGTGAGTAATTGTGCAGGCAGATACGAAGTTTTTTTGAGCAGTGCAGACAGTCTGCAAGAGTAGCTCATGATGTCTTGTCAATGATATACAGGAATTTTTCTAGCAGGGATAAGGAGGTGATTATCCCCATGTATAAGGCAATGGTCAGGTCACACCTTGAGTACTGCATACAGGTCTGGATGCCTCATTTTAGGAAGGATGTAGAGCTGCTGGAGCAAGTGCAGAGAAGGGCAACAAGATTAGTGAATGAAACAAATGGTTGCTCTTATGAAGAAAGGCTTAAGTTTTGCAAATTACAATGTCTGGAGACTAGGCACCTGCGAGGTATCTGATTGAGGTGTATAAAGCCTTGAATGGTTTGAGCATGCTTAATGCTGATGAGATTCTTCCTCTTGCTCAGAATAATTGCCTGAGAGGGCATCAATTCAAATTGAGGAAAGACAGTTGTAGGATAGATGTGCGGAAGTTTGCCTTTAGCCAGCGTATGGTTGATTGTTGGAACAAACTTCTATCTGTCGTTGTAGAGGTTGATAGCTTAAAAAGATTCAAGGCAGAACTAGACAAACATTTGGAGCACGTGGATGGGCGAAATTAGATAGGGTTTTTTTTGGCTGATGCTATATAAGCTTGCTTTCTTGCATTGTGCCTTTACTAATGCTAATATCAAGTTTAATACCAAAGTCTGCTGATGTGATCAGGTTATACTACTCCAACAAAAAAGTGGCAAACTGACTGGAAAATGGCAAATAAGGTTTGCCATTTTCATTGATAAATACAAGGATCATTCAGGTAGCAGTAAGCTCGGAATAATAACAATTTGGGTGGTACCAAACTCAAGGTAGTTGAGAATGAAAAAGACTAGGTGTAATTGTACAGTCTAAGATGCAGTTCTTTGAGCAGTGCAGACAAGTTGCTAAGAAAACTCATGGTATTCTGTCAATGATATACACAAATTTTATCATTAGGGAAAAACAGGTAATTATCCCATTATATAAGGCAGATTAGGTTGCATCTTGAGTAACACATACAGGTTTGGCCTCATTTTAAGAAGGATGTAGATCAGTTGAACAGGTGCAGAGAAAAGCAACAAGATTAGTCAAAGGATACTCTTACCAAGAAAGATTTGAGTTATGTGGATTACATCTTCTGGAAGCTTGGCATCTGCAAGGAGACCTGATTGAAGTGTTTAAGGCTTTGAAGTAAACTGAATACTGATAGAATCTTTACCCATTTTCAGATCACACACATAAGGGGAAGTTGCAGGACGGATGAGTAAATGTTTTTAGCTAGAAAGCAACTGATTGTTGGAATAATCTTCCACCTAGTGTCATAGAAGTGGGTAGCCTGAATAAATGTAAAGGATTCATTAAAGGATTTTTTATGGCTGATGTGACAGAATCATTGCTTGCTTCCTTGCATCATTTTGCTAATGCTATACCCTCTCCCCTATATAAACAAACTTAGTTTTATGCAAATTAATGTGAACAGAAAGATATTTTTATTTCATAATTCAAGTATAAAAACCAAAGAAATACACTTTTCAATATTTAATATAATCTCCTTTGGCCTTTATAATCACCTTTACTCATTCTGGCATTCTTCTCTTTCATTGTATTTGTACAGTCCCTTTCTTTCACTGTTTTTGTGTTTGAACAGTCCTTACAGAGGGCTCATAGATTTTCAATGAAACTGAAGTTAAGGAAGTTTTCAGTTCATTCCAAGCACTTCATATTACCTCCTCCAAAAAAATTGCATAACTTTTTTGGATGAATGGCAGGAAGCAAAGTCCTGATGAAAACAGGCATTCCCAGTTGCCTCTAGCTTATTCAATTCTAACAACACTTTTGTTGTTAAAACTAGAATGTATTTGTCACTATTCATCATCCCAAAAATAGGTACAAGGGATACATTATCTTGTTACAAAAAACAACCCCAAAACATTTAATAAGTTGTTTAGCTGTCTGCTGCACATACTTGGCAGATACAGTCTCCCTTTGACCTCTTTACATGTATTTCATTCTCTGCACCCCAAAGTGGCCTTAATCAGAAATAAATCGGTCAACTACTGAGTACTCAGGATGAAGGATCCGTGATCACAAATGGTTGTTAGTGTAGTCTCTCAAATAGAGAGCTTTATGGTAACTGAATAAAGTTTCTAGTACCCCAGCTTGGCCTAAAACTGAGGAGCTCGCGAAAACATTGTCTATTTGAGTCTTTCCAGTTGTTGTGAATGACAAGGGTGGGAGAAGCAACTCCGACTTCTTCCTGGAGAAGCGATTATAGCCTTGGGGGAGAAGCGACTGGGAGGTGAGGGGCGTGCAAGACTATGTGCAGGCACCTTCCCACCACTGTCGCCTGAACACTGGCTCTCAGAGTACTCCTTGCCGGGACAACTCCAGCTTTGAAAACTGTTAAAAAATCCTTCTCGTCGCAAAATTTATAAATGACCTTTATAGAATTATTAACTATTTAGCAACCTTTTTGTCACCAAAAGGAGAGTTACTTAATACAAAGAAGCACGCTATCAAAGTGCAATAAAAATTGGTTTTTTAATTTTAACACAAATGTAAGTGTTAGATTTCAATCAGAATAGTTTCCCCTTGATAAGCATCAAATAATGCATAGCTAATGTGATTTTTAAATTTTTAGCTCCATTAGCGACAGAAATAGAGGGGGGGAAACAAAAATTACATTTACCTGTCTGGTGCCACCATTTTTAATTTTAAAAATATTTTAAAATTATATTTTAAAACTGCTCGTTGAGCTCTTTCCAACAGCATATAATAAACTACAGGTTATTGAAAACATTTTTGTCCCCCCCACATTGACCCCCCATTTCTCAAACAAATTTTTGTCAACAAAGATCAATTTTTACTGCAACCACTCAATCTATTGATTCAAGTTAATAGATTGAGTGGTTCCAGAGATACAATGCTGTGACAGATGGACAGACAAACAGACAACTGAGTGATATTATAAGGGTCCTTTGTTAGACTATGGACCCTAAAAAGAACTTTGCTCCAATCTTCTTTAGCCCAATAAAGAAACAAATTTATGCCTGTTGGTTGGTCCAGTTCACCCTTCGTAGCTTGAGTCAAAAAGTTGCTTTATGATCATTTAAGAGCTCTCTTGTCAATCTCAAAGTCTGCAATGACCTTTTGAATCCTGTATTTTCATACTGGTTTCAGCCAAATCCTTTTGTAAATCAAACTGGTCATACGACAGCCTATTCTGCTTCTGATCATAGGAATCCATTTTGGGTGTTTTTCTTTTCCTTTCAATCAACCTATTTGTTGAGGTTAAATTAAATCTGTCATGTAGTAATAGTAGTAGTGGCATGTGATGCAAGAAAGCATGTGTATGAGCTTATGCAGCATCAGCCAAAAAAAAAAAAAATCACACCATTCCCTCCAAATGCCTGTCCAGTTCCTCCTTAAATTTATTCAATCTATCAACTTCCACGACAGATGGAAGTTTGTTCCGGCAATTAACCACCCGCTGGTTCAAGGCAAATTTCCGCACATCTATTCTACATCTGTCTTTTCTTAATTTGAATTTATGCCCCCTTAGGTTCGTAATCTGAACAAGTGGAAGGATCCCATCAGAATTCAGCGTGCTCAACCCATTCAAGGCCTTATACACCTCAATCAGATCACCGTGCAGGTGCCTAGTCTCCAGCCACTGCAATTTGCAGAACTTAAGCCTCTCTTGGTAAGAGGATCCCTTCATTCTCCTCACCAATCTTGATGCCCTTCTCTGTACATGCTCAAGTAAATCTACATCCTTCCTAAAATGAGGCCTCCAATGTTTCAGCTTAATTATTTTTTTAACAGCCCCAAAACTAACTTTACACTAAGATTATTACTAAATATAATACCATGTGAAATTAATATTTTTCTCTTAATAAATAAGTTTATTAAGCTATTTGCCTAAACTATTATACATTAAGGTAACATTTAAGGTATCTTACTGATACCCATCATCAGACCATGCTGCTGACAGATTCCTCTTGCCAATGCTCCCAGAAACCTGATGTGCATGATGGTTCAGTTCCCAAAAAAAAGACCACATGGGGTTGTTGTTTAAATATGACCGTAGATATAACTTTAGGCAAATAGCTTAATAAACTATATTATTAATTTCACAGTAATGGGAAAACACATGCACATCAGTTTCTGGGAGCATTGGCAAGAGGAGTCTGTCAGCAGCAGCACAGTCTGATGTTGGGTATCGGTAAGATATCTGAAATGTTACCTTAATGTATAGTAGTTTAGGTGAATAGCTTAATAAACTATATTATTAATTTCATGTGTTATAAAAGTGGTATTATATTTAGTAATAATCTTAAAGGAAAACAACCATGTAATATCCTTCCCTAACTATATTAACTTTACACTGTTTTGCACTTTCCTTCTGAGTAAGCAAAGTATATTCAATGTAAGGTCACAATCTTGGACTGTTTTCTAGGGCTCAAATCTATTTCTGCAATGAAAGTTCTATGAATGCTAAAAATGAAGCATTATCAGGATTTCTATTTAGAAACGCAGCAGTCTACATAAATCATTAAACTCTTCCTTAAAACACACTTGTAATGACATCAAACAATCCTGTAATGGAACAAATTAAAATACAATCAAAATAGCTGTTAACAAGTGGATAAAAGACAATATATCAAAATTACAATTTTTTTTTTCATATCAATTTGCAGAAAACTAATTGCAAATAATGAAAAGCTATGGTATTTTATATTCATGACTGATTCTGGGAAGAACACTTGAGCCACAATTCTTGGTTTCCATTTGTAATAGCAATCACTAATGCAGTTTAGAAATTAACTATGAGGAAGAAGATCAAAATAAAATACTTTAAAATTTTACAAAGTATGCTGAAATAAAAATAAATAATGCTTGCCTATTTTAATGCTAAATAAATAGTAAACATAGTGAAGCCACTCTTGTTAAAATTTTTGAATGAAACAACTAAACCAATCTATTATCAACAGCACTGAAAAGACTTTTTTTTTTTTTTGTTAGTTGTTGGCACATTGGCTTCTGGGGCCATAATGCAATGCACCTCCCAAAGTTTTTGCATTTTACTCTGATCCAAGCCCGAGGCGGGATTCGAACCCATGACCTTTGGGTTGTCAGGCAGGCACTTTACCCACGTGGCTAGCCCGGTCGGCTGAAAAGACTGTGCTGCGATATTTTGAATTTAAGTCAAGATAACTTCGGCAATAAAGCACCGCATCTCTAAATTGCGTATATTTAATTAAGGTTGAAACACTTCGGAATAAACCCAATACTTGAAATTAGCCACCATGGCCCTGATTAAAAAGGAATAAATAAATTCATTTCCTCAATAGAAATCAAACTAAATCATTTTTAAATAACTGCCACTGTATATTGAAAGGGAGTGATGGATATGTCATAAGATGACATAATGCTGCTCTTAACTTATTTTTGCATTTACTTTATTAATGTTGGTGTTCCATACCTTTTACAGTCTGTTAAATCTTTTGTGTACACATGCCTTTCTTCAAATGGACAAACACCTGGGGCTGCTTCTACCATACCTGATGAAAAAACTTCAAAGCCAACTTTATTTTCTAACTTAGGTGTACATCCAACTTTTAATTGCCTCCCCACATCACTGGCTGTTGTCAATAAAAAATTACCTCTGCCTGCTTCTAACCACGTACCCGATTTTGAGTTTTCTGAGTGAACATCGTCTGTCTGTTTCACATCACTCTTCGATTTATACTCTTCATCTGCAGTTAAAGATTTATACCACACAAACTGGCTATGTTCTTCACTTGCAAATTCAAAACTGACCTTAGGGCATACTGGAAAACCAGCCATGATACATTCTGGCAATGTTATTGATTTTACCCTTGGCATATTCACGCATACTTCATATTTCGTGTCCCCAATAGTAAATACTGCTCCGTCTTGCCAAGCATCCTTATTCTTCACGTCCGGTGAAATAAATTCGTCGTTAAAACTAAGAGTAATTTTAAAGTTCTTAACAAAACTATGAAATTCTAAAATTGGCATGTCCTCACTTTTCCTCCTCGTGTGATACAATATCTCTCTAACAACACGGACAAAAAATGTTTTCAAGGGACTGCTGTTGTTAGAGCTGACCCGAAACAGTTTCTCTGGCATATCTAAACAGTCATATTTAAACACCAACAGCATACGGTCTCTTTTTTGAAACTGAACCACTGCATGTTTTTTGATATAAGAGGATAGCGCTCGTTTAGAACTACTGAATTCTGAGAAAGAAAAAACTACTCGAGTGCGAAGTACAGCAAACATACTGTATGCATGAATTACTAATATCGTAATGGTTCCTTTATTTATAGTTTATGTTTTTTTTAGTTCATATATTTTTAGAAAATTATCATTTTTGTAGTAATTACGCAGTTTCATAAACATCAAGGCTTAAAACCAGCTCATACGCCCTGACGGTTAAAAAATAAAAATCCACCCGAAAAACACACACAATCCATTGAAATTATTTGTAATTGATACAACCCTATCTGAAGAAAACGCAGACATAATTAGAGTGCTTTCGAAACACGAATAAGCAGTGATAATTTTATCAATGCTAGTACTTCTCTGCTAGAGCCTCACTTAGAAATTATTAACCACCACGCGTTTTATCGCAGCCATCGTTACTTTAGACATCGCAGATCTATCGTATACAGTACACTATGCTAGTGATGGGCACTATCCAATGACATGGGCTATCGATAAATAATTCGATTTTACACTGAACAACTTATTGATTATTCGATAAATTTCATTCGGTTTATATAATGAAAACAAATAAAATACAGAAGGTGGGGGAATGGATGTGTCTTAAAAAACAGCGACTTGCAGCATCGCCATCTTAAAAACTTAAAACCAGTGTTGCCAACTCTAATACTTCCCGCTAGCCGCATGCTCAAATCCGCCATTTTTAACACTTAACCCGCCAATTTTTTAAATTTTCATTTCGGTTAAATCCTATTAATTGGTGCCATAATTTTTTTTAATACCCCTACATTATGTCCATATAAAAACTTCCAAATTGCATATAAAATGCAGTTCATTCTGAGGAAAAAGTCAAAAATAACAATTACCGTTTAACGGAGTTGATGAATTTATGCAGTGGCAATATTGATCACTTGATTTCTTCCTGGAGAAAAATTACATTTTGCAAAATACAGCTTTTTATGAAGTTTGCAATCTTGAAATGCGGCTTACAAAAAGTAAATGTAAAACTGATATGTTTAGATGGGGTTGTAAGAAACCGTGCTGTAAAACAAAGAGTATTAAACATAAAGCATTTTTTCATGATAGTAGATTATTGTTATCTCAAATTTTATTATTTCTATACTTCTGGTCACAAAATTGGTCTAAAGATCGCATTGCTCTTCATTTAAATATCAGTAAAAACACTGTTATTGAAAAATGCAAAGTTCTCAGGGAGATCTGCATGATATCAATAATTGATTCAGATAGTTAACTAGGGGGGATTTCAGAAAATGGAACACCTATCGAAGTTAAAATTGATGAAGCTGCATTTAAAAAAAAAATATATATATATATATATATATATCTGATAATTAAAATAAATATGATATTTAAATAAAATCATCAGCCAGTAGTACGGCAATAATGCAGAGCGAAATAGAAACGCAAAATAATATAAATAAACAAACAGGGAAGGGAAAGTAGAGATAATAGGACAAAAAGGTAGTCGATAATCCCCTATATAATTTAGTCAATTAAGTCATTAAACCCAATTAATAAAAAACGATATAAATTTAAATAATGCCAATTATAAATAATTTAGCGGTACCGCCCTTGAAGGTACCATTCCTATTCTAGTCTATTCCTTTCCTTTCTATTATATAAGCTGGTTAAGCTTGCATTATGTCAGTGGTGTGGCTCTGATCAAGAGTGCTGTCTGTTCTATAGATTATTTTTCGCTGCATAAGGACCACCGCCATGCAAATCCTCTGCATTGGTTGATCTATCGGAGAATGGAGGGGTGGTTTGGTTCTTCGATATTTCTGCCTTTGCGATGATTTGTATGACGATTGAAATGCAGCGATTCCATGACCATTATTGGCCTCGTGGTCCTCTGTCGATATGGGGCATGATGGTCAGTCTATTATTTTGATATTTTAGTTTTTTGGTAGTTTCTTTAACCCTTTTTTGGTGATATTTCACGTCTTTTGGAACTGGTACCTTCAAGGGCGGTACCGCTAAATTATTTATAATTGGCATTATTTAAATTTATATCGTTTTTTATTAATTGGGTTTAATGACTTAATTGACTAAATTATATAGGGGATTATCGACTACCTTTTTGTCCTATTATCTCTACTTTCCCTTCCCTGTTTGTTTATTTATATTATTTTGCGTTTCTATTTCGCTCTGCATTATTGCCGTACTACTGGCTGATGATTTTATTTAAATATCATATTTATTTTAATTATCAGATATAATTAGGCATCATGTGGAGGATGTGCATTTGCTGCCTCTAATGATAGCTACATAGCCATATTTATTTATTTTTATTACTTTTACCTCACATAATATATATATATATATATATATATATATATAATAGAGGACCACTAATAGGAACACAAATTCGATTTGATTCAACAATTTAAAGCTATGACCCAATGGTCATGTCGTATGACCGCGAGTGGAACTCCGTATTGAAATTGTTGGGGTTCCCCTCAGGGGAAAACTAGCAGGAAAATTATTACATAACACTGGTATCATTTTTATTACATGTTTGTAAATTATTGAGCATGCGGTAGCACATAACCAGGTGGAAAAGGCATGGCTTTGCATACCATCAATGACTGGAGGAATTATTATGAATTTTTTTCCACAGTATAGCCGAGTTAGTCGGTTTCAGGTTACATGGGTTTATCTTTTGGGAACTAAAGTTTTTTAGCCAGCAAACGGGCGAATCGATCACAGAACACAAGTAATTTATAGAGACGATATAAATACAACGCAGTATAATCTAAGTCGGCTAAAAGCCTACAACAACAATGTAATAATAATGCTAAACGTTCAGGAAGGTAAGTTAAGCGTACGAAAACAAAACAGAAAACCAATAATTCTAAACACGGATCTTTTCGATAGCCATTGTAAAACTACATTCACTGACAAAAAAATAGAATCTTTTGCAATTAGCATCAACAAATAATTAAACGGATGGTATGCTCCATCCGTTTAATTATTCCTCCAGGCTTAAATCCTGCATACCAGTTTTCAGAGATGTTGAATGATGGCTTAATGTGCTTCAATGGTATTCTGTGGTCTTGTGTGATCAGGTCATGAATAGCATCCAAATTTGAAGGTGTCTGGGAGGCCTGTTGCAGTGTCTTCCACAGCATATCAACACGCTTGCCTTCACTTAAATTCTGCAATCCAGTTTTCGGCCATGGTATATGAAGGAAGAGATTCCTGCGGTGTTTGCTGCCTGTCTTCATGAATTTGTTTCGGCAACATGACTTTTAAATGAAGGTATGTATTCAATGGCTTCACAGTGCTTGATTCTCTCAAAAGTTACCATGTTCATTCACCTTCTGCACTTCAATGAACTTTGTAAAGGAGAAGAATACAGTAACGAACCTGAAATTTTCTGTGTACACACAAGAAGAGTCACAGCACAGGTTGGTAATATTGTTTTTCACGAAGATCTTTGCGATCTATTTTGGATTAAACGCTTTTACACCCTTCATCGTATATCCAAAAAGCATCTGACTTAGACACTCACCTAAAAGTATGGAATCACAGCTTCATAACTACAGTTTTCGTTAATTTTTTTTTTAAATTAGTTATGAAAATGTAAGTTTCAATATATAAAAAAGGAACACCCTGCAAAGTATTTTAAGATTTTTTTTATTAAGCGTTAAAAACTTTTCGCCAAAAAGATTCAAATGATTAATATTGACAACTATACTGATATTTCATCAAAATATCCTCCACCAGGTTTTATCACTGCCTCAAACAGGTGTGGCATTCTGGCGATTAATTTTATAATTTTGATTGACTAATATTATCGAAGCGATCTACAAGGTTTCCAATATATTTTGTGAAGATGAGCAGATTTCACGGACTTCACGGCCTAGATGATCCGGTTAAGGCTCTTTTGCATTTAATTCAAGGGGTTGTTTAATTGCGAGAATGTCGGTGCGCAACTTAGAGCTGTGCTTTGGGTTATTGTCTTGTAAGATAAAATTTGTTCCACAAAGTCGAAGTCCAGGGGGTATTGCATTTTGTTCAAGAATGTTTATAGCCGTCCTTTCTTAAAATTTCTTCAATCTGATGATGTTACCGACTCCATAAAAACAGGAGCAACCCGAGATCACGACGGAATTACCACCATGATCGACGGTAATACCAAACAATATGGCACCATTTCTTCTCAGTGCGCTTGGATCCAAAAATTTCAAATTTGGAAAGTAGTAGCAGAGGCACAAGAAGCAGAAATGACACAAGACAGTAATTAGTGGCAAACATTTATTTGATATAATATTAACATTGGAGTACGAGATGGATGCATTTCATGATGTTACAACAGATGCTCGAAGGTTCCACCATGAGATGCGACGCATGCGTGACACCGACGCAGCATGGATTGGCGGAAACGGTCGAACAAATCTGGAGTTTTTTGACATTAGCAGCAGCGCAGACGAGTCTCGCCACGAGATTCATTTCCGTCTCCACAGGCCGATTCACACACGATAGATTTGAGGGGCCTCCACAGAATGAAATCAAGGCTCGATAAATCAGGTGGGCGTTGGGGCCAGGCAACGGGTCCACCACGGCCAATCCATCGACGCCAAAAATGCCTGTTCAAATGGTCAAGAACACACCTTCCATAATGGGCAGGCGCCCCGTCATGTTGAAACCAAATGTTGCGTCTCACATTTGCTGGAACATCGTCAAGTAACACTGGTAGAACTTGTTCAAGAAAGATCCGATATTTAGCGGAGTTCATGCGGGATGGTAACAGGTATGGGCCGAATTAGCAGTCACCGAGCATACCTGCCCACACATTTATTGCGAAGCGATTGAGGGGCGCACACCGTGTGGATTGTCGTGAGCGAGCCCACACATGAGCATTGTGCTGATTGAATAAGCCTTCCCGAGTGAAATAAACCTCATCCGTGATCAAAACATAGGCTAGAAAATTTAAGTCTTGAACACTTTCTTGGAGAAACCACTGCGCAAAAGCCACACGTGCAGGACGATCTTGGGGGACAATAACTGAACCCTTTGGAGATGAGAGGGGTGTAAGGAATCGTCGTTCCAGACACGCTGTACACTGCAACGAGACACTCCGAAGGCAGAGGCAACGGCACGTGTGCTGGTAGTAGGATTATTCTGGAAGGCATTCAACACACTTTCTCACATGGCGGGAGTTTGCATCGAACGTGATCTGCCCGCACTACTCCTGTTACCTTTAAATGACCCATAATCGCACAAATTTTGATGCACACGCGCAAACAAACGGTGGTCCGAAACATGTCTGTCTGGGAAGCGTTCTCCCTAAATTCGTTGAGCGGCTCGTCCATTGCCCTCTGCTAATCCATACACTAGGTGCATGTCTGCCAGCTCACAGTTCGTATATCGATGCATGCTCTTCGTGCGGCGGCTACCGCGCCGTCTACCGACTTTCGGTGACATTTCCGGTTATGGGTTCCTATGCGATTTTACATTACTTTAGATGTTACCTACCTCCCCTAAACCTTTGTACCAATATTTTTGAGACACCCTGTATAGAAACCTTGCTAGTAGGGATAAGAAGGTCCCTTTGTACAAGGCCATGGTTAAGCCATATCTATAATACTGCATACAGGACTTGAGGCCTCACTTTAGGAAGGATGTAGATCTTCTTGAACTGGTGCCGAGAACGAAAGGTTGCTCTTATCTAGAAAGGCTAGAATTCTGCAAATTGCAGTGTCCGAAGAGTAGGCTCCTGCAGGGTGATATGATTGAGGTGTTCAAAGCCTGGAATGACATTGAATAAAAATTTAACATTGACAAATGTAATATTACTCTGGGGTTACTGTATATGGATAGCAGTAACCCCAGAGTAACGTATCAACCGTGTGGTACTACACTGACAGTGGTTGAGAATGAAAAGGACCTGAGGTAATTGTGCAGTCAGGTATGAAATTTTCTGAGCAGAGCAGATAGTATACAATAGTAGCTCATGGTGTCTTGTCAATGGTATACAGGAATTTTTCTAGCAGGGATAAGGAGGTGATCATCCCTGTATATAAGGCAATGGTCAAGCCTTGAGTACTGTATTCATGTCTAGAGGCCTCGTTATTAAGAAGGATGTAGAGCTGTTGGAACGAGTACAGAGAAGGGTAACAAGATTAGTGAATGGGACAAAGGGTTGCTCTTATAAAGAAATGCTTTTAAGTTCTGAAAGTTGGCATCGGGCGACTAGGCACCTGCTGGGTGATCTGCGAGGTGTATAAAGCCTTGAATTCATTGAGCAAGCTCAATGCTGTTGGGATTCTTCCTCTTGCCCAGATTAATCGTCTGAGGGGACATAAATTTAAATTAAGGAAAGACAGTTGTAGTGTAAATGTACAGAAATTTGCCTTTATCCAGAGGGTGTTTGATTTCTGGAACAAACTTCCATCTCTCGCTGTAGAAGTTGACATATTAAATAAATTCATGGCAGAACTAGACAATCATCTGGAGCAAATGAATGGGTGAAATGGGAGGAGGTTTTTTTTTTGGCTGATGCTGTAGAAACTTGTTTTCTTACATCACATGCCTCTGGTAATGCTAATAAGCTGAATGTGAATGACATTTTTCCTTTTGCTGGACTACACGTACACTGGTGTGCAAAATTTAAGGACCAGTTAGGTTTTCACCTGTAGTTTCTCATAGGAATGGCCTGGATATGGGAAAAGCATCCCAAATGAACCTCGTGGGGTACAGAAATGACGAAGGAAACAATGCAGACACAACAATAGAAACAAAATGGTACAGAGGAACTTTATTGAAAAATGACAACATACCACTGGCTGCCATGATACAGATGCATCACTGCCAAAGATGGGAAAAAGGTAAGAGGTGGTTCTCAGTAGGAGATATGGCCACCTCTAATGTTGATGCAGGCTTTGTGCCTGTCGATACTTAGAACAATGTTGTTGATAAGTTCTTGGGTTACATCGTCCATTCCTCTGTCAGCACCATCTTCAGGTGGTGAACATTTTCTGGTGGTTGTGGACGTGCCGCCTGGCGTCTCTCCAGAGCGTTCCTTATGTGTTCGATGGGATTTAGATCGGCGGAGGAACGGGCAGGCCAATCCATATAAACAATGTCCTCACTTTGCAGAAACATATCACAACTGCAGTGCGATCAGGTGTGGCGTTATCATCCATAAACACGAACTAGAGGCCAATGGCACCTCGGAACAGACGCACATGGGGAAGGATTACCTCAGTACAGTAGCGTGCACCGTTTACAGTATCGCCTTCCAGTATCTGGTGTTGTGTACATCCATCCAAGAAAACGCCTCCCCAGACGAGAATACCTCGACCGCCATATCGATCCCTTTCAGTGATGTTTGCGGGGGATACCGTGTGCCAACCTCTCGCCAGATTAGCTGACGTCCAGAATCGCTGCTAATTCTGAATGTACTCTCATCAGTAAAAAGTACCTTAAGTAAAGATTTTGTATTTGTAACCTATAGAAATAGTGTTGGTCCTTAGGTTTTGCACACCAGTGTATGAGGGGCATATAAATTTAAGTTGAGGAAGGATGGTTTCAGGATAGATATGTGGAATTTGTCTTCGGCTAGCAAGTGGTTGGTCGTTGGAATAGACTTCCATCTGTTGTTTTGGAAGTGGATGGTTTGAATAAATTCAAGAAAGAACTACACAAATTCTTGTAGGATAAGAATGGGTGAGTTATGTGTGTGTGTGTTTTTTGGCTGATGCTATAAGTTTGCTTTCTTGCTTCATTTGTGGTAGTAATCATAGTACTACTACTTCTACAAACATTCTTTGTGAATTACGAGTGTTCGATTTTATAGATTACAGATTTTAGTGCTCATTTTACATTGTTGTAAAACACTAGATTCATCTACAATATTCTATAATATTGAAACAATTTTCTCACTTTCTATACTATTTTAGAATCATATACAATGTTATTCCACATTCAGGGTTCTTCTGCACCTTTTTGAATACTCTGGATATTATACAAAAAAATTATATATTTCTTAAGCATAATTTAAGTTTTGTGATTTTATGCAGAACAGAAAAAAATTCAATAAAAATTGGTAAACAACTTTTTCCTATTTCAATAAAAACTTTGAAAATTAAGAAGAATTAAACGTGGTTCCAAACTTTTATGCGGGTGTGGACGTTGGCACTTTTATTTTTACTTCTTGTTTATCTGTAATATCAGCAAAATGTGATTTTTGCATGTTCACATCATAATTCTTACAAGTTGTGAGAATTACTTAATCAGTCTGAAAATATGCATCTGGAAAGGATTTTGCAGATTGTAAAGAATTTTGTGTCCTTCGTAGCATTATAATGGTCTGGAATGGCTGTGTTCGGATCTCTTCGGAGATGAAGCTTCTGCTGTTAGAATTGCAGCTAATTTGTCTTATCCAGAGGAAGCAATATGTTCCCCGCTGGTTACTCATTCCGTGGTTCACACCTATACAATATTCCAATCTGTCACATCTAGTACCTGGCACGACGAGAGGGAGAAATAAGGGGAACTATAGTACTCGCGCCGCAATTCTTTAAGTGGGAGCCCAGACAAGGCCTTTATATTACAGTACATTTAAGAAATTATCTTGATTGTTGATAATTGGCAAAAAATGGTACAAACTGAATAAAACAATTTATTTATTTTATTAAGCTTGTCTTAATTTAAAAAAAAATATTAATTATTTTATTTCTTTTATTATTATTGATTCATTACATGTTAGAATTGACATGTTGCTTTTGACCGTCACATATGCTTATGGACACACATGCAGATGTACTGTACAAACACAAGGGGAGATCATCATTCACCTCTTCTCGTTGTCCACATTAGCTTTCGATGCCCCTGTCTTGTACTATATGAAATGAAAGACTATGAGGAATCTCCAAACCAACAACTGGAGTATTAATCAGGGGTGTATTGCTAAAAAAAGTAGTATCGGAACGCTCGTTGAAAAAAAATTGTACCGGAACGCTCGTTCTCCAGAAGACTATATGATAACGCCACATCGACTGTACGGTAACTGAATCAGACTTTAGATTCACAATTCATAGAACAACCAGTTCTAGCGTTCAGCTCATGGCGAATCAAAATGCAGGGTTCGCACGGATCACAGTATATCTCATTCGTTGGATCTCTTTATCTAACACATTGTACTTTAGTAAGAAACGTTCAAGTTTCATTGCGAAAATTATATTTTTGTTTTTAAATAAATCTATTAATTTTAAAGATTATTATTAATATATATTTTTAGTAGCGATGGGTAAAATAGATATTTCTCCCTCCCCTTTGATTATGCCATTGTTTCATAATATTAGGTATATAATATCGGTGTAAATACACCATAGTTAACCCATAGATTTGAGCTACGATTGTAGCGTAGAAGGCATCGTTTTAATTGTATCTCATAATGTGGTTGCCTTCACAACAAAATAGCTACTATTGAATTACTTCAAATAAATAACGCTTCTCTAGTAGAGAAGACTACTGTTATTTATTTTCAGCGTACCACCACCCAGACGATCGTTTCGAAGCTTTTTGGCTTCGTCATCAGTGGGCGGGTAGGTAATACAACAAGCCATCTCAGTTGCGAAGTTATATCCACAACAGTAGTCTTCTCTACTAGAGAAGCGTTATTTATTTTAAGTAATTCAATAGTAGCTATCTTGTTGTGAAGGCAACCACATTATGAGATACAATTAAAACGATGCCTTCTACGCTACAATCGTAGCTCAAATCTATGGGTTAACTATGGTGTATTTACACCGATATTATATAGTTAATTATCAAAACCCATAAGGATTATGCCTAGTGCATTTAATTTTCCAAATAATATTAGGTGTATAAATTTAATGATTTTCTATTATGACATTTAGAAAAAAGTACCGGTACGTCATTCCGGTGCATTCCGGCCCGAATACACCACTGGTATTAATCCTCTTGTACACGTACAGTCTGTCCTCGTATAGCACAATAGTTGCGTTCCTAGAAATCCTCGTGCAATGCAAAATCGTGCAATATAAACAACAGGCCCTATGGGAAAAGTAGGGTTAGGTGCCGACCACCCAAGATTGAACACACATTTGGAACCAAAACATTACCAAACACAATAAATAATCGGGTAATTTTAATCGTTATAAAATACTTACGTATTTTATAACGATTAAAATACGTAATAAAAATAATATTATATTATAATAAAGTATTTTTAGTATTTTTTAATACTAAAAAAGTATTTTTACGAATAAAATACGTATTTTATTCGTAAAAAAATTATTATATTAAATAAAATAGTCGTAATAAAATACTTACGTATTTTATAATACGTAAGTATAAATTATAATACGTAAGTCGTAATAAAATATTGCTAATGCTTTTGCTTCTATCGTAAGCAAACTTGCTTTTTGTTTGATTTTCTATCCAAACAGATGACAGCCATTCCATCTCTTCCAATTCTTTGTGTCTTAATCTAATGGATTTTAATTACACTTTGAGTTGTTTCCGCTATGAAAGTTGTTTTTATTTTCTCTGCATTCTTTGTAATTCTCGGCGTTGCCTCATTTAGGTCTGTAGCACGTGCAATATCACATGGTCTTTCATTTCGCTCAAAGCGTTTCAAAATTTCATATTTTTTCTCTATCGACAGAAGCGGACTGGCCATAAGCCTTACGAGGGAAACCACGGTGGGCTGGAGGCCGGTGTGATTTTGGCCATAAACCGTAGTATGAGGCCACTACAAATTTTCCCGGGTAAGAATTTTTGACCCAGTCCGCCTCTGTTTATCGATATCGCTTCTTTTTTTTTTTTCTCTCTGAATCTGCAGTGTCTTAGCCAGGACGCTTCCTTTTCACACCTTTTAAGTATTTTACTAATTTTTAGGGAATAAAGCACAATTACAAAACGAGGAGGCACGCTTAATCACATAAACAAAGCTGCGCGCGTGTAGCAACTGAATAAACAACACCGTAAAGGCCGAGATACACTATTAACACCTCACATTTTACTAAAGCACATTCTGGGGGTTACTACCATAAAACAATAAAAACAATTTCCAGTTTCTGCTAGTGGAATCTGTTATAAACTGGTAGTAAACTCGATCTAATTGCATTTGCGATTATATCGATAGCTGGAATTGAAGGTTTTTACGTTATTAGTGAAATGTGTTTCCCCTTCACTGATATAAAACACATAAATACATTTTCAGAATCTTCTTCGTTCCTATCGTGTTGCGTTCAGTTGGGGTGATTCCGCATTCGACTGCCATTTCTTGTAAACACAAAGGCGAATCGTGTATAAGCGAATTCGGTTCGTGTTATATAAGGTAACGTTCCCCTATTTATAAATCGTGTATGATCGAATTCGTGTAATGCAAACACGTGTTATACGAGGACCGACTGTACTGAACTTTTTGTACTTTTGTTTTGCACGAGTACTGAAGTTACATCAACTGTTTTCACTATCGCCCTCTATAGCAAATAATTAAGGAAACGGAAGGTCATATATCCTCGACCAATCATAGAGAGACCGGTGTACTTCCACGTGGATAAGACACGCAAGGTCGTTTACCTGAGCTTATTTTAATGTGTGGACGTCTTCTTGCACCTCCTTTTTTGCAGAAATCAAAATGAGGCAGTTTTTATATTTAATCATAACTGTTAAATTGATAGCAGTTTTGTTTTCTTTTCACTCAGTGAAAACCCAAGAAAGCGAAGAATTAGAAGTCGAAGTTTTACATAAACCTGAGAAATGTGAAAGAAAAACAAGACGTGGCGATCTTCTGTCTATGCATTACAAAGGAACATTAGACGATGGCACAGAATTTGATTCTAGGTAAAATCTGATTTGATAAGTTTTCAGTTGAAGTTCGTGGAAAGTGGTCATTAATTATATGCTTTAAATGCAGTTATTAAAATTACGTTAGCTTCCTTTTTTTTTTTTTTTTACCTTAACTTAATATTTAAGAATTTGTATATAGCATTTTAATCTGTGGCAGAAAAGATTTCCAGTTTACGAAATCTCTACTCAGCAGCCAACACCTGTTTTGTGTCATTTCTTTGCATTGATGTTTTTTCTGCAGTGTGGCAATTTCACATATTTTGTCTATTGTTATAATAGGAAAGAAAAGGAAAAAAAAATTTTCTTCTGTCTATTTGGCCCTCTCGGTAGCACTGCATTCAAGCGTAGTTCTCTTCGCACCGGGTGGAAAAGGCCCAGGTTCAAATTCTACCAATGACGCGAGTAATGTGTATGGTTTTTTTTTTTTTTTTTACAACTTGACTGAATTAGTCGGTGTCCGGTGAGAGTCGCTTGGTTTTTTTCTCCTGGAAACTCGTTTTTTTTTTTTTTTTTTTTTGTCTGGCCAGCAATCTACCACAGAGCCCATACAATTTATGGACATATTATATATAGCGCAATATCATGTTATTCTGCCCACTCGGAAGCGAACTGGCAATATCATGCTGGCTGGCTTATATTAGGCCCACCTTCTCCGTGGTCTACTCTTATTTAACCACATTCTGACCCACCTTTCTTCATTATTTCTCTGTTTACCCCTTTAAAACTTTTTTTTTTTAACTTGGTCTCCGTCAGGAAACCCTGCCGGAGGCCAAGTCAGTGTGATGAGCAGCTCAGCGGTGGTGGTGGGGGGGGACGCAGGGGTCCTGCGGCCAAATAGCCAGACACACAACAACAGAACATAACACTACTTACACAAACCAGACGCCGACCGGGCTACCTAACTAGCTAGCTATGTAGGTAAAGTGCCTCCCTGGCAACCCGAAGGTCACGGGTTCGATTCCCGCCTTAGGATTGGATCACAGTAAAATGCAAAAACTTTGGGAGGTGCATTATGGCCATAGAAGCTGATTCGCCAACAACTAACAAGGAGAGAAAAAAAAAAAACAGACACTTTTCTGGCTTTTACAGATTCTGTACTCTTTTTCACAAAGTACCATGTTGCAGATGCCACAATGTCTGACTTATAAAATGTCCATGTGCAGTAAAGGGGAATTATATTATATTATTAAAATTACTGTACACCTTTTACAGTTCCTTAAACCTGGCCCTGTGAGTATCATATTTAGATAGTGTAATGTCATGTAAATATCATTTGTTGGCATTAATTTTTGAAAATATTAATGAAAAACATATGTCATCTCAGTCGACCCTTCAGACAAAGCCTAACTGACTAGTCTTTCACTCCTCTGCCCAGTTTTCATCAAATTGCTCTCAGTTCACTTAATGATTGCCTATATGCAGAGCTGTATCTTTTAAGAAGTGCCTTTGAAACAAGAAAATTCATCCTTGACAGTTGGTGCCTGATGTGGCCACATCATGCTTCAATTTTAATGCAGTCTACCAATAAAGATTCTGTTGGATCCAAAGGCAGTATTTTTGATTATATCATTCATGTTTAGAGATATTCTATAGGAAAGTTTGGAACTACTCAACAGGTTTTTTGGACATTTCAAAAGGTATTTATTAAGTTTTGCTTAAATTCTACTGCATGGGTTGTCTGCCTCTTGTGATTTATTTGACTTGGTGCATTATGGTCCAAGCTGCCATAATGTTCAAGCTTGAACTACCCTGCACCTTGGCATTAGCCTGATCGTGGTGTCACCATTTACTTGAAGGGTCTTTGCTGTTTGGTGTCTAGGGCGTGGCTGGATAGATGCCTGTCCAGGCGTAACTAATACTTTTTCTTCTTAGTGTAGTTGTGGCATTTTTGGCTTCCTTATTATTGTATAATCCTAACATGTTAGTGTAGTGGTATTATCTGGCAACAGTTCTGCTTCTCATAATTGTCTTTAGCGTGGTGCTAAAGACAATTCCCCTCTTATAATTGTCTAGTGGTTTAATAGGACAGAAAGCTCTCTAGGCTCTTGATACTCGGGAGTTTTGAGTCCTGAATATTGCACTTCAACCCACGTTGTGATTAACATTGAGTAATTATCTAAATAATTTACCCAATGCTGCAATTATTTAAGGCCTGATATAGCCTAGTGGTCAGGTGCGCAAGTGCAGTAGCACACTCTCTTTGAGTGGACTAGGGTTCAAGCCTGTGACTGCTAAATACGATTAACATTTATATTGATTGATATATTTATAACAATTTTTATTGATTGGTCTGGTGGCGCGACCACCAGGTCAGTCAATGTTCTTGTTTATTTATTTTTTTAATTATCTTTTAATACTAACTCTATTACTTTCTGGGTAAATGAGAGATTTTGGCAAAGAAAGAGAAACAACTTTAAAAAAAAAACATAATTTACTAACAGAGAGAACATACATACTTCACATTTTCAACTTACATAATTAATATAAGCATAATGTGACACTTCATGTGTGTAAGATATCAAAGTTATCTATGATAATAATAATTGGTATGTGTCTATATTTTAATGCTCTCCTCCAAAATAATTGTCATTATTACTTCAACTTAATGCCATTAGCCATCTAAACTTTTGTCTTATTTACCAAGTTATAAGAATACTAAATATAAGGAACACAATATATACTAGCTTCACAAAATATTAAGAAACACAAAACATTGAAAATTTAAATTCTTCAAGTTACATGTCCATATTATGTATAAGTAGTTACCATTAATTTAATCGTTAATATGGTTATCATTTAGGTTTCCTGTCAAGACATTTGCTTTAATGCAAACACTTTTATATAAGAATTCCATATTTAAGGTATTTGATCAATACAAACATGAAATCTTAAGTCATATTTATGTGTTTTACACTTAACATACAAATGCTAGAATCTAATAGAAAGGAATTATTTTATCATTATTATTCTCACAGACATTGGCTTTCATACTCATGAAATACATTTTTACTCACCTGCTTATGATGGGTACTGTCTGAATTGGTGAGCGATTCTCGATTCCTCTGTCAGTTAAAACGACTCTGGGCACTGTCTCATCAGAAGGCGATCTTTTCTTAGGGTGGGGCTCCCTGGATCCCCTTGTGGTCTTCTCCACTTCTCACACTCTCTACTCTACTCTCTTCTCCCCTGGGATCCCCAAGGACCCATTTTTATGATCCAAGTTCTCCCAAAATGTTTATCTAACACTTACTTCTCATTGGGTCTTGGAAAGAGATCCAAGCCTTCAAACACTCGGTCAGCACACGATGGAATTTTAGTCAAAGGGGTAACTAGTTATCCCCCATCATGCCACATGTTGAGTATACCAGCAATGCATGAACACACTCTTCCATATCTCCTTTTTAGGTAAATGTAAAGCTATAGCATACATCTGCGCAGACCTTACATAGGCCAAGAGGTATTTCAGATATTTATTCATGTGAGAATCGCTGTTTCTTACACACTCTCTTATCCCTGCGTTCACATTCCGCCCTGAGTGGAACTTTCTGTTTATAAGATTTTTAATAACCCTTTGGACCCGTAAGTGCTGTGCTGAAATAGCTGTTCCTTGATTACAATTGTAGGCTTTTAAGACAAATCTCTATTGCATGGTTATAGTGAAAAATTTTGCCATCTTCTTTACAAGACACATGCCCTTTTCTAAATGACATTTAAGTTGTTTTTACTCCTTAGCTGAAACTCTAGGTTAATAATAAAATATCCAAGCTGACAAGGATATGGTAATTTTAGTCACTACTTAACAGTAATCAGGTTAAAGGGGGGAGGGAGCAAATATTGACACTATAACACACCCTCATTATTCACGCATAGCTGAGCCTTTCTAAAATTTCATGTTTTTGATTCAATAGTTGCATATCAGGGCATCCTCAACCAAATGAGGTAGGTATGTTTACTAAAACTGCTGTTCACCCATCCCCCCCCCCTTTCATTGTTCTTAATATAAGTAAACATTGGTTTATATTAGTAGTAATACTTTACTATTATTATACAGCTCTTGTTTGTTTAGCTAATAATTAATATATGATTTTTTTTTTAATGTTTAATGGCCATTTAAAATTTTTTGTTAAGAACATTCACAGTTTGATGTGGCCATATCCAAAAAAAAAAAAAAAAATTATATACTGTATATGGTGTTTCAAAAGTATGTGCAAAGAATTCTTGGATTGTATTTATTGCAAAATTAAATATGAATAAGTAGACACATACCTAGTAAAATATTCATGCCCATTATGTGCCTCCTTTTTTATTTTATTAGGCGCCTCCGTAGCCAGGTGGGAAGGAGCAGCAGTGCGTAGCACACGCTTCTTGATTAGACCGGGGTTCGAGCCCGTCACCACCAAATACGGGGGATGCGGAAAGGTCAGGAATGACCACCGCATATTCACGGAGCAATATGGCCTTAGTTGCTAATGCTCCTAAAAAAAAAAAAAAAAAGTTATTTTATTATTATTTTTTTAACATTCAAAACTTTTTTTTTTTTTTTTTTTTTTTTTTTTTACTTCAAATGACCATAGTTCTAATTATTTTGATTTGAACATATCTTCATGATTTTTTTTTCTCTTCTCTTATTTTGAATCCTAGATCAGAAACCAGAATTTTTCATGCATTCTTTTGAAACACTCAGTGCATCTGTGCTGAAAGGACATTAAAATAAAACACCTATTCTAATGGGAATAAGTGGATTGCACTATGAGGATAAAACCAGGTGAATGCAGTCAGTGGTTGATGCATGGGTATATGTAGAGCTTACATGTGGAAAGCACAGGAAACGGCTGCAATATGACGATCGTTCAAACAAGGTATGATGTTAATTCAAGGGAAGGTGTCCATTTCTAAAACATCTAGCTGGCTGTTCCTGACCTACTATTGCATAGGGGCAAAGAAATCTCATGTGGAATTGTGGGATTTGTTTGCAGCAGATGACTGGAAGAAGGTTAAGTAGTAAGAAAAACCACATTTTCATCATGCTGATGAAAGTGTGTGTGGTGACAAGGAGTGATGGACCCCATTGCTTAGTCCAGGCTGGTAACAGCAATATCCTGGTCTTGGAAAGATTTTGCTGGGATACCCCAAGTTCTCTGATATATGTGAAAGGATGTTTGATGATGGAGATCTATTGCACCACCATTGCAACTGTGTACATTGATATTCCTGCTGTTCCTGCTAGAAGACAGCAATGATGCTGTCTTCTAGTAGGATAATGCACTGGGTTAGACTTTTGCAGGAATGATTTGCTGAATGCTTCATCCTTCTTTAGCCCAATTCTCCTGACTTGAATACCCATTGAACATATATCGAATGAGGCTGAAAGTGGCTGTCATACATGTAGTCGCCACTCAGCATTGTGGGTCATTTGTGGGATAGGTAGCATCTGTGTGTGTTCAAGCATCTCATTATATCTGTGCCACAATATATGCAGTGTGTTGTTTTTGCCTACTAAACTAGTATGCTCTAGTAAACAATTTGAGCCATCATAGATTGTCATCTACATAATAAAACTTTTGTTACAAAATTAGCCTTGCCAAAGAAGAGTAGTCAGATTATTTTATTTAAATTTAAATTAGGGCATAATATTATTTCTATATCTGAGTAATACTAGAAAATAAAAGATTCATTTGATATTAAGTTTACTAAGGCAGGTTGTGGGGGAGCAGCTGTTTGTTTTCAACTTTACAGCAGCCATACAACTAATAATGGCTTTATTTTCAGCACACCAGTTGTGGAAGATATCTCTTATATGATCTTATCTGTTGCATATCTTTACAACAGACATTTTTGCAGGCATTATTCTCTTCAGAATTGGCATCAGTATTTCCACTTCTGTTCTAAACACATTTTTAACATATATAGTTGTGTATTGCAGGGGGATTTTAAAAATAATGAAGTTCTTACCACAGGTTAGAAACTGCAGCTTTTATATGAATTTTTTGCTACTTTATGAAAAATTCACTTGTATAAATTATTTTCATCAGTTCTGCGTAACATATTTTTTCTTAGAAAATAATTTATTCAGTTTCTTTTTGTCATAATCTAAAAGATATTACTTAGTTTAATATTTTTCATTATTTTTAGCTATGAAAGAAAAGAGCCATTTCAGTTTCAGTTAGGAATTGGGCAAGTGATTAAAGGCTGGGATCAAGGGTTATTAGACATGTGTATTGGTGAAAAGCGTCAGCTTACTATTCCACCTCATCTTGGTTATGGAGAAAATGGAGCAGGCAAGCAACTTTTCTGATTAACTTTTTAAACTTTGTACAGATCAGTCAATTGCATGGTTAAAGTCTAAATTCTCCCTTGAGTATGTATTTTGAATTTAAACATCTTAATGGCTGAATTCTTTCAATGTGTTTCAACATTTAAACTTTTCTAAACTAAAACTACATTTCTGCCACTTTCTAGTTGCACTCTTTATATGTAGAAAACTAAAAAAAAAAAAAAATTCCCAATTTCTAGTTTTTCATCATATTTTTATAATTTACATATTTATTAAATTTTTTTTTTTTTTGACAAAACCATAATTGTTTTCTGACAAACTTAACCCAGATCCTTGTGAAAGTGGTTTTTAACAGGAGCTGCATAACATCAGCAGTCTGAATTTGAAAAAAAAAAAAAGTTTTTTTTTTTGGGGGGGGGGGAATAAAATTTAATGTGCAGACACCAAGATCAGCTTTAAAAAAAAAAAATTTTAATCAATTCAGTGCCAAATGTACTTTTTTTTTAAGGTAATATAATCCTTAGAAAGCTTGTAAGGATAGATAATAAAACTATGTGGCAAATCAGTTATAGCATCAGAAAGAAGAAAAAATTCAATAAATTACAACTTAGGCCCACCATAAAAAAAAATAAAATTACCGAACTGCTGATAATTATTAGTAGTTTATTATTTGAAGCAGTAAACTATTATTGGTTACCACTAATTTGTTATTCATGCATGTTCACAAAAAAGTATTATTTTATTAGCTGCACAGGGTACCATTTACTTATTAGCTAAGTGTTTAAATGAACAACATGCTGTGACTTTTGAATCTCTCTTGACAATTTTTTTTTAATTTCTTAACAAAACTAACAATACTCTACATATGAAATTTATGCAATGCAATATGGTATTCATAAGTATAATATAGTCTTTTTTTTTTTTTTTTTTTTTTTTTTTAAGAAATGTACAAATTTTAAAACATAATGCGGCTGCATCTTAATATTTAAAATAATTTTAAAAAAAATTAGTTAATTTAAATGAACAAAAATAGTTAATTTTTTTGTAGTCATTCCATTTTTATATTTTATAAAAATATTTTTCACACTTCTTTGTAATTTCCTCCTTGGACTAGGTTGTTGATATAAACGAAACAAATGAAAACAGTTTCTTAGTTGTTGACAGCAATTATTTGCACTCTGTGGGAAGACTACTGCAGAAGACTGAACTTCGAGCAATATTTGCTTCCTGTTGTCACATATGCATTCCATTCCTCTTGTGACTAAGAGGATGCTACAGCATTTCTAGGCAGTTGCACCTGCTTTTTTCCTGTGTGTAAAAACATAAATGCTTTGTGGAATGTATTTTGCATTGTTTTTACATTAATTTCTTATGTTGTAATCATAGGAATTGTGAAATAATGGTGTCAGTAAACAAAGGGTCATTTTATTTTTATTAGCAGGTTAAAATCTATTCCTGTTTTTTAAAAAGTTTAACATTAAGAAACTGAGAATCTTCAGGAGTTTGGACCATTATTTCTATCTGAAAAAATGCTGTGGAATACAGCGGAATTATGTTACATGATGAGGTGGAATTTGTATAATAGTACATCTTAAGGAGAGACAAGTGCACAAGCAAAATGAGTTAACCTATCAACATGAAATTTGATACAAAGTTCCTGAGAATATTCCAAAAAGTCCTGAAATTTTGAAATGGGTCAGAATTGCTGTTCAAAATTTATAGCAATATTTCTGAGTTGTGGAGGGAGGGGGGTGTAAATTCAAATTGACCTAAAACTTGCCCAGGGACCAAGAAAGACTAGGATTCTGTAAAATTGCAGTCTCTGGAAACTAAGCATGTTCGGGATGACCTAATTGAGTTGTATAGGGCTATAAAAGGGCTAAGTGAACTGAATGCTGATTGCATCTTTACTCTTTCTAGGATGAAGTACACAAGGTGCATAAATTTAAATTGGAGAAAGGATGGCTGCAGAATAATGTGCAGAAATTTGCATTCAGCCAAAGAGTATTCAGTTCTTGGAATGAATTTCCACCTAGTGTTGTGGGGGTGGGTAGTTTGAATAAATTAAGGAAGGTTTAGACAGATTATTGGAAGCAATGGGTAAATTAACTTTTTTCTTTTTTTAATGTTGTATAAGCTTATCTCATTGTTTTTGCTAATGCTAATAGTTATTTCCTGATACTTTAAAACCATCCAGACTTGATTACTGGCATGATTAGTTTTGCTGCACACAGAACTGCAGTGGCAAAAATTATTATCTTTAATTACCCCCATCCCCAAAGATTTTATGCTCTAGTAGCAATGAAAACTTTATTAATTTCATATGTGTAGGAGCTGAATTTTAAAACATTTCTACATTTTTTTTAAAAGAGATTAATCTACAATTTAATTTAAAGCTAATAGCTGCTTTATATATTTGTAAAGCAGCTATTAGCTTTAGCATGTCCATCCACATGAACTGACTTGATTCTCAGTGACTCATGAAAATCTTGAGCAGATTTTCATGAGCTTTGTTTGGTTCCTTTAGAAAGACTTCTTTTTTTTTTTATCATTCTAGATTTTATTAAAATTGGACAAATATAAATCTGACAAATATAATTTAAAATATGCTTCAGGTGTTCATGCATAATTATTACTTGAGGGGAAAAAATCAGATTGACTCTACCAGATTTTCAGTATCTTTTGTTGGTCACTGGGAAAGTTTTAAACTTGATTCAGATTCCATGGTTTTATAAATTGCTATGAATTTGGAACAGCGGCTCTTTTGGGACTTATTCAGAATTCTTCAGAGACCTTTATACCAAATTTTATGTCAATAGGTTACCATTTCCCCCATGCATTTGTCCTCCCCCCTTCCCAAGTATTGCTACATCAAATTCCACCATAAGGTAAATTCCACCTTGCAGCTACATCACACGAAATTTTGTAAACACTTATTGAGTATAGAATTAGAACTTTTAACCTTTGAGGTACTTTATATGATAATATTTTATTGGATTATCAATAGATAATATATTTAAATACAGGCAAGTTCATTATCTTTCAAAAAATTGTTTGAAAGCTTTCACCAGTATTAATGAACCTGTGAGCTACCTCGCTGCAAATATTAACAGTTATCATTAAAAATAGTTTATATGTTACAGTATATAGAACTCAGGCTAAGGGTAAAAAGACTTATTTCAGTCTGAACTGTTGTTCTACTAATGAATGAATTTATGTTCTTGTGGCTTTGTTCTTATGTCCTCGTGAATGTTGATATTTTGCTTATGTTGATGTTCTACTAATGAAAACTTATCAGAATTGTGATGTATTTCCTTTTCAGTAAATTTTTATTGTATTCATTTATTTTTTATAATTTAAAAAAATCTTAGGTGATAGAATTCCACCCAAAGCAACACTTATTTTTCAAGTTGAGTGCCTTGGTATTGAAGAAGGTCCAGCACCAGTCAATGTCTTTAAGGAAATAGATTTTAATGAGGACAATCAACTATCAAGAGAAGAGGTAAGTGGAATAAATAATAATACAGTATTTGATATATAATTACATTTCTTTATTTCAAATATTTGAAAACATACACAAAAAAGAGACCATTTTTACCTTGAGACTAAAGTACACGGTTCTGCAACCTTATTAAAATTTTAGATTGTTCATGTAATGATTAAATTGCTGCTGTGCTATGTTGCCCTCTATTGTACAGATTCTAAGATGCTTTGATAAGAAACATGTTTAAACTATTTGTAGTCTTTACTCCCTTACTTAAACTGCTTACACGAAAATCATCTCACCAGTTAATGATAGAAAGATGAAATTTGTAATTGACACTACTCAAAAGAATACCAGCATTTAAAGGATTAAGAAAAGGACTATTTCCAAAACAGGCTGAAAAAAATGATGAGAAAATTCAAAGAAAGTGAGTGATTTACTGTAACTTACAGCAGAGGATATTCTCCAGAAACATTTGGTTGCTGTGCCCATACAGCATGAAATCAACATTTATCCATTAGTGCTAGAGTAGTATCTTGACAACTTTCCATTTCATGGTGAATCTTCTATAAAGTTCTTTGATCCATCATTCATTGGTACTCATACAAGATATGTGTATGCTCCTGGCAAGAGTGGAGGTTGATGTTGTGAACATCTTGTGGACCAATGAGGCTTATTTTCAGTTTAGTAACAGTGTGAATATCCATGTTTTGTCAGGTGTTGGGGATCACCACCTATAGTTATTAATGAAGTGCTTCCCCATTGGAAGCACTTCATTAATAACTATAGGTGGTGTTACTGTTTGGTGTGGGTTTATAGAAAATTTATTTTTTGTAATTGGACCACTTTTCTTTGAGGAGGTTTGAGTTCGTGGTCCACAGACTTTGTACCCTGACAGGCAATCAATGCTGCAGTCTTTTCTATCATTGTGTGTGTGTCTTTCTCTTCAGGAGAAAGGAGATATTTAAAAACAGCTTTTTGTGCGGAATGGGACCTCTCCATACATTGGTTGGCCACTAACTCAGTAATGCATTTGGTCATAAGGATGTCCAAAGAAGTCATAAGGATGACCAAAAGTCATCCTTATGACTTCTGGTTATGGGGGTATCTCAGAGAATGGCACAGTATATAGTGGACACAAATGGTCACAATATTGAATCATCTCAAATTTTCTTACTAAGGAATTCATCCATACAGTAACTCTACTAATTGCACACAGTGCCAATTGTCTCTTGGTGACAGTTTTTGGAACCTCTTTACATTATCCATTTTTGCATGCATTGGATTCAAATTTTATCTTTCTGCCATTAATGGTTTTCCACCTACAGCCAGTTGAAGTGATACACTTTAATTTTAACCATCCTGTACATAAGTCACCTTGTGTTATATACTTATTAAATTTTAACCCTTACTAAAAGCAGCTCCAACTTTACTAATTGCATTCTTTTCATAAACTTTTAATATATCAGCTGTGACCATGAGTTTGGGTTTGAGGTTGCACAGTAGCGCGCATTGCACATTTGAAGTACAAACACAGTGTATTCAGAATAAGCACTGTGTGGCTAATATAACAATGAAGCACCCCTTGCCATGTGGCCATGGAGTATAAACAATTTTATTTTATTTTTTATCATCCCAGTACTAAATACTTTTTTTTTTTCTTTGATCCCTCCAGAAATTAAAAAAAGAAAATAAAAAAAGTATATCTACTAGTGCTAACAGGCCATTATTCTTGAAGTTATGCCAGTACTAGCTTGGAATTGTAGAATTTCAACCTAGTCAATTACCCAAAAAAAACTAATTTCCAGAATTCCCTTTCTGCCCAATTGCTACAGAACGAATAGCAGTTTTGAGTATAGCTAAGTTTAAACTCTAAAGAAAAGTTTAAAAGTAACAATGCATTAGACATGAAAAACTCAAGTTATATATAATGATAATCATGATTTCCAAATTTTAGTTCTGTACCACTTGAGCAGTCTGATTGTTGCTGAAGTTGCAGGGGGAGGGGTGTTCTTGCAGTGTTGATATTGCACCAGTTCCTTTTATATAATCTGCAATAATTTTAATGTGTCTGTGCATGTTTTTTCCCAGGCTTGGATGTTATACGGTCTTAAACCCTACCCAATTGAATTTTTGAACATGATTGGGCTTTAAATGTAATACAAAAAAGTATAACAGCTTTAAATTTATTTCTTAATGCATTACACATATAATGTCTAATAAAAATAAACTCAGTTTTTGTTTATTTAAAAGAATAAAAGTTTTTTTTTTTTTTTTGCATTTCACCTTGACCTCCTAGGGGTTTTTCAATAACTTTTAAATTTGTTAGGGGAAAAAAACCTATGACGAGTAAATGAAACATTTACCGTTCCTTAAACACAGACTGAGCACACGGGTAAATATAAAAGTTTAATTTACATACTAAAATATAAAAATCTTTTAAAAGCTATGTACAAATTAAAAGCATAAAATATGAAATTATAGAGATAGATAAAAAAAAATAAACTATATAGCTTTTGGCAATGCAATACTTCCATGCCCAACTTAAACATTCCAGTTCAAATACTTTTACTTTTATACTGTAGGAAACCTGTACATTCCAATCAGTGGCAGGATGGAAAAAAAAATTTTATTGTACAGTCATATCTCGATTAACGAATAGGATGCATTCCATGAAATTACTTCGTTTTCAGAGGTAAAAATACTATGGCCAGAATAGGGATACGTTCCTACGTAATGAAAATCTTTTTTTCGAACAAAGGAAAGTTTTATTAAATAAACAGTCAACTTACATACAAAGTGAAATTGCATTTTAAAATAAGAGTCTAAAGTTGATTTTTTATGCTTTTTTTTTCTCTTTCATTTAACAATTGCCTATATGGAGTTATTGCATTTAACACTGGTCGCTTAACAATAACAGCTCAAACCATTCAAAAGCCTTGAATGGTTTGAGCATGCTCAATGCTGATGGGATACTGCCTCTTGCTCAGAATAATCACCTGAGAGGGCATAAATTCAAATTGAGGAAAGACAGATCTAGGATAGAAGTGCGGAAATTTGCCTTTAGCCAGTGGGTAGTTGGTTGGTGGAACAGACTTCCATCCCTTGTTGTGGTAGTTGATAGCCTAAATAAATTTAAGGCTCAGCTGGACAGGTATTTCGAACAAACGGAGGGGTGAAGTGGAAGTTTTTTTTGGCTGATGCTGCATAAGCTTGCTTTCTTGCTTCATATGCCTCTACTAATGCGCTAATACTTCTTCCTAAATCAGGATCATTTTCACTAAAAAAATTTAAAATGTTTTCAATGTCATTTAAGCACCTTTTTAAATCTTTGGTTGTTAACACTTTTTCGGCAGGAACTTTAACTTAATCTTCATTTTCTTTGTCTTCATTGCTAACAAGGTTTTCTAAATCTTCCACTGAAAAAACCATCTTCTGCCTTCAATAAATTTCTAACAACCTCTTCATCGACTTTTTCGAAACCTATTGATTGAGCCATCTGGATAACTTCATTTCTAATTTCTTGGATGTTATTTTCTTCTAGTACAACTTCTGGCCATATTTTGTGCCAAACTCCATTTAAGCATTTCTTAGTGAGTTCTTTCCAAGAACTATCAATGTTTTCAATTGCGTTTTTAATGGTGTAGTTTTTCCAAAAAGTTAACTGTCATTTCCTCTTTATCCTCTAGTTCAATTGAATTGCTTAATGTTCGACGCAGATAATAAGCTTTAAATGATGCTATTACTCCCTGATCCAATGGTTGAATCAGGGAAGTTGTGTTTGCTGGAAGAAACATAACTTTGACAGGAATGCATGTGTCCAATGTGTTAAGATCAGTAGGATGTCCCGGAGCATTGTCTAACAACAAAAGAGTTTTTTCTTCAAAGTTGTTTTTTTGACAATACCATTTTACTTCAGGACAAAAGTGGTTAACAAACCAATCAGTAAATAACTCCTTGGTAACCCACTGTTTTCTATTTGCTTTCCATATTACAGGTAAATTTGTTTTTATGTTATCTTTTAACGCTCTCGGATTTTCTAAATGGTAAACTAATAACAATTTTAATTTATAATTGCCAGAGGCATTTGATCCAAAGAGTAACGTTAAACGGTCTTTGGCTGCTGGAACCCAGCAGCTGATTTTTCTTCAATAGAAACGAAGTTTTTGATGGTAGCAGTTTCCAGAACAAACCGCTTTCGTCAACATTGAACACCAAATTTGGTGGAAAATTTTCACGTTCAATTATTTCCTTTAGTTTTTCTGGAAACTTATTTGCAGCTTCAACATCTGCACTTACAGCTTCTACTGTTAATTTTACACTATGAATCCTGGCCCTTTTTTTTTTTTAATTTCTCGAACCAATCATGAGAAGCCTCAAAAGTTTCCGTAATTTCTTCAATTTGTTTAGATTTCAGGTGATTAAACAAAAATAATGCCTTTTCTTGAATCACCATTTGACTTAAAGGCATATGACATTGTGACAGATCATCTATCCATAAACTTAACATTTTCTCCATTTTTTTTTTCTAAAATTGGACTCCTTAAGCAAGTTAATTTTGCTGCTGTAACATCTGTACAATTCTGAGCAGACTGTTTTATTTTTTTGATTGACTTAGTATGGTTGTTAAAGTTGATTGCGCTAATCGTAAAGAATGTGCCAAATCGGATTTTCTTTCGCCGCTTTCAACACATCGTACGATGTTTAGTTTCCAAAGAAATTGCTTTTCTTTTCTTTGATTCTGATATTTTAACTAAAAAAATATATTTCTATTAAAATTTAGAAAATTTACAATATGTAATGCTATCAAAGAACCTACGTCAATTATTGCAATGTGCCACACTGAAACAAAGTCAATCATGTATTGCAATGCCCCACACTGAAACACACCCTGTGAAGTGTAAACAACGACTAAATTAGGCGAATGATGCGCAAAACTGTTATAACAGACACACCTACAGCTCGGGAGTGCGTAACGAGTCACCGTCAGTCACCAATCGGATGATTGTCGGGCATTGGCCTTAAATTGGAATATTTTTTTATTTTAAATGGGGCTAGAAATTGCGGACTTTGTTATGTTGAAGCTTTGTTATCAGAGGTAACGTTAACCGAGGTATGACTGTTTTTTATATGTATATTTTAGTCTGAATTAAATTTATTTTTACTTATGCTCTTTCAGTGCTTTAAAGAATTTTTTTAAGTTTATTATGAACATTTTAAATAAAGGATCCTCTGTCTCTGCTCCTTTTTGTTGTGTAACTCCTTCTCGGAACTTTTTTTTTTTTTTTTTTTTTCGGAAAATGTGGGCGCCTCCGTAGCCAGGTGAGCAGGAGCAGCAGTGTGCAGCACACGCTTCTTGATTAGACTGGGGTTCGAGCCCATGACCACCAAATACGGAGGATGTGGAAAGGTCAGGGAATGGCCACCGCATATCCCGGAGCAATATGGCCTTAGTTGCTAATGCTCCTAAAAAAAAAACAAACCAAAAATCGGAAAATGTGCCGTAATGGATCGACTTTTTTTATTTTGCAGATTAAAAGTATGCACCATGTGAATACTCATTGTATAATTTGTCTTTTATTAATTTTTTCGTAGAAAATACATGGGAGTAATTAACCCATTTGGGCTATCCTGAGTTCTCTTGTACACCAAAAAGTGCAAATTATACAGATTTTTTTTAATAAATTAGCACTTGAGCTAAAAGAAAGGAAAAGAAAAATTCTTCATTACTTATTATATAAATAAATTTAAAAAATCAAGTGGAGTGAACAAGCAGTAACCTCCTGCCACAAGCAATAATCACAAACTAACTACATTCTGACACACGGCCGCCACAAGTGGACAGGTGAGGTAAGCCTCGCTTACGGGTGGCAGTTCAAGAGGGCGCCGAAATATTTTTCAATATTGTTTTTGTGAATTATTTTCGTGGGTTCAGTATTCTGCATTTAGGATGCAAATTATATTTTGCTTCCTGGTGGCACAGGAACGGATGCTACTGTTCTGACATTGCTGTACAATATAAGTAAAACGAAAGCCAGTTGTCTGCTGCCAGGCGTAAGAAAATCCTGATAAATCTCGGGATTAACCTGGCTAATGCAAAATTAGCCAGATAAATGCCCGAGAAAATACATTTCAATCCTAAATCTGGAGGATTTTCTTACGCCTGGCAGCAGACAACTGGCTTTCGTTTTACTTATATTGTATCCCGAGATATTTCGTGTAGTTCCAAATAACTTTTTTAAAACTAAAAACAAGATATCACGGGATAATCCATGAAGGGATTAAAGTAGTTCCTTGGGCAACCATGAAGCCATTCTCTTCTGCCATGCTGCAAGAATTTTTGGAACTTGTTTACTGATATCACCTTCAGTGTCCCCAGAGTACACTTTTCAACTTCTTCAAAGATCCATAGTGTGGAACTTTTAACAGAGGAGCTGCATTTTGGATCTTTGAAGTTTTTGTTACTTTGGAATAGAAAGTAACCATATATATATATATATATAGAGCCAAATTGGTGGAGTTTCCTATAAACTTGTAGTTATTAATAACTTTCAGGCGAGTTTTTTTCATTTAATGAAATTTCAGGTACACATATTGTTCAATAAATTTTCAGCCATTTTTACTTTGCTTTCTTCTTAAAAAAAAAAAATTCTAGTTTAATTTAATATTGTTAAGACTCATAATACACAAGTTATGAATGCTATAAAGATAGATGAAGAAACATAGCATGCACTGGCACTTCTGTTGTTGGTTTCAGGAGCAGCACCTCACCATAACCATTCCTGGAATTTTCTAGCCACACCTTTAATATAATTATAATTACTGTTTATTTTATAAGTATAATCATTTAATTATATTATTTAATGTAATTATTTTTTCAGGTGAGTGAATATTTGAAAAAGCAAATGCCAGAAGTAGAAGCTGCTGGTGTGACTGACATCCCTGATCAAGACAAGTTGGTGGAAGATATTTTCCAGCATGAAGATAGAGATAAAAATGGTTATATTTCCCATGAAGAATTCAGTGGGCCTAAACATGATGAACTCTAATTTTCGTCTTTTGGTAATAAGAAAAGGAATCTCTGAATTAATTATTTTTTTGTGTGTGTGTGTTGTCTAAAACAAATGATTTTAGATTTCTAAGTACAACCAAATCTATATAGATTTTTTTTTATTATTTTTAATTTGATTTTAGGTGGCATATTTTATAACTTTACATATGTAGGTCTTCCAGATTCCTTCTTCCACTGTCTTATACAAAAATATAATAATTAAATAGTTAATTTTTGGCCTGTATACATTCGTATATGTAAGTATGTACATAAAAGATGTGGCAGGTGCCACAATAAAGGACCAAATATTTACTGTTTATTATGATATCTTGCATTTAAAGGATGGTTTGACTTTGTAAAAAGGTGGATTTAATAGATCGTCTCCAAAGACTAATATTCATTATTGTTGAATTAGCTAAAGCAGAACCTTGTTAACAACGTAATTTTTAGGATATCTATTTTTATATGGAAAGCATATTAGCTTAGATTTTTCTAACTGAGCTTTGTATATTTTCTATCTAATAGTTTTATATCCAGTTTTTATCTGTTCATGGTTTTTTTCTTATTAAGGGAGTAAATGGAAGCAGTTTATTTTTAATACTACTGAAATAAAGGGCAGTTACATTACTTATGAATGTTGATAATTTTCACAATTAGTTATCTGTATCTGTTCATTAACATCAAATTCTGTGAGAATAAACATACTGATCTGGTAATTCATTCTAGAACTAATATTATCTAAGGATTCCATCTTTCAAATAAAGGCTTACAAAGTTTACAAGAAGCCTTTTTGCTTCACCTCAGCTGGTCTGGGTTTGATTTCCCTAAAGCAAGGCTAAATTAGTAAGTCATTATATAGAGCAGGGTTTCCCCTTCCCACCGACAGACAAATTAGCCTTAGAACAAGAGTTTAGATGCTTGCTGTTATAATCCCAACCTACACAACTCAAAGAGCATTTCATCTCCATACATCGATTGCCTTCTGTTTAGGATTTACGTGAGGAGTGGAAAATAGCTCTCTTATCATTGCATTTTTAGACTCGTAGATGGTAAGTTTCTAATGGAAATGTGGTGATCAGCATCTCACTAGAGGTTTAAATCTAACGGTAATTAATATTTTATTTTTGCAAACCGTGGAATTAAACCATAGTCAGGGGTACTGAGAACTACTAGTATACATCATTTCCCATGTAACTTATGCAGTTTTCTTCTCAAAATTCCTATGATTTTTCCTTCTCCCTAATCTAGGAAAAGCATCTAAATTAAACATGTATTATTTAAATTTCTCTACTTTCCTAAAATTTACAGGTTAACAAAGTTCGTGCTACCATTCATTCTAGTATAACTGTCGTGTTCACTGAGAATTTTTACATTTTAAAGGTTGTGATCTTTCATTCTTTGTGGTATGATGTAATTTATTGTAGTAATATCCTGCATTTTTGAAAATGAGCTCTTTTGTAATTCACATATTACAGGTGAACTCATTTAATAGATTTTAAATATTCAAGAAATGGACTTTTTAAAAAAATAAATAAATTTTAATGTTTCACATTAGTCTGTAATTTTCTACTCTTTGATCATCTAATATTGAGAATTCATTTATCCTTTTTCAGGTGTCATTTTTGTAATTTAGTTAACCTGATATTGTGACTGTGAATTTTATAAGATTTCATTTTAATCATGCAAAATTTTTATAAAATTTTATAGCTAAGCTAGTTTCAGATATTGATATATATTTTGCAGTTTGGATATAATATACTTACAATTAGAGAATTATTATTATTTTTTTTTTTCACTTTTGAAGAATTGTTGAATGGCTGCCTTGTGCTTTATAGAATTTTGCTAGCAGCTGGCTCGCTAGTTATTTATAACTAGAGATATTTAATCTATTTTGTTATAGATATCAGAGAATTAGATTTTTATAAGCTGTGAGAAAGGGTTTTCACTTGGGTTTATTTTAAATGAATGTAAAATTGATCAGTTTTAAAGCATGGATATCAAACAATATACTATTTGCATGCCAACTGGACCATTTTATATTAAAAATACATTTTCAGTCTAGAAACCAAGAGAAAAAGTATGTAACAAACTGTTGGTATTGTTTATTTTAGAAATAGTAACACACACACACACACAAGAATAAAATATATATAAAAATGTATAGTCAATTTCAGTTTTCTCAATTGACGACATCTGTTCAACTCTGAAACAGTTGAGTATAAACTTTAAAATGTATTGTATATCTGAAGCTTCATATGAGCTTATGAAATATTAGGAAGACACCAGATCTGATGCTTAATTTTGTAACTCTTTGATTTTAATTCTGTGAATCATCTGGGCTTGCCTTTGAGGTATGTGGATTCATATCCTCCTCAGAAATACCATATAATTTTAAAAGCATTTTGTTTTAATTGGTTGTTTTAAATAAATTTAACTGTCATGTCAAAGCTGAAACAAAAGCTAGTTTGATGAGAATTTATAAGTGTAATATGAAAAGAGGCTATTGCTTCTTGTAATTGTCAAAAGCAAATGCAAAATTTATTCATACATTTGTTTTATACACTAGTTATCTTGAAACCCTGATTACTATTTTTTTTTTTTTTTTTTTGCTAATATCCTTTAAATGTGTGTGTATATAAAAAAGAGAAGTGCTTTAAAGCATAAATTATCTGGATGATTAGTGTCAGTATTTGTTCCAATACTGTTGTCTCCTATGCTGTTGTTTTTAGTATATACAATCCTTGTAATAGTTCAGAATCAAACATATGACATGCTCTGTGATAACAGATTCTATTATTAATATGTCTGAATTTAAGAATTTTGTTATTAATTGTGCAGCATTCATTCCATTTTAATGCTTATAGGGGAAGGTTGCTTTGGTCATACTTTTGAATAGTAGTAGTAGGTCCCAAAAAAAAAAAAAAAAAAAGTTCTTTAAAAATTCATGGTATACAAATTAGCAGTTTAAATTTAATTAAGTATATAGATTGACCAATATGTATTTTTAATCAAATCAATGAAATACGGAGGAAAAAAAAACAATTTTTCAAAAACACAATTAGGATGAAAAATGTGAAATTCTTAATCTTTGAAGTTTTGCTTGATGTTTTTTCTTATCATTTGAAACCCTAATGTATTCTTCATGCATCCTTTTAATATAGGATCATATGCTGAATCATAACTTTCTTTTTTTATATAAAACAATACTATATGTGTACACTTCCACAGTAACTGGCAAACCTTTTAAGGCATCTCACTTTAGCTTAGGCCCCTTTTTGTTTCATTTTTAATGTCTTGTAATCAGTCGTAAGTCAAAGTACTTTAAAAAAAAAAAACTTGTAGTCTTTTTTTTTTTTTTTTCTTTCTTTCTTTCTTTCTTTGTGACAGTTGTTACTGCCTTGATAGTTGAGAAAGTTATTCTATAGGTTTGGTAACCTTAGCCCTAAGAGTTCGCCTACATGCACATACTGAAGACATTGGTTTTTGAGATATACCACTTACTGAGGGTGTTGATCCTTGAGAGAGAGAGAGAGAGAGAGAGAGAGAGAGAGAGAGAGAGATCCATTAATCCAGCATGACTAATACCATGCCAGGATGGGTTTGAAATCATTGCTTTGTGGCTTCAGTAAAATAAATAGATAATAGTTTGAAAAGGGAGCTGTATCCAGAATTCCCCTTTCAAACAGATTTGATGTCTGTAACATGTATGTTGCACATGCAGGCAATGGCAGCATCATCATATTACTATCATTGGCATTTTTATCTCTCTCAATTCCTCTATCTTAAAATGAAGGTATATATTCCCACCTGCATTTGATGCAATAAAAAAAAAGTAGTTGTGCCCCCTTTTTCTCAACATGAAATCCGTCCTGCTGGATGCTTAACTTTTGGAGTAATAACTGTAAATAGTTGATAGATCTGTTTAATCACAGTTATTTGTTGCTGTTGTTATAGTAGTCTTATCAGTTGTTTCCTTTAATATGTCAAAAAATTCATTAATCCTTTTTGCAGTTGCAGCCAGAAGCTTTAATCTTAAATCTGGTTGTCTCCTCATAACCCACAATGCCACTCCTTCCCAGCTGATCCTCTCGCTTATTAAAATGATTGTGCAGGTTATTGTTTTGCTATTTGAAAAGTTAATATTCACATGTCTTCAGCAGTGAGACCAAATAACCATCTTTCTATTTTCACAATGTGCTTTATTAATTATTGCTCTGCTTTATCTGTTAAATCATTCATTCTTCCCAAAATTTTTGTATTTGATAGCATAAGATAACAGTTTATATTTGGGGACTAAATTCTCCCTGCTAAATTGAGACCCATATCTCCATTTTTAACAGAGGATGGAGCCTGACTCATATGCTCTTCCTTCCACTAGCTATAAAAACTTATTTACTCTTTCTCAAAGATTTAAATACCAATTTATTTTTTAAAATAAATAAGGAGATAATGAACTATATTAAACATACAAAATTTGCATAAGTAAGTTATATAACTGTATTAAATTTTATGCCATCTGAAGTTTCTGAATAATTGCATTACTGGCTGTTAGTTTGATTTTTATAAATTTCTTTCAATTGGCTACTGATATTGTAGGAAACTGAAATTGGTCTATTCTAGATAATTAGCTATTTTGTATTAGACATGTTGTTAACTCAGTAGAAAACATAGTTTAATTCAATGAAAAGTATTGATATTTTGTAATATATTTTACATTTGGACTCTAGTAATATATCAGGAGCTTGCTTTTCAATTCTTACATGTTGCTACTTCTAGAATGACAACTACCATTTCACAGCCTCATAGTGATAATTAACAATAGTTTATAGCCAGATAGTGGCTTAATGTTTTTGACAGTGGTGTTAACTGGTGATCTATTCTTGTCAGTTCAACCATGGCAACGTTCCCTTATAGAAACTTTCTCAACACTTTTTTTTGTGTAATATTTATCAATTAGCATTTTTTAAGAGCATTATTAATCTTGGTTATTAGTACTTTAAGTTGAAGGTTATCTTGTATGAAATGTAGTATTTAAATTAAGAAACTCTCACTGCATATGAAAAACTTAGTCATTTAACAAAGGTTAAAGTAAAACTTGTTTGTTAAGGGCAGCTGACATTCCCCAAGACCTGCTGCCAGATTTTATTAGGACACAGTGCCCTAAGAAATTCTGGCAGTAGGTACAGAGGAGACAACTGTTCATAATAACCATGTAGATTATATTTTAATCTTTCTGTTAAATTTAAACTAGAAAATTAAAATTCAAGTCATTCTTTTTTTGTAGAGAGAGAGAGAGAGAGAGAGAGAGAGAGTTCTAGGTTTAACTAGTTAATTAATAACCTTAGTTAATTTTAATATCACTTGGACTGTTTACCCTTCATAACAAGCATTGTAATTCCTGTTGCTGTGATCACAAAAGCAAAAACTCTGAAATGACAATGAACACTTCTTGATATAGTATGCAGTTATATTGAAATAAATGCTGTTTTATCCTGTTTATGGTTACAACACTGGTCATGGTGTTTTAACTAATAATAAAGGGGAATAAATTATGATTGTTTAGCAAACCAATATATAATTTATTAGAAGAGTAAGAAATGAACAAAGTACTGTTCACTTCTTACTCTTCTTAAAAATTATTTCATTTTTATTTTACTCCTCCAGCCTTTGTTATATAGCATACTATGTTACATTCATTCTTTCATTCATTGTTAGATTTTTATATACAAGTGTTTCAGCTAGTTGTGTGGCTTGTACCAATCATACCATATATACACTAAAAAAAAAAAAAAAAAAAAAAACAATCCTCCAAACTTGGATCACTGGTAGCAGAATATAAAGTTACTGACTATAATTCTTAAATGCAAAGCTGAAAGCCTGTTTGAGGGTTCTCAGTGCATATGGCTTCACATAGCAAGTGCCTCAGCTGCAAGTACAAGGCTTACACAAAGTTGACATTGACAGATTAAACAACAAATGCTGAAGTAGTAAAAAAAAAAAAAATACATAGTGTTTCTAACTTTCACAAGTGCCAAAATATGTAGGGGAGACTTGCAAATTTGATATATTATTTTAACAATACCATATCAGGCTAATTTTTTGCATATTATTAATGGTAGAAATACATAAATTATAGGCCAATATCAAAGTCGTGAAGAAATTTACCATTTCCTTCATATGCTCTTCCCTCCCCTTCCCTAAATAAAATGGAAGAGAATTTACACAAAATATGCTTTGGGTCCAGATGACTTATAATTTTCTAAAAAAACATTTGTCAGAATCATGTCCCACACACTGGATAGAATGATATTAACAGGTTTTGGAAATACTCAAATGTTTTGTTATAATAACTTCTTCAAGAAGTAACTTTCCACTGATCTAAAGAAATTTTTCAATATTATATCATTTATATATAAATGATATAATATTGAACACACCTAAACACCAAATATTGAAGAATTGTCGACATTTAAATTGAACCCTGAAGACTAATTTCAAAAGCATATGAAGGGAGGTTTTTCTAGAAAACAAAGAAGCAAAAGAATGTATGTGTGCAGAGCAGCACCAAATTTAGTCTCCAGTGACACATTATATATCATTAAATTCAGAGAACTTTTTTTGCATTCAGAAAATGGTTGCAAGTCTCATGTATTCAATGAATTTTATAAGCATGTATGAAAAGGGTCTTTTAAAACATTATACATGCTACAGGCACTCCCTGGCTTAAGTAATACTCGACTTACGGAAATTCGACTTTATGTAAGTTTTTGCCAGCCGGTGCAAACTTAAAAAAAAAATTGTGGAAACTTATTTTGCATCCTGTAGGAATAAATGGAGGTATCGTAATGTGAGCCTAATAAAACTTTTTTTTTTTTTTTTTTTTTGCAATTCATTCCAAGACCTCGGAAGTTGAAATTTTCGCTATATAACTAAGCTATTTATCTCTCTAAAAGGCCATTTTTTATAATGGAATGCTACCCTTTCATCGTTATCATTTGTTCCTTTATAAGAATCAATTTTGAACAGATTTATTGATATTTTTCTAAAGAATATTTCTGGAGGTCACAACCATAAAACAATTTGCACTTTCCAGTTTATTGGGCTTTTCTGTTAGCAAAATCTATTATAAAACAGGTAGTAAACTGTCTTATTGCATTTGCGATATTATTGATAACTGGAATTGTGTGGGTTTTTACTTTATGGTATTATGGTGAAATGAGTTCCCCTTTACTTGTATAAAAATCTTAAGTCATAAAAAACAAATTTTCAAAATCTTTTCTTCATTCCTATTTACTTATTACAATGGTGAAGGGAAAGGGACCAACAGAAAGCACAAGTGCTGGCAGTGCTTGGTTATGAAACAAAATTGATTTAGAAATGATGATTAAGAGAAGTACAAAGCAGGACAAAGTTTGTCATCTATTGCACGGAATTAGGTCTTGCTGCTTCAACAGTGAATACTATTTTAAGGGACGGTGCACGTATAAAAGAACATGTTAAAGGATCAACACATTTAAGATCAACAGTGATCACAAAACAATGTTCAGGTGTTTAATGATATCGAAAATGGAAAAGCTATTAATATGGATGGAAAATCAGCTTCAGAAGCAAGTTCACATGAGTCCAATGGCCATTTACGCAAAAGTATTTATGAAGATATTAAGGATAAGTATGGTGAACCCCAAGCCAAGTTTGTGGCAAACAACGAGTGGTTTAATAGGTTCAAGAATCAAGATGGTTTCGACTGGTGTTGAAATTTCCAGTGCTGATTCTGCAACTGCAGAGAAATTTTTTTGATGTGTTAGAAAAAACCCCTTCAAAATTTCCACAGCGGTGTGCTTATCAGCTGGAGAGTTAATTCTGGCAATGATGCTCGACAGGTAAAACTTTATGCCTGTCTCCTCTCTCTTTTTGTAATTTTGTACACTTTTGAAATTTTTTCTGTACATAATAAAAAAATTTAATAAATAATTCTATTTACATGTTTGCCCAACATTTCTTTTTTGCTTCAATCGAATTCAGCATGCATAATTGAGTGCTGCTTAAGCATTTAGGGAAATTGACTTGCATAGTTCTGCGGAACCCAAACCTTACGTAAGTTGGGGAGTGGCTGTATATTTATCTACATATATATGTCCAATATTGGGATATGAAAAATATGCATGTGTGAATAAAAAGACTGACTAGATCTGAGTGAAAGAAGGACAACTGGTTTTATTACAATTTATACAAAGAACAAATTACTTGTTACTACAAGTTTCTACTAACTTTGTGAATGGAAATATTTGAAAGTTGTTTTTTTGCACCAGTGAGTGGTGAAACTGTTTTAATTCTGTTTGGTATAATAACATTACTTGTTGTAATTGTTTAGTTATAATGAATATCTAAAATTGAATAAGGTTTAACATGGCTTGTTCATTGTTTGAAGGTGCAAAATCTTTGTATCTACTGCAGTAGAATATTGTGATGTTTACAGTTTAAATGTCTATGAATAGGTTTTAAAAGAACTTTTTTTTCCTTTTTTTTTCTTATAACCGTTTGTAAAAAGTGCTCCCAAAGTTTAAGTCAAGGAAAGTCACTCGAGAAACTTATAGGACAAAGTTTGAGTGACTTCATATATATCCAAAATTTCAGTGTACTGGAAATTTTATAATTATTATATTTGTCTATTTATTAATATAGTGTTGATGTGTGTACAATGGCTGTTCTACGAAACACATTTAAGTTTAAAGGAGCCATTTAATTTGCAAAATTTGAGCATTACTAATAGAAATTTTTTTAAGAGGAGAAAAATTTCAATTTGCTCAGCTTCTTACTAACCTTTACTTAACTTATTTGACAATTTTGAATCCTAAAGACAGATGTGTTGAAATTTATTTAAATTTTTTCACTGTATTTTGTTGTCTTGAAGGGGGGAAAAAATCATAGGCTGCTTACCTAATTTTTTTTCTTGTGTAGAAACTGAGAGCTGTTATGTTTTAATGCACAAATTCTTGTTAAGAATCAAAGGACTATATTCTGTAAGGATTGCAATTCCCTCCATGTAAAAACTAAACATTAAATTTTTATTAATAAAGCTCTTTGTCCTTTGTTGTTTACGAGTTAGCACTACTGTGATGTTCAAGGCATTTTCATTGTGTTAATTGATTGAACAAAGACCAAACATTTAAATTGTATCAAGTTGGGAAGAAAATCAAGTGAAACCTATGAATTGGTAAAACAAGTGTGTTGTAACAATGCCCTGATTTTAATTTTTTTTCACCAATTTGCAAGATTTTCAGATGGTTGTGAGGATCTGGTAGAAGACAGTTGTGTATGTTCCATAATGCTTCTGATCCCAAAAATGTTCAAAAAATTCATGCATTGATTTTACTTTAACAGAGAAACAATCTGACAAAGATTTGGGCAAGTAGAACTGCTTTAGATTTGTTTCATGCTGTTTGACTAATGAACAAAAGCTGTTCTGACTCAAAGCATGCAAAGAACTCATTCAAGCTGTTGATGATTACCACCTCTTTGCTCAGTTCAGTCATAACAGTTAAAAAGTTATGGTGTTTTGAATACAATCCACAAATAGACAAGGTATGAAGTGATAATCAACATGGTCTTTGAGAATTTTATTTTCAAAAAAGAAAAAACCCAAGTGATATTTGCTTTTTTCAAAAGCAAAGTAATAATAATGCACAAAGAATTTGTTCCACCAGGTAAGGCAATGAATAAGTATTGCAGTACTTAAGATCTAACTTATCAACCCTCAAAATGATGGTTGATATGCTAGATATAAAAAATGAGACAATTTGCCAATTTCTGCATGAAGATTTAGGCAAAAGGTAGATCTATGCAAAATTTGTGCTGCACAGCCTCACCGATGAGATGCGATGAAGGATGTCATTATACAAATACTTCATCTATACTAGTCAAGACAATTCTAATTTCCTCTGTTGTATTGTCACTGGAGATGAGCATTAGGTGTTTCAGTTTTACCCAGAAACAAAACATCCAAGCATGCAGTGAACTTCAAAATATTACCAAGGTCCAGAAATATAGTTAGGGAAGGATGTTACATGGTTGTTTTCCCATTAAGATTATTACTATATTTAATACCACCCTTATACAACGTGAAATTAATATAGTTAATTAAGCTGTTCACCTAAACTACTATACATTAAGGTATCATTTTGGGTATCTTACCGATACCCATCATCATGCTGTTGGGGGAAAAAAATAGAAGGGTTACAAATTTGAATACAATTAGTTATCAATATTATGATTACAATTGCCATTATTATCATTACAATTATGAGTTGCAAATAAACTATTCTAAGTTTGGATTATTGTTACAATAGAACCAGATATTAAATTAGGTAAACACAAAGAGATTAAATTCTTACCTGCTGACAGACCCCTCTTGCCAATGCTCCCAGAAACCTGATGTGCATTGGCAAGAGGTGCTGCCAGCAGTTAATTTATAGGTGAGGAATTAATTCCCAATAGCCAATAGAATTGTACTAGGTTTTTATTCTAGATCTTGAACATCAGGGTTGGTGTGCAGGCTGGTTCTGGTGGTCTGGAAGGGGTTGTAAAAAAAAAAAAAAAAAAAGGTAAAGTGCAGCCATTATCAACCCACTGCAGGATGGAAGCCTCCTCAACAATTCATGCTGAGGGAAATGGATCATAATCTGCCACGCTGGTCCAGTGCGGGTTGGCAGATCGACCGTATTCAGCAGTCAGGGGCTTGAACCCCGGGTCTACTCAAGGAGCGTTTGCTACTGCACTCCCGGCCTTAAGGGGTTGTATGTGAGAGCTACTCCTCCGTACAACTGGCCTATTTTCTTTACCTGGTTTCTCATTTCTTCTATTTTCTTATTAAAAAGATAAATATTGCAGTCTGAACATGACTCCGTTTTCTGTTGATAGCTGAGGCTCCGAATGTTTTTATGAGAAAGACTTCTTTGAATTTCCTTCTGTTGTTATTGCCTATCTGTAGAAAAGAATCTTGTGTTCTTGAAATCCCAAGTGTCAATGCGGTGCAAAGAATGGACTGTTGGACTTTAGAACTCTTCCATATTGTACATCTTTTTTGTGCTCTTTGATTCTGCATTGTAGATGTCTGTATGATTCTCCTATATACGTACCCCCACACCTACATTCTATTTTATAGATAGGACCTCTAGGATTGTTGGGGTTGTTGGACTGTTGTTTTATGATCTGCTTGATGGAAGCTGAACTTTAAAAAAAAAAAAAAAAAAAGGTGAGGATACCAAATTTCTTGGCTTCTTTAGCTATTTTCGTGCTGACTGATGGTATGTACGGTATACATATGGAGGTTCTTCTGTCCTTGCTGGGTTGGGGTTGTGTGATTCTTGGAGGTGTCCTTTATGGCTTTGTTGATAATGTGTACAGGAAATCTATTCTTCATGGCAAGCCTGGTTGTTGTTTTTAGTTGTAGGAAAGGTCACCTCAGGATTCCACTACAAAAGCCCCAGGATCTAGGATAGATAACCAGAGCAAAGGTCCAGAAAGTTGTTTATAGATGTCCAGGGTCATGATTGATGCTGATCATGTTTTTCAACAAACAGGTTATGATTCACAAGGAATTTTACCTGAAGAGGAGAGAGAGTCAATGCAGCATTCTATGTACAGGTGCTTCAAAGATTATAGAAGTGAATTCTTGTTGCACGATAATGCCCCCGCCTATTCTGCACTTGTGAGAATAGGCGGGGGCATTATTTCTTGGTATTTCATTATTTCTTTGAGACATTTCTTAAGAAACATAGCATTGTACAGATCAATCATCTGCAGTACTCTTCTGAGCTAGCACTAGCCGACTTCTTCCTCTTACCCAAGGTGAAAACTGCCCTCAAAGGAGAGATTTCAAAATGTTGAAGACAAAGAAAAACATAACTGCTGAACTGAACATCATCTCTTTGGAAGCCTTTGCTGACTCTTTTCAGAAACTTAGAACAATGTAATAAGTGCTTGCAATCAGCTGGTGATTACTTTGAATAAAAATAAAACCATTTCTGAGTTTCTTCGATTTGTTTTTTTTTTTTTATTGCACCAATCCAGGAACTTTATTGCCACACCTTGTATAAAATGATACACACTTTGTATCATTTATATGCAAATTATGTTAAGTTATATTGTTAAAACTGATAATTTTTGACAGTGGTAAAGGTGAAACAAATACACCACACCACTATTGCTGCTGAGATTCAGCATTTAAGGCACTGTTCAGCTTACACTGGGAGTGGCATGGAAAATGTTTTCAATGTTATGGCTTTGATCACTGTTTTTAACATTGACTGGCTGAAATATACTAGACATTCTGACTAAAAAAAAAAATGACACAATGAGTTACTGAAATATAAGTAACATCAAAATTGTGTTTTTTTTTCTCCTAAACAAAACTTTAGTTCTTTAAATAATTTGTTACTTACGGTAATTTACAATTAATATTAGTTTTAAAAAAAATACCGATTAAGCTCCTTAATTAGTTACCAAATTTGAATCGTGTTGGCTATAAAATGTCAGATACTTTTTTTTAATAATAAACTACCACATGGTCAGAATTTATAGTTTGCCATTTGCCAAGAAGATTATCATTAACCTTATCTTGTCATGTAGATTGAACTATAGTCAACTGAAAGACTTACTGCTGTACTGTCACATCAACTACTCATCTAATAAATACATGATTATTGTCCTAAAAATATAAGTGGTTCAAATCGGATAAATCATTTTTGATTTGATGCAATACTTTATTTTTTTTTTTTTAAATCTGTTAAACAAAGATCTGGCGGTTTTTTTTTTTTTTTTTTTGACTTGTTTATTCTGTGAATTGTATTCAGTGCACTTTTAAAATCTGGCCAGGTTAGAAGTTGGTGATCCAGATTGATGTAAAGATTTTACATTAGTTTTTAGTGTAAAATACAATAGTATTCAAGTAATAAATTGCCATGCTGACAGTAAAAGTATAAAGCTATTTTACAAGTAGCTTTGCACACTCAAAGTTTTTATAATTTTTTTTTTTTTTTTTTTAACTTCAAAAGAAGAAAAATTAGCAGTGTTGAAAGTACAGTTTTTTTACCCTACTATATAAAAAGAAAGCTTTTGATTTTTTCCATTGTAATAATTCTGAATGTCAAATGCAGAAGGGAAACTTCTGCTTGATGTCATAACTTTCCATTAGAATTCTTTTCTTCTACACACTGCTTAGCTGCACATTTAGATTTTATCACTGCTTGATAAAAAGTTATTAATTGAGGCTACTATTGTCTGATGGGCTACCCAAATGGGTTCAAAACCATTCACAAGTGCCTTTCAGTTTTTATTTATGATTTTGCCTACTGGGTGATGTTATTTAATTAAAAATGATATTAGTTACTTCTGGTTGACTTGTGGATACACATAATCATTTCAAAAACACCCAAGCCCTGCCATTGGTAGGGCAAAAGATCCCCAGATTATCATAGCATGTAAACAGTGTTGCATTATTTTCTCAAACTGTTTCAATATCTGCATTGAAATAATACCCCACTTTACTAAATTGCTTCATGGTACTAACATAGCAAACACTGAAAATATGGTTGATTCAAATGCCTCTTTAGTAAAGTGGAAGCATTTTAAATCCACTATAGATTGCAGTAAGGCTGAACTGGGGATGGCTACTGAATCAAAACTGACAGAACATATACTGAAAATTTGGTTACAATATGACTTTCCCTCATCAAATTGTTATCTCAATGTGGCAGCATGGTAAAAAACATGCTGCCACATTGAGATAATTTTTTTTTTGTACGATCTGAAGGATATGCTTGTTGATGCAGGAACTTAATTAAAAAATAAGATAAGAGGTGTAAGGAAAGGAAAAATAAGACCTTGATAGATTTCACAATCACATTGCAAAATATATGGATAATCTATTAAAAAAAACAGTCCAGATGGTAACAAATTTCTCCAATGAAAAGAGTGGCAAGACTACTCTTCCTTCAAGTTAATATTTCCAACAACTGGCTTAGCACATCCAAGTACAGAAAACTCTGATGGACACCTGTTTAGTTTAAACCAGGGGTTCTCAATGGGGCATTATCACCCCCAAGGGAGCCAAAATTGTTTTTTTTTGGGGGAAAATTATAGGTATTACAATAGTTTGTGGCCCTCCAAAACTCAACCCCACTCGATGACATCCTATTCCTTAATATTTAATTTCTCTCATTGGGTTTTCTTTTCCCCTGAGACAACTGATTTTTAACTAGTTAGCAAATTTGAATCGCATTGGCTATAAAATGTCAGAATACTTTTTTTTTTAATAATAAACTACCACATGGTCAGAATTTATAGCTTGTCATTTGCCAAGAAGATTATCATTAACCTTATCTTGTCATGTAGATTGAACTATAGTCAACTGAAAGATTTACTGCTGTGCTGTAAGTCTTTCAGTTGAATTATATTAGGAGTGAGTAAGAAATTTTGATAAAAGGGAGATAGTGGCATGATTTAATTCAACCACCTTTTCATAGGCATTAAATGCCTAAGTGCTTTCAGAGGTAATGTCTCTGCAATCCTTCGCATTTGCGTCTTTCCAACAGCTGCAACCTTGGCAGTGGTGTGGTGGGCATAGTTTATTTATTCTTTTGTTTCATTGGTCAATATATGAGGCATGGATGGGATGAGGAAATGTTTGTCTGTTGTTTCTACTTTCTAAGTGACAATTAGTATTGATTTATTCTTTCCTTGTGGAAGTTGTTAATTTTTGATCCACAGTACATTGGTGAATGACATGGGCTATGAGAGTTAAATAAAAATAGTTTATATTTCGACTCAAGACAGCCCATGTGTCTTATGTGTAATAGTTTTTTCAAATGAGGCTATGAAACCATCAAGACTTTTAGATCACTTGAAAAGGAAACATCCTGATAAAGTTGGTAAACATATCGAATAATTTAAAACAGAATTTTGAGTAACGTAACAGTGTTACTTATTTAAGAACACACAAATTGTAGAAGTTGATAGCTTAAATAGATTCATGGCAGAACTAGACAAACATTTGGAGCGAGTGGATGGGTGAAATTAGATTTTTTTTTTTTTTTTTTTGGCTGATGCTATATAAGCTTGCTTTCTTGCATCGTGTGCCTTTGCTAATGCTAATATCCATGCTCGGGTGCTAAATTTTGATTTTAGCATGAATGGGCAACATTTCGAACTGGTAATAAGGGAAAGGGGGTCGACCATTAAATTCATAACTGGAGCAAACAGGAAGTAACTTTCTCCTTTCATCACATATTTGGTACCTGTGTCTTTAGGAGAGTGGTCTGTAAAACAGCATTCACCGCACTGTTTCACATGGGGTTCATACGCAACAGAAAGATGCCAAAAGTTTTCAGGCATCTCTTGGAGGCACAAAATATTGGATTTCCATTCTGCTGGGTCTCTTAAAAGCTTAAATGACGATGGAATGATTGCGTGTTATAAAATTGCAGAAATCATTGCAATAACTGTAAACAGCAACTGTACAAAGGGTACTAGGAAAGTTTTGCAATATGACGCAACAATGAATCACAGGAAGCTGCATGTTGAGACATGTTCATACGTGCATAGTTTGTTGTTGTTGTTTGGTTTTTAGGAGCATTAGCAACTAAGGCCATATTGCTCCGGGATATGCGGTGGTCATTCCCTGACCTTTCCGCATCCTCCGTATTTGGTGGTGACGGGCTCGAACCCCGGTCTAATCAAGAAGCGTGTGCTACGCACTGCTGCTCCTTCCCACCTGGCTACGGAGGCGCCACGTGCATAGTAGCCGCCGCGCCAAGTCGATGGGCTCAGTTATTCATTAGTAGTGAGAGTGTAAAGTGCTTGCGATAGCATCGTGGTCACGAAATGAGATAAGGACAGTTTTGCGGTATAATTTCGTGCGTGGTTTAACCATAGACCAGTGCTTAGAAGAAATGACTCTTGCACTAGATGATGATTGTCCACATCGTACAACGATTTTCAGGTGGTATAGAGAATTCCAAAGGGGAAATTTCACTCTGGAGGATTCTGAGGCCGGGAAGGCCACGAACGTGTTACGGAGGAAAACGTTACTGCTGTGAGGAAAATGCTTGACGAAAACAGGCGAGTGACCTACCAACAGATAGAGGATACTTTGGACCTAAATGCACCAGCAATTCGTTCGATTCTGCAAGATCATTTGCACGTGAAGAAACTTTGTTCTCTCTGGGTGCCGCATCAACTGACTGAAGAGCAGATGACACGACGTGTGACTTGGTGCCGGGAGATGTTAAAAAAGTTTGATAAGGGACAATCTCGGTATGTGAACAACATCGTGACAGGTGACGAGACTTGGCTGTACTATTACGATCTGCCGACCAAGGCTCAAAACAAAGTTTGGGTCTTTGATGATGACGACACACCCGTAATTGTCAGAAAATCCCGATCTGTAAAGAAGAAAATGATAGCTGTATTTTTCAAATCGAGTGGAATTGTGGAACGTGTCGTTTTGGACACGCAGAAGACAGTCACAGCTAAGTGGTATACTGAACAATGCCTGCCTAAAGTCATTGGATCTATGAAGAACCTGGTACCTCCATCACGAAAATGCTCCAGCTCACCGCGCCAAAGCCTGCACCGAATATTTGACCACGACAGGACTGAAACTTCTCGAGCACCCTCCCTACAGTCCAGACCTTGCTCCCTGCGACTTTGCACTGTTCCCGCATGTGAAAATGAAGCTAAAAGGGAGGCGGTTTTCCAGTGATGAGGACCTTCTATGGGCTTGGGACAACGAGTGTGCTTTACTCCCTAGTGAAACTTGGCAGAACTGGTTTAAAGATTGGTTTCGGAGGATGGAGAGGTGTATTGAATGTAGAGGAAATTACTTTGAAAAAATTAAATAAACAAAGCTGTATTGCAAAACTTTCCTAGTACCCTTTGTATGTAGTACTCGTACAGTTGCTGAGACTGTTGTATGACTGGCACTACAGACTAATAATTTGAACAGCGATACATCAAAATCCTTCCAGTATTTTAAAAGCATTGCCATTGAGCAATGAATCAATTTGAAGACGAATCAACGAGATGTCAGTTACCATTGAACAACAGATAACTGACAAACTAAAAATGAGAAAATTTTCTATTGAGATTGAGAATCCATAGTTACTGACAATAAGGCCCTTCTAATGGCATATGTTCGTTATTTCGATGATGCTTGTAAAATCTATAGAAACTGACTGTACTGAAGCATCCATTTTTGCTGCTGTAAAAACATGTACCATTGGAAAATCAGTAACCATCCATAGTTACTGACAATGAGGCCCTTCTAATGGCATATGTTCATTTCGATGATGCTTGTAAATTGCAAGAACAGATGTTTGTAAAATCTATAGAAACTGACTGTACTGAAGCATCCATTTTTGCTGCTGTAAAAACATGGTTTGATGAAAAACAAGTACCATTGGAAAATTTGGTATCCTGTGCCACTGATGGTGCTACCTCCATGGTTGGAAGACAAAGGTTTTATAGCCCACCTAAAGGAAGTATGTCTTGAAGTTCTTGCAGTACACTGCATTGTGTACCAACAACATCTGGTTGCAAAAAATATTAGTCTCTCAGTACAGTTATTAAAACCAATAAAATAAAGTCACATACCAATTATAATTGCCTTTTCAGAAAATTTTGTGTTGATAATGAAGGAAAGTGTGTGACTTCTTTTACATACAGAAGTCAGATGGCTTTCTAAAGGAAACTGTCTAACAAGATTTGTAAACCTTTTTGATACGATAGTTTTTTAGAAAGCGAAGGAGACAGATTTAGGAAAGGAGATCAGCAAAAACAACATGGCGTGGATTTTTCAAAAAATTGAGGTATAACTTCAAAGGAAATTAATTATGGCAATATACTGCAAATGCATATTAAAAGCCTTCGCTGAAAAACTTTAAATATTTGAAAAAGGTGGAATGGCTGAGTTGTGGGGTTCAATAACAACTAAACTTCTTTATCCAACAATTTGGTCTGAAATGGCCAAAGTACTTCTTTGTTTTCCAATGTCATATGGTTGAAAGTGGTTTTAGTTCAGTAAATAAAATATTAAAGGAAATAATGAGAATTGATATATGTTCAAGAGGAGATGTTTAGAATTAAACGTACTAACAAAAAAAAACTTTTAGCTAAGAAGCTTCAGGCTCAGGGGGCCCATTGAATAAAAAGGGTAAGTATTTTCTTGTTTAAAATTTTAGGGGGGGGGGGTGTGGCAAAGAAAAAAAAATCATCCCAGGGGCTCACATCTGGTGAGTATGGGCTTGGCAAACCCAGGGTCCTGAGCTGGATATCATGCTTCTCTTTCTTGCTTTCTTGGCGATTCTCTCTCTCTCTCAGGTTAATGCAGGAAATTTTTTTTTTTTTTTTTTTGTCTGGTGCAGCATAAGCCTCAGGCTTCTTTGCACCATATGGCTAATAATAAAAAAAGCCCTTTGGGGGGGCAATAATTAAAAAAAAAAAAGGCTGAGAAACACTGGTTTAAATGATCATAATCAAGGGATTAATCCACAGAGCATTAACAATAAGCACACCTTTTATATACACTTAATATTTTTAGCCAGTGGAGCAAAAGTCCAAGGCATCCTTGTACCACATGGTCAATTTAAATACTAAATCACTTTGCACAATAAAAAAATTCTTGCAAGGCTTATTAACTATGAAAAATATTAAAAATCTCCAAGATACCAGCTCCAAACTTCACATTCCCCTGCCAACTAGGGATAGATAATATAATTGTCAGAAAAAAAAAGAAGTTAATATTAGATTTACAGGTAGTGAGAACCTGAAACTGCCCTGCCCCCAAAGTTGATTAAGGATGTCAGCCAGTGCCTAGATTGGGAATACCAAAAGAAAAAAACTGACAAGCATGGAAACCACACTAGATATGGAAACCTATAACAGAGTAATAGCACTTGCAATGCTATAATAGAAAAGCAAATTCAAAAGACTATCTAAAGGCCATCTACATACAGGGACTGAAAAAAAGTACATGAATGTAACTTTACTTTCCTGCATCCCTCCAGCTTTGGATAACACTTCCTGAACAAGCAAACAACCTAATATCTCCCCCCCCCCCAAGGAAGCAACAACAGGCTCACCCTAGCCCAGTTAGAAGTTTTGCCACCAACAGTGAGATACTATCGATCCACAGCCTCTACATAGCCAGTGTAGCAACAAGCTTCCTCATTCCCCACCTGTCCTTTCCAGATGTTTGCTGTGGCTTGCTGCAAAGAAAGGACTTCTCCAGGTTCTGCCATTGGCATCTTCCTCCTAATCAAACTGAGGTTTTGTTCATTGAAGCCAGAGATGATCCCAAGTTGCTTCTTTCAGTTTTCTGTGCTCCAACATCTTAGCAATAGTAGGACAATGTAGCCTGTATGCTGAAAGGACAGAATTCATGGGGTTCCTGGGAAATGCAATGCTGTCATCCCTCTTGCTAGTGGATGAACCCATTGCTTGGCAGGTATATAGGTACACTGCATCATATAGACAGTAATTTGATGTCAGTATGGATAAATGTCGTGAGTTAACCGACTTTGAAAGAGGGATAATAGCGGGTGCCCAATACATGAGTCACTATCACTGAGGTGGTACAGAAATTGCACTGTCCCTGTTCGATAGTATCAAGAGTATATCAGGAATACGCCATTTCTGGAATAACATCCTATCGTGGGCGGAGAAGGTGGTGAATTAATGTTCAAAAAACCGACTGCAATAGTGGCATAAATCACCGCTGACTTTAACAAGGGAGGTGCAGAACGTCTCCACCAAGTTCATCAGGCAATCATTAGCCACAATAGGTTATGGGAGCTGCCAACCCACCAGAGTCCCATTACTAACACCACGACAGGACCCTATACCTCAATTGGGCAAAAGAAGATCAGCACTGGACCTTGGATGATTGAAGACGGGTATCCTGGTCCGACGACTCCTGTTTCCAGTTATTTTGAGTGGATGGGTGGGTGTGTACTGGTGGAAACTGCACGAGGCTATGCACCCGTCATGTCAACAAGGAACTGTTCAGGCAGGTGGACGGTTAGTAATGGTTGGGGCATGTTCAACTGTCGCATGTTGGGACTTCTGGTATATCTAGACTGAACGGTCCATGTTACGTGTCCATCCTTGCAGACCATTTGCATCCCTTCATGGTCATTGTACACCCACAGGGCAATGGACTCTTCCAGCAGGACAATGGCTCCTCCCACAGCTGTGGTGACTAGAACATGGTTTGAAGAACATTCCACAAATTTCACCACCACCACGGAATGTCCTCCCCATTCACCGGACATGAAATCTTTGGGATGCTGTGGAAAGGTCCGTTTGAGCTTTGGATCCTCCACCCAAGAATGTGGCAAAATTATAGACAGTGGTGCAGCAAGCATGGATGGAAATACTTGTGGAATGCTTTCATGAACTAGTGGACTCAATGCCTTGCTGTGTGACTGCCCTTATCCGGGTGAAAGGTGGGCCTATCCCTTACTATAGTGGCGGACAAAAAACATCACCTTAAAAAAAAGTAACATTAGTAGTGAAATGTATAAGATATTGTTTGATTACAGTCATTTTGTTTGTAGCAAAGCAAAGGTATTGCGTCAGATAATGCTTCTGTTGCATCAGACAGTAATTACAAGGTATTGCATCAGCTGTTTCTATAAATACAGCCCTGGAAGGGTATACATGCTAATTAGTATCCTGTTTTGCGGAGGTGTAAGCATGGTTCCATGTTCATTCGACACCAAGGAAAAAAAAAAGTAGCTGTTGCTCTGTCCCAGGAAGGGCTTTGCTATTGCTGATAAAATAGCTGTAAACAGCATCCTGGGTGCTGAAGTTAAAGCGTGAAACCAGTGATGCGAAGAGAAGACCTGGATCAGACCTTAAGAGAGCGACTATGCCTTCCCAAGATCAATATTTGAAACAGCTATGCCTTTGTAATTGCTATGCTAGTGCTCCTGATCTAAAACTGGACTTTGAGATGGCCTCTGGTGTTGAAACAAGTGCACAAACTATCCAAAGACTGCTTTCGGAACGTGGTCTGCATGCCTATCGGCCCAAGAAGCCTTTGTTGACCAAACAAATGAGGAAGAAGCGACTTGCTTGGGCTAAAACGCATGTTTCATGGACAAAAGAGCAATGGAACACCGTCATCTTTTCTGACGAATCAAAATTCAACCTGCATGGCTTGGATGGTAAGCAACATGTCAGAAGACAAAACTCTGAGGCATACCATCCTGACTGCATAACAGATGCTGTAAAGTACCCTGCCGGTCAGATGGTCTGGGGATGCATAACAAGCAAAGGGGTGGGGCAAATTAAGTTTATTAATGGAACGAATGCAGAAACCTACACTGCTATCTTGGAGAAGTGCCTGAAACCCGTTATTAGGGATCACCGCACAGACGTCCAAAACTGCATTTTTCAACAGGACAGAGCATCTTGCCATGCAGTAAAATTGGTAAGTTTTATGCTATTTAGATTTAATGATGAGTTTGTCTTCTTGTCTCACAAGACTTGAAACATACTTGCACCAATGTTTTCTCTCGTTTTTCTCCCTTAAGGTGCAGTCATACCTCAGAAATGCTGGCATTACAGTGTTGGACTGGCCCAGCAAGTGAAGATTTGAACCCTATTGAAAATTGCTGGTACATAATGTGGTCTAAAATTGCTCAGAAGCTAACAAGTAAGATTTAGATGCAGGAGAGCACTGTAAGGGTGTGGTACCACGAAATTGGGCAACTGTATATACAGAAGTTGATTCTGTCTGCCAGATGGTTGAAAGCTGTAATTACAGCTCGAGGAGGAACAACAAAATATTGAGGACTTATTTTGCTGATTTATAGTACATAATACTGTTACGCTAACTTGTCATATCATTTGCATGATTTCTCATATTTCCATTAATTACGCATTTTACCCTTTGGGAAGATTTTTATGACATTTAAGTATATGAGGTGGAGTCTTTTTATTGGATCTCATTCACAGAGATATACATTGATGAGCCAAAACATTATGATCAGCGAGTCGTTATGCAAATCGAAGCAACTGCAGGTGTTTTTTATACTGTATCTCGATCATAGTTCACGATCAAGACACCATATAAAAAACACCCGATACTGAGCTCCGTTAATCAGTGTTACTCTTGTTCCAGCGGACAAGCGAGTTTGACAAAGGCCAAATTGTAATGGCCAGACGACTGGGTTAGAGCATATCCGAAATGGCACGGCTGGTGGGATGCTCACAGTCAGCCGTGGTTAGTACCTACTGAAAGTGGTCCGAGGAGGGAAAACCCACGAACCACTGGCAAGGTGTTGGACAACCACAGCTGCTCGAGGTGAGCAAAGGCTCTCTTGGATAGTACATGGTGACTGGCGCAACCCGCCGGTAATTGGAATGTTGGTTATGGGAATAATGTGTCACAACACACAGTACATTGAACCCTGCTTAAAATGGGGCTGCGTAGTCGCTCCGAGTGCCCATGCTAACCACAGTTCACCGGGGACAGCATCTACAATGGGCACGCAAATATCGAAACTGGACTTTGAGTGATTGGAAGAAGGTTGTCTGGTCCGATGAATCATGTTTCCTGTTGTATCATGTGGACAGCCGGGTACATGAGCATCGTTTACCTGGCAAATTGATGGTGCCTGGATGCACCGTGGGATGAAAACAAGCCAGTGGTAGCGGTATCACGCTTTGGGCAATGTTCTGCTGGGATACTTTTGGTCCAGTCTTCCATGTGCCGGGCACTCTGACATCTACCACCTATTTTAGATGGAAGGGTTTACGGCCCTTTCTATTGTTTTGGAAACCAGAAATTGTAACTACTCTTTTGGAGTATAAATCTTTGTAATGCTCGGCTGATTGTTGAAAACTGATCACTTTGGCTTGTTTGTAGATTTTCTGTTTTTGGATTCTCTAACCTGATGTATAATCAGTCTGCTGGACTCTGAAGCCCAGTGTTTATTTTGTATTATCATTGTCAATAGCCTTTATGTATCATTATCATTGTATATAATTGCTTTAAATTGTACACAATGTATACTATTACCTTTTAGACGGATAGGGGAAACCCTGGAGCCCGCAAAAATTTAATAAAATACTTTGAATACTTTTGAAAAAATACCTAAACATCATTGCTGACCAGGTACACCCTTTCATGGCGATGGTCTTCCACTCTGGCGGTGCCATCTTTCAGCAGGATAATGTGCTATGCCACATCGCCCGGATTGTTCGAGACTGGTTCGCAGAACACGAGGAAGATTTCCAGCTATTGCCCTGGCCTCCAAATTCCCCAGGTACTCAATCCCATCGAGCATCTGTGGTTTGTGTTGGAACAGCAACTCTGATGTGCGGCGTTTCAACCACGGACCTTACAGGAGTTAAAGGATCTGCTGGTTACGTGTTGGTACCAGATACCACAAGACACATTTAGAAATCTTGTAGCGTCCATGCTTCACTGGGTACGAGCTGTTTTGGCTGCATGTGGAGGACCAACATCATATTAGGTAGGTGGTCATGTTTTGGCTCAAAACTTTATGAAAAACATTTTGCAAATAGTTTTTGCACTATTTGCAAAATTCACAAGTGATGCAGTTTTTTTTCCGCCACTGTACATGGATTCAACCATTCTAATGCTTAAATGATCACTCCTAATAAATGTCCTTACCTGGTCCACATTTTCATCAGTTTTCATGGATACCAGACCGCCTAGTTGTTCATCGTCTTCCACATTCTCTCTTCCTTCTAAAAATCTTTTATGCCATTCAAACATACCTCTTGGCATAATATCGTCCCCATAAACTTGACGTAACAACTCCTAACTTTCAGTTTGCATTTTCTTTAGTTTTGTTAAAAATTTGAAGTTGATCCATTCTTCAATTCTTTTGTCTGTAATTTTTCTGGCAAACTGCAAAAACACAAGGTAATGAAAACCTGTCTCAATGCAAAGTGAAGTGTGTTGGAACATGACTTGGAAGGCAACTAGGAAAGGTTCAAGGTCAACTACCACACCTCTAGTGTTTAGAGAATAATGAGAGTGCACATGCAGTCTCATTATTAGCCACACCTCGTACATAGCATGTATACCACTTAAAAGCCCCTTTCATCCATTGCATTATTCAGTTTGGGCCAACTTTACACAGAAATTACTAGAATAAAATACTAATATTGAACCAGGATAATTGATTAAACCAATTAAAAACAAGAATGGTCTTAGCTGATGTCCCTGAATAGCTTCTTTTGTATCTATCCAACCACATGGAAGAGAAGCTATAAGGCAATCCATTCAAAGGTTTGAAAGTAAGCAAACAGTTCTCTGCTTGCTTTCATTTTGTTTGCGCAGAGAGCAAGTAATAGAAGAATAAGTTTTAAAACATTTGCTTTTTTTGTGTACTTTATATCTTGTACCAGTGGCGTAGCTACCATGTATGCAGGCAAGGCAATTGCTGCCAGGGTCCGGGCCCTTTAGAGGTCTGGCATCTTCGGCTAATTTTATTTGTTTTCATATTAATTTGTGACCTTAGTTATGTGTTTGTGTGTGGAAAACAAATAGGAAAGGTATTTGAAAAGAATTTCAAAACCGATAGAATAAAGATATTTCTGATGACTTTCCACAGCAGCTATTAAATTTAAGATCATCTTTAGAACAAGAAATTTCAAAAATTAATTCAATTTGGGACTTATGCAACCTTATTTTTATTAAAAACGTTATCTGCATTTGTTACAGATGTTATAATGGCATGTTTTATATTCTTGACTTTGCCGGTTACTGTGGCTGGTGTTGAAAGGAGTTTTTCGAAATTAAAACACATATAAGGAACACAATAGGCCAAGATCAACTTAGCGATCTTGAATTTTTCAACTAAAAAGGCTAGGAGACAAAATTTTGATTAAAGTTTAAAATATTTGTTATAAAACTTTTTTTGTGTATATAGACTAGATTTAAAATATACAGTTGGTTACTTATTGCAATTTGTTTTAAAATTATTCCAAAACTATTATATGTGTGTATATGTATTTTTTCTGCAGTGTTTATTTACGTTTCTGTATATTTGATTATGTATTTTTATTTTGTCATTTATATCTGCATGTAATACATGTCGTGTATATATTTATTATTGTTGCTGAGGTTTTATGTTCATGCATATTTTAATTAAAATCTTATTATTTATAGATATTATTCATTTCCTTAAGGCTTGAATTTTTGTTAATGTGAATAAAGATTGCTTACTACCTAATTAGCTTCATTTACTTTGTAGATACTGTATACAGTAAATTTTTTTCACAGATCATTTTGCATGTATTTCTGTTGATCTTAATCTGTAATTAAAGCTATTGGGTTTTGTTTTACAATAATAAAAAATAGTTTGTTATAAATTTGGTATTTATTTTTTAATACATCATTTATACCTTCAAAAATGTATTCATTATATTTATTAGTGTCTACAGAGGCAGAGGAGGAATTATTAATGGTTTAAATTTTTTTAATCTCGTGTTTATATTTTTGCTTCTGTTTTTGCAATTTTCATTAATTAAGTAGGGGCCTGAACACGTTCTTTGCCTCCCGGCCCGAAAAAGGGTAGCTACGCCAGTCTTGTACCCATTGTATAGAATAAAAGTGTACTGTGTGTGTGTACTAAAATGTGTGATTGTTTTAGTTAGTTTCTCCCTACCTGATTCTATTCCTATGATGCTTTCCTAATTAGTGTCATTTTAGTTCTGTATGGTACTTAAAAATATGAAAAATGAGCATTTTTCACAAAGTGATAGAAAATGAAACAATTTTGTAGTATGTTTCTAGTAATTTAGATAGGATTCTAGTAATTTTGCTAAACAAGGTATTCAAAATTTAATGTTCAGATTTTTAAAGTTTCCCAACCAATTATGCTTAGTGGCCAGCAACTTTTAAGTTTTGTTAAAATTAAAAAAAAAAAAAAAAAAAAATTTTTATTGCTACATGTTTATGCATTGTTGCAGGCCAACTAGCATCTCTACAAAATTTGTATATGATGGGGAGAAATAGAAACAAACTGATGTTACAAGAATGTCAAAATATGAGCATATATGACATTCCTTCAAATCAGAAGAATATTCATCGAATGGCATGGCACTTTCATATACAGTAAACTCGATATTTGCGTGTGGAGGGGGGATACATTCCTGGAGATTGCTACTAACATCAAGACCCAAGAATTGTGGGAAAAATGGGGTTAGGTGAACAATTTTTTTACAGAAATTGAGGCAAACATTTAGGACTGATAAGAATTAAGATGTAATATACATCTTAATGTAATTATGTAATGACTTAACTATGCCTGCTGTAACAAAAAGAAATACTATGAATATTTATATGAAGAACAAATTTTAAAAAAATGCAAAAAAAAGGATAAACTTTCCAACAATGATAATATTGAAAAGAACAAGAGTGGATGTGATATGGGAGGATGGATTTAGAGACCTCTTTATGATATTTCTGAGGAGGTGACTTACAGAAGTTTTCAGAAGAGGAGAAAGGTGCAATAGGGAAATCTTTGTTAAAAGGAGCCCAAGAAAAGCTGTGTGAAGCAATAGGAAGTCCATCACAGTGTGCTTTGTATTTGCTGTACCAAAACAAATTGCTTAGGAGCTTTAGCTATTAATATTCACAGCCTTTATTACTTTCACATCAACATCTAAACACATTCACATTGCCAGTGATAATGGCCATTTAAACAAATAACCCCCTGAGGGCTCACATCTGGTGAGTATGGACTTGGCACACCCAGGGTCCTGGGCTGGATATCATCATTCTTCTCTTTCTGGGTGATTTCCTTCTATTTTTATCTCTCTCTCTCTCTCTTAGGGTAACTCAGGATTTTTTTTTTTTTTTTGGCTGGTGCAGCATAAGCCTCAGGCTTCCTTGCACCATATAGCTAATAATAATAATAATCATAAAAAAATTACTGTGTTTATTTTTTTTCAATATTAGTAACATTAAATTGCATAACTATAGAATATGAATCTCAGAGAAACGAGGTGCTTCTTTGGAATGTGATATAGTCCACAACCGTGGTGTATCCGGGTATCATTGTAAGGGGGGCTGTGGCTACCAAGCTTTTGAGTTTTTTTTAGAATACCTCCTGCCTTTTTTTCTTTCTTTAAATGTCAAAGTTTTGGTTAGGGGGGCATATTCCCCCTCTGCCCACCCCTGAATACATCCCTAGCCCACCGTAATAGAATAAGAAAAATTCTTTGTGGAGTCAATCATGCACAATGCCATTTATCTGAATGTGCAACTGGAGGATCTGCAGTTAGGATGATTAAATGAGACCCTGATCCATTATTTTCTAACAGAACTTTGTTAGAAAATAACTACCTGACAAAGGGTTGAACACCATTGGTTAGATGCGACACTGGTGTTCAACCCTTTGTCAGGCAGTTATTTTCTAACAAAGTTCTGTGCTTCAAGACTCCAGCAGACTGACTGGGCAATCTCATCCTATCAGAGCCAGTTTCTCTTTTCTCTCCAGATCTGAGTCCCCAGCACATCAGGGCTCAGGGAAAATGGATATACAGGCCCAATGACAGCTTCCCCCAGAGATCATTCTTGCTCTCAATCCTGTTACATTGTAAAGGCATTCTAATTAATCAAAGGGCCATATGAGGCATTTTAAGATGCACCTTTAACAAATTTTCTGCCACCTTGGCCTAAAACCTTTATGAACCGAATTCAAAAATTACGGGATGATGTCAATTTGAATTGGGAAGGGCAGAGATATTTTTGGGTTTTCTATTCACTATGGTAGAATTAATTAACCACTGATGAAGGCTGCTTCACAAAAAAATCCAGTTTTTCTTCCATCAGATTGGAAGAAAATGATTCTTCATATTAAATAGTGAGCACAACCATATACAAAGAAAAAGAAAGGCCACACAGCCCAGTTGTTTCGTAGTGCATTATACAATAACTTTAACACTCCCAGGTTGTGTGGAGTATTTCATCACATACTCTGTAGCTATGCAGTCACTGATACAGAATAAGAAAAAGCAATTTTTTATTTGAAAAATTAGATTTTTATTTTGCATTTCAGTACAATACAGGGCCAAAAGTGTTCATTTTTTTTTTTTTTTTTTTTGAGGAGATTATTTTGGAGATAACTTGTTCCATTTCTGGACTACATTTTTGCAGTCATATCTGAACACGCTACTGTATATGTAGAAATAAGTACCTGTATGCTACTGCACCAAAGGTTGCATTGCATGGATACTATACAAGGTAAGTCAAAAGTAGACTTCACAGCTTTAAAAGTTTGTAAATGTGTCCAGAAGTCACATGTGCCAACCGGTAAAAACAGAGTTAAAGGCAAAGGCAGAGTTTTCATGTTTATTTGTTACTGATTATTGATAGCCACTGGTGACACAGTTGTAGTGTAAACAGAAATGGCAATATAGTGATGCAGAAAGAGTACAATTCACTTTTTGGATGAAAGAAGCAGTCTATTATGCAAGTTAAATGGAAATTTTACAATAGGTTTGACAAATCCTACCAGCCACACATTTGATGGCATATAAGACTTTTGTAGCTACTGGATGCACCATGGTAAAAAGACAATCAGACCTACCATAAGTAAGGAAACCAATTGAGGAGTTCATTCATGGTTTACAAAATCATGCAACAAGACGGTGCTACCTTCCATAAGGGCATCCAAAGGGTAGGGCACATATATCTAATTCTGTGTTTGGCTCGCTCACTGGACTTCAATGCCACTGGGCTTTTTTTTGTGGGGATTACATTAAGAGTCAGAATGAATCAAATAAATTCATTGCTGCAGCAATTGACACACACCAGCTATGTTCAGTGCATCTAGCAAAAGGCTGATTACCATGAATATACAGAACACTACTTCTGGAAGTCAAATCAAAAGTGTTACTTCCACTGCATATTTGGGTCTGTTCTAATTTTCTATTGGTAAGATGTTCCTTCTACTTAAACATAAAAAAAATTATAAAGGCACCAAATATGTGAGGCTACTTTTGACTTACCCTGTATTTTACTTACCTTGTAGTATGAATGCCAAAATGTATTTCTGGAATACTAAAAATTAATTTTGATAAGTGGCAAGAGAATTTTATGGTACCTATTAAAATGATAATGCTTTTCATACTGTAAACAACATTACTACTAATCTCCCTTTGCTAGCCTTTTTTAACCTTCCACCACTCATGCCTTCAATTTGACACCTCTTTTTGCTTAATTTATAAAAATTTAATTTTTACCTTTTTTATTGAATTGAAAATGGGAATCTATTAATTATGATCTGCTAAACTCAATTAAAAAATATTGAACAAAAATAAAGAAGAAAAACCAATAATCATAAAACAAGTTTTCATATATTTTTTTAGAATTTTCAAGGTCACTCATCCCCCAGATTGAAACACAAATGCTTGCACAGCATCTGACAGATGCAATGTGAACATCTGTATTTATGTCAGCTGTTCATGTTCAAGAGAAAGATTAGACACCTATTGCTGGCATCTCATAGACACTACATAGGAATGGGAGTTGCCTAGAAGAAAGGCAGACACTTGCACTCGCCTGGCATGTGTTATCCACCAAACAACAATTTAATTTCTTGTAATTCATAGTATATAGAAATAAAAGCAGAAAATATTGTATAACCAGTTAGAATAATTAGTATGGGAGTGATTTGATTTCATTTACAAATTAAAAAAATTAAACAAAAAAGTGCTAGAATCTGTCAGATTCCATAGTAGTGGCAGAAAGTTAAATCCCATTACTCCTTCTTGCGATTAGGAAGCCAACTGATTAAACAGACTAAAATCTAATGTGAGCTAAGTCATGTGAGGAATTATAAATTACACATGACATTGATTTGTTGTTGTTATAGCTTAGTGGTTGTAGAACTCTGGTGAATAAGAATTGTTTTTGTAGATTAAGATTTTTTTCCAAAGAAATACAGGAAACTGACAACAAAAATTATTTTATTACAGACTTGAAGTAACAGTTCCAACTGTCACTTAGTCATTACTAATATGTACAAGCACAACACATACACACACATAGGATCTCAGAATAGATCAAAATCATATATCAAATCTTATTAAAGTCTTCCTGTTGTCTATAAACCAACAAATGTCTGTTTATTTTATTCTTTATCTCTTCAATTAAAACCTGTGTACACTTCTCAAAAATGCTCACAGCATTGTACATGGCCTATTGCAAGAAATTCATATTAAAGACAAAAGAGTGGAAAAATACAATTTAGAATTACAACATTTAATATGGTCTGAATGGAATAAAATTTTTAAAATCTCATTACTATGCATAAATAGTTCTATAGATTTGACTAAATATCTGCTTTTCAATTTTCCTTTACCCAACATTTCATACTGATTATGTGAAATCTATTCTATTTAAAAATTAAGTTGTGTGCAAATATTTACATCCAGTACTGGCTATAACACTTCAAATCTACCAATGCATGATCATTTGAAATGTTTTAATATACAAAGTTTTTCAGAGTACTCATACTTCATACAGATTTTCTTTGCTTGTGAAAAAAAAAAAAAAACTAGCTATAACAGTTAATACAACAAATGCAAATGTTTAACTACAATTAGCATAAACTAAGTTTAGATTCCTTCTATGGTCCCAGCTCAGAAGAAAAGTACAAAACATACTTACAAATACACATTGCCATCAATGGCTTTCAATAACATATCTTGTAAAACCATCAAGAAGAAAAAATATGAAGTGCAACTGCCTTGAAAAATGGCATTGTTAAAAGAAATTAAACTGAAAAACAAAAAAGTAAGTTTATTTAAATAAATCACATATCACCTTAAATACTTTGTGCACATATTGATTCGTCCACTCAAGCAACTTCTGAGTAGTAGTTTAAAAGGAACTGGTTTTTTGAATTAATCATTAAAGCTAGGTTATACCAAATTTCAGTATTTTGCTACAAATTAAAATGCATCTAACAAGAATGAAATCTTGTCTTGTGAGACTCCACTGAAAAAGCATGGCATAATTCCAGAGCAAGGTTTGGTGGCACAGTGGAAGACCCTGCATTGCAGGATGGAGGGGAGGGGTATATTTATGAGGGGTTTAGCTTAGGAATGTTTAGCTGTTACTAGAACAACAGCAGCTAAGACCATAATGCACGTAGCCCAATTTATCATGGGGGATAAATAATTACAAAAAAAAAAAAAAATAGAGAAAACATCTTTAAAAATATGTAATTGTTTTGAAATATAAAATGTAAGTTCTATTTAAAAGAAAGAATATACATTTTTTTGTAAGGGGTCCCAATTTCTACTGGTGGGTCTAACTATTAATTTTGAATAACAAGGTGAGCATAACAGAGGGGGAGGGGAGATAGAGGAATGCATTATATTAATTTGTTACATTTGGGGGGGGGATATATTAGTTTAATTTGTTTTATGAATAAAACTTATTTGAGGACATCTGTTAATACTAAGTATCTTAAGCAACACCTATATCATATACCAATCATGGTATTTGCATAATACAACAAATTTATCTCTTCAGTGTTGTTGTTATAAATAATATAATATTCCACAGTTAGCTATAAATACATTGCATCCATCCTTATCAGTTGGGGGCGTGGGTTTATATCTTCCAAAGCAACTAACATATCCAAATTGGTACGTACGATGGACAGAACAAAATGGCTCGACTTTGCACAACTGCCATTTGTGAGCCAAGCTATCCCCACAAAGAAAACTGTATACAAGATAATGTGCAAACAATGAAGCAAATCTAACAAAGATATGCACACAAAAGTCAAACATATCTAAAGTGTGTTTGGTAGAATATGGAATAAATATATCAGTGGAAGCTTGAGAATGGGGTACAATTCAAAATGAGAGTGTTTTTGTTTTCTTTTTTGGGTGCATAAATAACACAGGACTATAGCTGGATCACTTAAGTGACTTTTTCAAGGTTGTATTTCACCAGTCCACATGGTTTGTCAGTTCCCCAGGTCTTTACCATGTATTATGTTTACAAGCGTGGGTATTTATGGGATGATTTGTATGTTCTGTAGGACAAAAGACTCAGACTCGTGGGAGGTGGGAGGGAACTCTATTCTCTGCCTGAAATGGATTATTACAGTCACTAGCAAAGATTCCTATGGGATTTGAACCCAGAATGTTGAAAATTAGCAAAAGTGACAAAACTATTGTGCTGTTGAGGAAGATGCAATTGACGATTTTGATATATCAGAAGGCAGTGTAGTAAAAAGAATTATGGCAGTGCAGCTAGAAGGACGGCAGAGAGGACAGTGATGAGAAGGATAATTGGGTGGCAGTAAGAAAAAGGTACAAGAGAAAGTGGTATTACAGAGGTGATGACGGGATAAGAGTCCCTGCTAGTCCTATCCCCAGGTAGGAATGGAGGGATATGACTTAAAGGGTGGACCCAAAATTTGTCGGGAAAAGGCTCTAAGGTGGTGGTAATGATGAGATGATGATGAACGAATGAAACATATCCAAATAAAAATATCGACAGTCATGGGGCTATAGCTGGGTCACTTTAAGTGACATTTTCGAGACAGGGCATATCCCTGTCAAACATAAGGGTCTTTTCACTTGCTTAAATAAGATTGCATTCCTGGATATATCTTATTCATACTATTTTACTTAAGGGTAATTCATACTTCTCATGAATTTTCCATATTAATTAAGCATGTGGGCACACATTTTCAGTCCTTATGACATTAAAAAGTGATAACCAGAGGGTGGGTTGCCAGCTTTGTAAACTATTATACCAAGAGTTCCAAACAGAACTGCATCGCTTATATATCACTGTTTTTTGTTTTAACAACAGAATTAAAGGTTCCACTAATTTCAGTAGGAATTATATATATATATATATATATATATAAAAAAAGCATATCTTGATAGAGTAAAATTTGTGGAAGAAAGTTTTTGAACAACTCTCTTCCAGCAGCAGATATAATAATGATGCATGCAAAACTTGTTTATAAAATAAACTTTTAATGGTTGTACAAGACAATTTCTCAACCTGTGGTCAAAGAGGGGTCAAAAGACCAACCTACTAAGAATTCACCAAATAATTCAAGTATCTGACTGCTATTCAGGACTGTGGAACAGGATTATTTGGAGAGGCAACTGCTTTAGTAGTGCTTCTGTAGGAGTAGCATTGAACCATTTTTAGGGATGCAATTTTATTTTCTTTTTCAAATTTAAAATTCTTATGATAAGTCATTAGTATAGAAAGTTTCAAGATTACTGATGTAATATAATTTTGTAAGCTAATACATAGTATTGTTATAAAAATAGCTTACATATCACAAGTTTATCTAAAACCAAAACAACGTGCTTATTTTAGGAAACACTGCCCTTACATTTCCAAGAACTTAACTAAATTTGTATGGTATAAAATCTTTCATGGGTAAGGTGCCGAGGAAAAGGTATGGGAGAAAGTGGTATTACAGAGAAAACAGCACTAGCTGTTACCTATTAAACCAATGAGGCTGAAATGAATATCTAAGATCGAAAATTATGCTTGTCGAGCAGCAACTTGCAATTCACATTTGGCACTTTTTCTTATCAACAAAAGTGATTTTTAAATAACAATGAAAATTTCGACCCTAAAAAATCATGAAGATTAGTTTTCCAAACCCAGCTGAAATATTGAAGGCCAGGAAACCTCAGGTTGCACACCACCAAATCTGAGAGCTGAACCTCTTTGCTAATGGAAGTTAAATTATCTATCACAAAAAACATCAGCATAAAAAATACCATCTGCTGTGCAATGGATCTATTTTTTATAATAATTATTATATATGACTAACAAGTATATTTAAGATAGATATCTATCTTTTAGGCTCATTGCACATGATTTGCTGTCATATGACATTTCTAATAAAAGCATATGATAATTAGGAATGTACTAGACTGAATGGAAGCTTTCACATGGCAACAGTATGATAAAAATATTATATGACTGATTTCAGTTGCACACATCTTTAAGCACTTGACAATAAAAATGTATGAAAGAAGTCATATGGCATTAGCAGGGACTTTCCACAACTGATAACTTATCATATGGAGGGTAACTGGTGGCTCAAGATCAATCACTAGGCTCCCTTTTCTGCATTCTATGATTTGAAAGAATATCTGGATGCCATAAACTGATATGTAATTTCCATCTGATTACCTGGTTCCTCTTTCTAGGAAAAACTCTATTACTCTTCTTGGACACAAAATAGCAATTAATTTCTAATTTAGAATCAGCACTCAAAAAAAAAATTAGCTTGTATTTGGTGGAAGTGTTAATTATTTTCTTTTTACAGATTGTGGATTGTAATGTGAAAATAAAATTATCGATATTTCAGAACAGCCCTGTAAGATAATAACATTCCTGTATAAGAATTAACCCTGAAACTTTGTAAACTTTAATAGTTTAAATAACATTAAACAAACTACACTAAGTGTCCACTTCATTAAGCACATCAACCCTTTTCATGAAATAGGTTGATCCTTTCAGTGACAGCATCATGTGTTCGTACCAAATGACATAAAGTGGATGTGCAAATATATAAGGATGTAGCATGTGTGTGATTCAGTGCAAGAATGGGCAAGGTGAAAGATTTAGGTGACTCTGAACAATGGCATGGTAGCTTGTGCCAGGTGTACTGGTATGAATATCTTGGCAACTGCCAGTCTGCTGGGGTTTTCATGTATGACTATGCTTTGGGTGTACTGAAATTGGTCTAATAACCAAATAATATCCAGCCAATGGTGATTCTGTGTTCAGAAACAGATTATTGCAAGAAGCCAATGGCGCATGACAAGATGTGTGCAAGGTAACAGAAAGGTTATAGTCTAACAACCCAGTAAAACCAAAGAAGCATTTCATAATGCACAATTTATTGTAACTTGTAATGGATGGTGTGTTGCAGCTGACAGCAATTGGGTTCTACTCTTGTCAGCAAAAAAAAAAAAAAAAAAAAGGTACAGTTACAGTGGGCTCATGAACACATACACCAGTAAGGATTGAAAAAAATGTTACTTGGTCTGATGTATTCTAGTTCCTGCTATGTCACAATGATGAGAGAAAGAACCAGAATGTGGCAAAAACAGCAAGAGTCCATGGATCCATCCTGCCAGGTGTCAACAATGCAGGCTGGTGGTGACGGTGGTGTTATGGTGTGCATTGGGACCCCTTGATACCAAGTGAAGTAACATTTGAATGCACAGGTTAGCTGGAAATTGTTTCCAACCAGGTAAATCCTTTTATGGCTGCAGTATATCCATCTGTGAATGGGGTTCTTTTAACAGACTAATGCAACATGTCACAATGCCAGAATTGTAAAGAACTGGTTCCAAGAACAGAAGGGCAAATTCAGCTTACTGTGGTGGCCACCCCAGTCACCAGATCTAACTCTGTTTGGGCACCTGTGGGATGAGGTGGAACAAGCTCTTCAGGGTACAGATATGTACCCATCCAATTTACAACTATGGGAAGCAATTGGGTCAACATGGACCAGCACGCTTTCACCACCTCATTAAGTACATGCCATAATGAATCCAGGCTGTTCTGAGGGTTAAAGGGGAGACCTACTTGCTACTAGGTAGGTGCACCTAATAAAGTGACCACTCAGTATATGTATAATGCCAGGAGAAAACTTTAGGCAATTTACTAATTTTCTAGCAAGAAACAATTTATGTTTTATTATCAACTTTAAATACCATATATTTCTAAAATTTTAGATGCGCAGTGAAATGAAAAGAGTTTTATGAAAAACACTCAAAATTTATTTAGATTGAATGCTTGTGTGAACCCACCAATTGTATTCTACATCATTTAGCAATATAACCATGTTTCTCATGGGTAACATTTTTTCCATTCTTGAGCAACCTGAAATGACAATAACAACAAATATTGTTAGTCTGAAAGGACTTGAACTGTTACAATAGGGCTTAATCAGAACAGATACAATAATGACTAATTTGTGTGCAATGGGCATCAGATAACTTTCAAAATTTTAGCAATTATATAAATATAAATCATATCTGGATTTCTATCCCAGAATCTGCAATATTCTTTTGGCATATAAATCACACTAATGTATAGAAAGTATGTGTTATACACATTAATATTAAATGGAAGTAACCACAATATTACTACCATTTACAATTATGTAGAATTACATTATCATACACACTTTTCTTTGTTGTATGCAGATTTCAGTTTTCAATGCAATTGAAATTGTACGTATCATCAGCATGTTAAATGTATCATCTTACTAATTTCATAATGCCCCATTTTCTTTACTGCATGTGTACTACCTTTTTAAAAATGTGAATGATCTTGTAACCGAATGTGTTGATTACCAAGTTTTATTGCAAAGTATGGCAAGGCAATGTTTTAATTATTTTCTCTTCTGTGACAACACAGCAAAACAAGGGCTGACTTTAAATTAGGAAAAAAAAAAATTGGTTCAAGCTTTCTCAATTCACTGACAACAAAACAAACTAAAGAATGATTACAGGAAATATGCACAGTAATTATAACCAGTGGAAACAGGGCTGGTCTGAGCTACGGGCAAGCCGGGTGGTTGCTCGGGGCGCTGATGTTTCGGGGGCACACAACATTGGGGGTGTCGAAGGTTTGAGAGGGCACATATGCTTCGTGGAAGGGGAGAAACGAAAGATTTGGGGAAAGATGTGGAGGCCCTTTCTCTATGCTGTAGTAAATAGTTGAAAATGCATCAGCCAAGTGGCATGTGTCCGATGCAAAGGCCCTCCACCTTTCAAAGATTTTAACGAAAATGGACAGAGAACCTGGGAATACCAAACTAACCGAAAATTTTCTTTCAACCCCCCTTCCCTCAGAGATGGACTGAGTTTGTGAAACAATGGCAGCTCCCTTGAAAGGGGTGCTTTTATTGCCTTCTACTAGGCTCTACCCTGAAAGTGGTATCAGGGTAGAGCTTGGTTAATATACATGTTTTGAGAAAAACATATGTCCACCCTTCCATTTGTATCTCAACCTATTTTTAGCCAAGAGGATTTTATTTTTCAAGTATCCTTACTGCAGACCAGAGTTTATTGCTCCCATTTGGTCCCTTCCTGCATTTCCATTTACATTTTTGCTGAAATAGCAATCACTTCTTCCCGTGCATTTGTTCAAGAAGCTTCTAACTATAAGTGTGTTGGTTGTCAGCAAGAAGGAAGCACTCTTTTTTGGTTTGTGTTAGGAGTCTGCATTGAAAACATCATATTCTTTCACTGCTAAGAATCAATATTGACATCTGATAAAGACTTAAGTATTTTGAAATTTATAAATAACAATAAATTACAAGACAGACTGCCAAATTTATAGGTAGCATTGAGAGTTATGCTGACAATTCCACTAACTGTAGCAAGTGGGGAAAGGAGTTTTAGCAAATTAAAACATATTTGCAATCATCAATGTCGAAGGAAAGATTAAATTCATTAGCAATATTATCAATTGAAAATGATGTGGCTGCAAATTTGGATTTTACCGATGTCATTAATAAATTTTCTGATATAAAATCAAGGAAAGGAATGCATTAAAGGAATTTCATTTGGCACTCGATAAAAATATGATATTTGGTGTTAATAACAAAAAATTCTTCTTAAATTTTTGTTTTGTATTTTTAAATAGCTTTGATGTAACTGTTGTAATGTAATGTAAAATCTATATTTATTCTGTAAGCATCTACTATTAAGTATTGTCAAGTGTCAGTTTGCCTCCAAATCCTTCCACTTCCAGATGGGATACCGATTTGAAATTTGGTATAAATATAGGCTACAATATTTAGGCTATATAGGATGCACATAGGATTGGCTACAATCCTATGTACATCCCATTTCTTTCACATGAGTGGCTAAAATTTAATTATAGAAACTATTTTTAGTATATAAATTAAAGGCAAGCATAACTGCAACCCGCTGCTAGTATTTTGATAAATGTCCTTATAAAAAATTGACTCTTTTGTAAAATTTTTGTTGTTAATATTTTAATATGACAATTAAAACAAATATTCTGGTTGTTTTTTTGTGTTTACATTTGTCTTTTTAACTTTTCTCTAGCAAAAATAAAAATATTAACTCAATAAAAACACCTTCTTAAATTTTTTCTATCAAGAAGGGGGTGCAGGAATGCCTCCCCACCTGGGGCACCAATATACTTCGGGCCGGCCCTGAGTGGAAATTGCAAATACACATTGTTTTACACAAAACGATTGCAAATACACATGTAAGAAAAAAGAAAGGGATGAATAGCACTGATATGATAAAATTATTTAACAAGAAAAGCTGTAAGTCATTTCTTTAGTAAAGTATGTGGTTAAAGGGAATAAACTTATGCTGAGTACAACCATATGCAGTAGACATTAATCATTATTCTTTTTAATAAGTCATAAAATTTTACCAAGCATCAATGAGCCAAAATGTTTTCGGGTATAAATTTAGAATACTCATATTTTACTATAATGAGCAGCATCAAAAATATAAAATCACGGTATGGTGGGACAAACAAAAAAAAAAAAATTTGAATAATTTTTTAGGTCTGAAATTTTCATAATACATTAAAATTGCTGATACAACTGATATTTGGAACAAACCTAAATTTGCTCGGTCATATAATAGTAATGATAATAAAGGATGTACCTTTTTTATTATAAAGGGGTGCATTTTGATAAAAAAAAACATACATCCTTTATTTTAATATTATAATTGCATAATTTCAAATATTTTTCTTGAAAGTTATTAAAATATCTCTTAAACTACTCCAACTAATAAACACTCACTTATACATATAAGCCACAAATCTTATTTTATAAAATTTAAGTTTTTTTTTATACACAAAAGTCACATGATATATTGAAATAAGTTACATATTTCAAATACATATACAGTAACTACAAGATGACTAAATTCTAAGAAAATAGACCTCCTATAAGATTTTCAACTATAACCTCGGGACCATCATCACTTATTTTGAACCACCTGTTTCAAAACATCCCTTTAATGACTATCTATACATGCATGTATAAGGATGTACAAGATGATTGTGAAATACCATACTTACAATCAATTATACATACTATTTTTGACTAGATTAAAAAAATCTTCTGATGCAACTACATCGAGATACCCACAAAAACGTAGGTACTTTCTAAAGGCCTAATGAAGATAAATTACATTATTTGAAAACAACCAATATGCATCTTGTGGCTCATTATTCAATGCAAAATTATTTTATTATAACTGGAGACAACCCAATTACTATATTTTTGCTTTTATATAATGTATGATTTCATCGATTCTTTTCATTAAGTTTAACATCTCTCAAAATGTTGAATTCCATACCGTCACCCAAAAATTAATTTCGTTAAAGCATAAATTGTAAGACAATATTTCTTTACTGAGCAGTATTTCTTCTTGTCTATCAAAATGAACACTTCAGATCTCAATTATCATAAACAACAAACATCATTCATGTGAATGCTAAAAAATAAAATATACTGCCATATTTTAAGTTGGTTTACCATATAAAAACAAAAAGTGAACTAGGGGAAAAAATAATATATTTCCATGTATATAAACAGGTAAAAAGTGTCACAATCATTATGATTTAAAATTTAATCTTAATGTTTATTTTGTTAAAATTACAGTTATATAATCATTTCATTTCTTTCATTAAAAGTATTTATTCTAGTTTCAGTTAAATTATTAAAATTTTAATAAATAAAGTACGCTCTGATTTTATTTAACAATGATTTAACATATCGCACACTACATGGAAGAAACTGCATCTAATGCAGATTTACTCTATTGCATATTTATATGTGAATTCTTCTCGTAACTGCTGATAATAGAAACTACAGCCCCTTTACTTCAATGTATTTTTTGTGAAATATTTGCTCCATTCAAAATTAATGTCAGTTTTAAGGCTATTGCATTATTATAATACCTCAAGCATCTAGTTTGATCGCTACAATTGCTTAAATTTTTTTAATCCTATATTTACTCAAATATGTAGTGCTACCATAGAGTTTTGGCAACAAGACTTTTTGATAAATCTATATTTCTGGAAAGAATATAAATATCTTTTTTGAAGAAAGGGTTGATCAATTTCAGTTTTCTCTGATATAATAAACTATCAAATCAGGGAGTTCATCTAGTAATCTAGAGTTGGGAAAAAAAAATTAAAAAGGTAACATTACACAGTCATGTCAACAGTAAGTTGGGGAAGGCATATTGTCCTCCATTTTTCTATAGGAAAATTTTGCTATTAAGAATTCATATTAGTATAGGAATCCTTAAAACAGCCTCGATGAAACTGACGTGGCAAGGAAACCAGAGGGTAAAAACAAAACAAAACACCACTGTCAGAGATAGTCTGTCAATATTTCTGTTTGTAATTAATAAAAATTATAATGACTGCAACTGAATGGAATTATCAAAGCAATAACACAATGTTTCATATGCTAAGAAATTCTGCTGCTTCAAACTTTGACAAAAACAAGTGATATATAAAGTTTACTGTACTCTTTTTTTTTTTTTTTTTTTTTAAAGGAAAGATATTTAAAATATCTTTCCTGATATTAAAAATGTATTATAAACATTATTCATAAATAGTGTTTATGAATAATGTTTTAAATTTATAAGAAAAAAAAAAAAACTTTTCTTATACTCCAGTGCACTTTTTTTATATTCCACTTGCAGGAAGCTGAATTTAAAACTTCCTAATAATTAGTTTTATGGCAGCTGTTGTACTATTTGGTTAACAATTGGCTATGCATTTTGTGTGATACAGATTCATGTTACAACATATCTACCAGTAACTGCAGACATTACCCCAAATCCACCACCAGCTCACTAAGGAACCTTAAACTTCACTATTTAACTAGTTTCAAGTATGAACAGGTAACTCATTCACTAAGTCATGCTTTGTGCCTTCATTATCGTGATTCAATATTTCAAAATCAAACAGTGCCAGCAGCAAATCAATGAAGCAGAAACTTCCTTGACCAAATTGCTCACAAGCAATAACACTCTGCTACCAATATACTACCCAATCAGCAATCCCAACCTAGAAATTTATCAGACTAAAGCTTACTCCCTACCCTAACTTCAAGACAGCTTCTTGTTGCCAGGCCATTTTTTTAACAATAATCTTCATACGGCCAAAAATGCAATATCCAAGTAGCTCAGCAGTAAGCCCACAGAAAGGAAATAGTACAAAACAGCTTAATCTCTCAAAGTCAATAAGAGTTAATATATGGAATCTAGTCCTCTCAGGACTCTCCTGGGGCTGTTATAAAACTGTGTACTGTACCTTTTTATGTAAAAAATTTATCTGAATAATTTTTAAATTTAATAACTTTATATTTTTATATTTCAATTGCACAACTCCAAATGCAATATATTCTCTTTCTCCTGTCATAGCAGACACAGGGGTGGGGGTAGAATTCACCCAGTCTCCAGGTTAAAAAGAGTAAAAATCCCAACAAAGAAAGGGCCCCCTCAACTGAGGCAATGAAAACTCCTGCTTGCTGTCTTTTTTTCCCCACATTATTAATTCTCACACCGGGGTCACTTAAACTATAGGAATAGCATTGGCAGACACCCAATATATCTTGCCCACGTGTAATATGTAATATATTTCATTCAATAATGTCACACTAGTATGCGATGAGTACAGTAGTGTGGCCTGCAAGTCCCCCAAGAGCCAGTGGCACAACAACCTATAAGCACTTCTACTTCAGAGAGCTTTTAGGTTATTTCGAGGTTATGGAATATTTATGAGGTTAACTATTCCATGGCAAGCAAAAGTGAATAAAAAATAATTATTCTTAAAAAAAAAAAAGAAAAAAAAGCTAGCTTAAGGAAATCTCTTTTTCTTAAATTCACTTTTTTTCCCAATGATGAAATATGGCTACATTTTTCCCACTGGTATAAAAATTAATAATATCTTTTCTTATCTTATAAGAATCCAGTCTTCAACTGCAGTCCACAGTTTTATTTAAAAAGATAGAAAATATCAAGTGGTACTCAACTTTTAAAATTTGCTCAAAATCTTTTACACCTATCACATAAAAAACCAACTATATTATATAAAAATAACTTGTTACTTGATATGTTGTGGCATTAAAATTTGATAGACAAATGATTTAGTCTGATGTTTAAAAAGTGTAAGGGAAACAAAAAATTTCTTTACAAAACACACTAAGAGGAAAGGTACATTTTTGCAATATATCCATAGCTATATAGTTTACAATTGATTTGTAAGAATATGTTTCAACATGCGTTACAAAATACAAGCATTTTATATTGATTAAATACAGGCTCACCACAAAAGGAAATAATCATACTCCAGCAGAGTATGTGAGAATAAACTGAACTGATGAAATAACTGGAAAAATGAGAATAGCTGGAATTAGCATTTAGTATCAACTATAAGAAGAGAGAAAAAAGGTTGGTACCATATAAAGTTCAATCAATTCTACACATGGGTTTGTTTTTTTAACCTCAGTATTTTTAATCACTTATATTCAACAAGTTAATAAAGGGTATTCCAAAAATGATGCTCTAATTTAAACTGCATAAATTTCTTGAAACACATGATATACAGAATTGATTTTGGTATCGCAGAACAAATATAGGCTTCAGGAATTGTGCTGTCTCTAGTGGTAAATAACTTCTTACAACAGCGCTAGACAGGATGCCATGCCCAATATAATGATGCATATTTTTAGTAAAAATATTTTACCACAGTGGTAAAATTTAAGTGTGGTAATATTTAAGTGCAGCATGAATTTTAGATAACATTTAATTACAGGAAAGCAACAAACAGATTTGCAATAAACAGACTGACAAGCAAGTCGGAAAACACTGGTGCTATTACCAACAATAAGAAATATATTGTTGGTATCAAAAAAAAAGTCAGTACAGTATACACCATTGCACATCTTTTAAAATGCTTGCCACAACTCGGCTTAAAGAAATTATTAACTTCTTTTTCTGCATTTCTTTGAAATATCTGGTTTATAGAGATCTTCATCATCATGGGTTATTTTTAAAAATATAATTCTACATTACAGGAGGGACAACAGTGTCTAGGAACACTATTATTCCTCCAGTAATAGAGATTGGACTAACCACTCAGAAATGACTATGTTTATCTGTGAGTCAACATAAACTTACTAATATTGTTTTTAATCAAATAAAATCACTATTATGGTAAATCTATTTAATCATTAAAAACTTAGCAATAAAGTGGTGTGTGCGCTACTCAGTTAGATCTGAAAAATCTATTCACTGCCTGACACAAGACTGCTAACTGAGGCTACTTGTTGTCTTCATGATGGAACCAAACAGCATTGAAACCAGTCCTCAAGTTTTTTAATGAATAATGGATTCGCCTTCTTGATGATGTTTCTTTGATTAAAAGCAATATTAGTGACTTTAGGTTTATTTGTGGAAAAATAATTTCCAAAGTGAGCAGTAATTCCGAGTTCTGTTGCTGTCAATGGGAGATGGTAGTGTTTCTCCATACAGCCCAGAGAGAAAAACATAAATGTTATTTTCTAAAATTATCAATACCTGCATTGAAATAGTACCTGCTTTTTTACTAATTACATCACTGCAGGTAAGCCAAAACAGGAATATTGAGAAAACTGAAGAAACAATTTTCCAACAGGATGATATTCAGTTGCATATGGCAAATGCAGTTTTGCATGTCATAATCAGAGAGCTGATTGATAATATGATCAATCAGCTCCTTATGGAGTATCATAAGGAAAAATTTATAGAAATAATCTATATGTAGTTGATAAAGCAAGAAATTTCACCAATGTGATCAGCAACAGTCAAGAAATTTTAACTGGGGTAATGAATTACTTTCATGGCTAGAGATGATGTTCAATGCTGACATAAGCTAATGTTAGAAAAAATTTTTGCTTAATTTTCCTAAGTCTGCTGTGGTTTATCACAAAATTTAATTCTCCATCATTTAGTTCAGTAAATATATGCAACCAAAACCGAAGGATTCTTGGATCACACTGCAGCTTCAAACTGTTCAAGTAGAACTGAACAAATCAGGCTGAATTTGATGTTAGCTGAATTTGACCAATCTTAAGTGTCCATTGCATAGTAAATATCACCTTTGTCTTTTAAAATATCATGCTTGCATTCTCACCTTCATGTCTTCAACTTGCAGGGTGATTATGACAATAACTGTTCTTCCACACCATGGAAAAGAGCTGGGCTGCATATTTTTCATCTCTGAGAAACTCAGGTTTTTGGTCCAGCAAACAGGCAAATCGACCAAAGAATACATGCAAATATAGAACAATATAATGATGCCTCAACTGTTTTAGCTATTGGTGCCTTAGCTGCTTCACTTTCGTATATAGTTTGATGTTAACCATCATCAGATATCGTTTGAAATTATGCAACAATATTTTTGAATACTGTTATAGACAAACAGTGTATTGTCCACAACATAAGATGGTCTCCAGAAATAAAATATAATATGTTCATCTTGACCATTAACAGATGAAAAAGTACTGATTTTGCTGTCCTTTATTACCAGAACAATGTATATAATATGAACCCCTCTTATTTATTTATTTTTTTTCCAAATAGAGGTAAATAATGAAATAGAAAGTTAGGTTATATTTACTAAATAATTATTCAATTAAAATCATATCTGACAAGATATTATATTTTAATTTCATAAAATGTAAAGAAATGGTGTCTTATTCAACTTATCATAAAATGGTGGCTACAAATAAACTATCTTATCACACATATATTGCATTAGCTTTATGTTTTTACTCATTTCTGCTTTTACTTACTTTAAAAAGGGTTACTACAGTCATAGTATGCACAGCTTCATCACAATATTTAAATAAAGTTATTTTTTATTTACATTATGTCTCAGTAAATCAATTTTTAACTGATGGCTTAAAACTTTCTTTAAAGCAGTGTTTTAACTTCTTTTTTTTTTTTGAGTAATGGGTAAGAAATTGGCAGAACACTATATACAGTATATTGCATTAGCAGGACATGGAATTCCAAAATATATAAAATTTTTTTGTTCATTCATTTTCAGTACAAAAAAGAACTGTCTTCATGACTAGAAGAAAAATAATAATCCAAATTAATTATATCACAAGAAACACAATCTATCTCATTTCTGGTGGAGCACTTTGTGGAACACTTGGGAAATGCTCACAGAATGACACTTGAAAAACACTGCTTTAAAGATTTAAAAAAAAAAAAAAAAAAAAAAAATTTTTTTTTTTTTTTCAAATGTGACAAAAGATTTATCTTTTTCATACATGAGAAAATAACCAACATATGAACTAGCTATAGATGGAAAGAAAATGGGGGGAGAGGGTATCTGTGCATACTTAGAACAGCCATACAACACAGGTATATTAAAAAGTGCATTGTTACAACAACCACACAACAGTGCTCATTTAACTAGTAGCTATGTATATTTTGAGGCATTGTATAGATTGAACATGCAATGTGTATAGCTTCAAACACACATGTGCACACACTACCACAGAGTCCAAGTAAATGCAGTAATCTTTACCAATGATCAAGCTATGCAACAACATAAAATTTATTACTTGCCTTCTAAGAAGAAAAAAAATTATGCTTTTGCTTTATAAGACATGGGAAATAAAGTTTAACTACCTGAATAACAAATTCATTTAATAAAATTTCCTTTTAATATAAAAAAAAACTATAAACTACTTTCTTAGAGAGGTGTAAAAAATATTTTAAACTCCTCACTGAAAGAAATGAAATCAAAGGTTTATCATCACAATTTTATATGGAAGACTCAAATGGACAAGGAAAACTTTTCCACATATGCAGCTGATTTATATTATATTCTTTCCATGTGACTTTTTAATGCTTATTTCAGTCACTATAGGAAAATGGTTTCTAATTTATAATATAAAAATTAAGTTTATATATTATAAAAATCACAATATACTCTATTGATAGTCATAATAAATGTTATATGTACATGACTAAAATTTATATTTACATGATTACATATATTCCGGTCAATTCATGGGTACTGAGAACAATTGAGGATTTAAATGTTTTAGCCACATAAATTTAAGCTATGAGAGAGAAGGAATGTAAATAAATATGCCATCTCTTCTAACATGTCATCTCACACTTCACAGAAATGGCATGGTTTTTTAATAAGTACATTTCTGCACATTTCTGAACTTTCAAGAAATAATCAACTATTTACATAGTGAGATTCAAGATAACACAATTTCTTTATAATAAACTGGGGATATGACTGATTTCTCAAACCTTTCTAGTTTAGTGGGCAAGGGGTGATTTAAAATGCTCATGTAGCTGCTGATTGATTACATTTAAAAAATTAACAGAATATAAAATACGAATTTTATCCAGTCATAAAAGCAAAATATGATTTTGCCCTTATCAACAAAGAAATCACGTAATAATATCATTCTTCTATTCATTAATTAATTTTGGAACTAACAGGTAGATTACTTCTTTTATTTTTAATAAAATATTATTTAAAAATTTACTGTTCCAGTAAAAAAAAAAAAGAAAGACAGACAGACATACAAATCTTATCTTTTCTGTATGAGTAAATAATTTCAATTTTAAAATCTCAATTAAATAACTCACATTAATGAGCTTTGTTCCTATTTTATCATAAATTTCTTACCTAAAATTTTTCAAAAGTAAACATATCAAGTATATTTTTTATTAATGGCAGGCTCAGTGAGGGAATAATATTATAAAAAGATTTTAAAAAACAAGCAAAATGGAAACAGTTTTAAACAAGATAACTTATAAAAGAAATTTTTACTGCACTAAACTTCATAATTTAAGCACATCTCTTCAAGCAACTATTACTGAAAATTTCTTTAAAATATGCAAATACTCCAATATAGCATACATCCTTAGTATTTCTACTTGAAATACCTAAGGATGTAAATATACAGGTTTAATGCTTAAGCCTGTATAATACTAATAATAGTTACTAATAATAAAACTATTCCTCTGGAATCAGTACGTTATTGCGTATAAAAGATAAAAAATTTTCCAGATAAAAAATGGTATAAATTAATGGTATTTCTTGAGAGAAAAACTATGTAATTTTTATTAGGCATTTACATATGGGCTAACACGATAATTTTAGCTAAAAACTGTGCATTAGAGAGCCGAAAAAAAAAATAAAATAAATAAAATAAAATAAAAAAAAGCTTCAATTCTCAAGGATGTTTTAACAAGACCAACTATACTTTAAGTAATTATTATTCATGTCAATTACTAAGTTAACATAAATTATACATAAAAACATGTTTAGATAAAAATTATTTTAATATAATTCTTATTCATTCATTTGTAAATATTTTTAAAAAAAATTTACAACTAGCAAATGTTTTATCTGAATGACTATAGGATTACATTAAAAGTTTTAAAACTATAAAAACAATATTTTCCTATATAAAAATTATGTTTGGTTTTTAATATTTAAAATTAACTTTATGTTATAGCTCTTGTAATGTCAGCTTGTCAGTTTGCTTTTTTTTTAAATGTTAAGTTTTAATGTAGATAGCAACAAAACTTAATAAATACCACTGAACTATATTAAGTTTTATAAATATTACAAAGAACTGAATTCAATTTATAGTCCTTAAAAATATTCACATTCCTTATTAAAATCTTTGTTCATTTAAAATTTAATAAAAAAAAAAAAAAAGACTTTAAAATGACAATGAAAAATAAGTACACTTATGTACAAGTGTTGTTATTGTAAACAAACCATACAACAAATTTATATATACATTATACATATATATTATATGGCTCTATAAAATTTAAGGAGTTACAGCTCTAATGCAATAGACAAACAAAATCAATTATGTACCTTAAATATTAGAAACACCAATTAAATTATCACTGCATCTAATACTTTTATAAAACAGTGTAGTAATTACTGTTTTATAGCACCGGTTTTGACTGGGAATTAAATAATCTCAAATTCCCCACCCACCCCCACCAAAAAAAAATAAAACATAAGAACCAAGAGAGACTAGTTACATTTTTATACTGATGAATATTGAGCTGATTTCTGATTTTTTTTTAATGATCAACTTTAACTAGCTTTCAATAATTGAAAACGTGTTCACACATAACAACCTACTATCTTTTCATAATAACCAATGAAATTTTGACTGGATGAAAACCTATGCCTTATTTCCAAGCCCCACACAACTTACAGTTTGTACTTAGGTAAAAGAAAATTTTTAGTTCTTGACAGACTTTTTCGCAATACTTAAAATCTCAGCTTCATCCACGATACCTTGACTTGCAATTCAAAGAGTGACTTACTTTCCAGATAGAAAGTCTGTGCCTATTTTTTTCATAAGAAGGCCTTCAGCTTTTTTTCAATTGCTACCAGTGAATGTATAACAGGATAACTTTCATTTTCAAACTGTAAGCATCACTGCATTCAGTTTATGTCTTGGGGATACATTTGTCCCTTCAGTGGCAGATAATGACTTTCAGTTGCCAAAGCTTGGGCTTATGCTCACATCAGAGATGACACTGTTATCCACAAATTTACTTAATATGCTAATTTTGTTTTACATGAATAGCATTTCCAAAAAAGGTGAATCCCTTATTTGCCCAAAACTCAGGGCACTATTTTTGCAGCTGTTTCAAGACTTACTAGTCTCATCAAATGATGGATGGCCGTGAACATTTGCAGACTCGTGAATAAAATATCAAGTCTATGTGAGCAGCAACCTTTACTACTTAGGATACCTTTAGCTTGAATATACCAGAAAGGGATTCACATCAAGACAAATTTTTAAGATGAAACTTCTGAACATGTTTTCACATTTCAACACAAACATTTATTATTTTAACAGACAAAAATGATATATACAATTTTTGGTATAATCTTCAATTAATATAATTCTATTTTTTATTTATTTAAATGTCTAATTCCTTTAACTTTTATCACAAAATTCAAAGGATGTAGAATGCTAGCTGCAAAAGCGGGACATAAGACTAAATAATATCTACATCTGTTATTTTTATAGTTATTCTCTATATATTGATTATGCATAATAAGCGATAGACATATCATTTTCATCTACTGATTTTCTTCTATTTAGAAAACTGATAATGCAATTAGATATTAAGGACATATCACATGATATGACACATTAGTTTGCATTTACAAGGGCTTTCATATGGAAAGATGCACATTCTTTAGAGGCTTAACATCATCTTTACTATATATATAACAAAATAACTTTTATTATATAAAATTTACCACATACGATAAAATAATTTGAAGAAACATTCTTTCAATCAAAGCAATGTTATTAAAAAACAATGAGATAATAACTAGTTAAAAGTTATGAATACTTGAAGTAATTGGCATGATAAAAAAAACGTTTTATCACCTGAAATTTGCATTTCTCTGCATTTTGAGACCCTCTGATTGATGTAAAATTTATTTTATTTATTTATTTTTTCAGAAACTATTTTTTCAAACAATTTTTTTTCCCAACCTGTGTTGTATACAAAAATTATAAATTAAATTATAACTTTGTCTATAAAGTGAAGAAGCATTCTAAATGTAGGAATAAAGCTTGTTTTTTAAATCACAATATTTTTGTATAAGCTGCCAATTTCTCAAAATTTTCTGTTTGCTTCTGGACATGTATGAAATTCTTGTAACTGGTCATGACACAGAAGAAAGGGCACAATACTTTCTTCATCCACAATATGAATGGCAGGCTTTGATATCAGATTAACTGATATCATCAAGGAAGCAGTACTGCATTGGTTTTTCATAGTTTATCATATACACATACATAAACCTAACTTTTGATTACTAAAAAATCACAGGGTAGCACCATCATGGACCTGCAATGGCTTGCAAGAAGTTCATTTATACCAATTGGTACTGGCAAGCTCCTCTCTGACAGCACCATGGAGAAAACTGCTCTTATGATAATCTTTCAACAACTTGCAAAAAGATTAAAGAATATGTAGTTGAAAATAAACTACAAGATTTTCATTTGGCAAGTGGTAGCCACAACTGCTATAAAACAATTTGTATGATAAGTATGTTTTATGACAATATTTGTAACTGAACAGTACTCACAGTAATGAAATAAACAATGAATGGAAACAAGCTCCAACATGTTCAGAGCTATACGATTAACAGTGAGCCATAAGGAAATATTTAAAAATCTTGTGTTCACTTTCTCTGCCTTCTTTCTCAATTTAATCAGTTTCATTACATGCAATTAGGCAGTATCACGGAGCAAAATACTCATGTGGAGTATTTTAAATTTCTGGTTAACAGGGCTACACAGATAATATTCCTTAAGTAAATACTGTGTACTGAGTCACATCTTCAGATCTTCCTGAGCTCCAAGATTGGCAATTGTCTTTTTAATGCGGAGTGCTGTGAGTCGAGCAGCAGCATTCTGATACCAGCATTCTTTCATCACTTTAGACATGACTCGAAGAGCCTTTAAAAAAACAATAAGTTATAAACAATCAAGGTGTTATTACACAGTATAATGATAATAAATGTAAGTACATTACATGCTAACTAAGGCCTTGACAAACTTATTCAAGATTTAAGTACCACTGGGGGTATTAAAAAAGGCCTTCTGGAAAAGTCATTAATGCAGTAAACTTGAGTAACACAATGAGAAGAAAATACCGAAATACTGATGTTTACTTTTCATGTCAGGGTTAAATTCATATAATGCTAATTATCCAAAACAGTTGATATCAATCAACCTCATGCTATGATATTGGATAGTTTGTAGATAATTAAACTCTATGAAAATTAAAAGCTTTTAAATTCATATATGTGATTAACTTTTATCTATATGTGAAATTAATTATAAGTTATATATTAACTATTACCAGTTTGATAGTATGAACCAGAGCTATAATGCTCAATACGTTCTATGTTGATATCAATATTTGTAAAAGAATAAGAGAAGTTTACGTCAATATGATACGTAGAACACTCCCGTAGGATACTCTCCAGAAATTAAAATGAAAGCAATTAAAAAATCGAAAATCTTACATTACAGTAAGAAATAATTAACAATAATTAAAAATCAAATGAACACAATAAAATCTATTTAACGCAATTAAAAATCAATTTAATGCAATTAAAAATTAAGTCAAAAATTAATTTAATGAAACAATTGCAAAACGATTTTCATTAAATTAATTTTTTGACTTAATTTTTAATTGCGTTAAGTTGATTTTTAATTATTGTTAATTATTTCTTACTGTAATGTAAGATTTTTGATTTTTTAATTGTTTTTGTTTTAATTTCTGGAGAGTATCATATGGAGGTAAACTTCTCTTATTCTTTTATAAATATAACTATTACCAGTATACCAAAGCAACACAAATCTAAAAAAGGACAAGAGATGATAAATTACTGAATGATTATTGCCCAGTAATTTATCATCTATTGTGCTTTTTAGATTTGTGTATTTTAGTTTTTGTATGCCACTCTTAGTATGAATGCTGATTTACAACCATCATGCATGAGAACTGAGCCCACAAGGTAAATAGTACAATGTTTTTGTGAATGGAAGATCTTTGAATTTTTTTCCCCCCTTTGGTCAAATAAAAATGATTAAAAAAGATTTTGGTATCGAAGTTGTTGAAGAGATGCTGAATAAAAAACTAATTAAAATGCTCTTAGGTAACTTTAATTTTCAGGCTATCCTAATTAAATCCAGATACAATTGGTTAGGCTATTATTCTTTGTCAAGTTACTCCACACAATAGGAATTGTTCCATAAAATAATGCTATTGATAGTTTAGTTTCTCCATACTAAAAATCCATCATACTCTACCTTCGTCAAAAGTCTTACCAATTCCTGTAAAATACAGACAAAGCAGTTGTAAAATAAAGAACTGACAGTTCAACCTCACAGCTGCTAGAATGACCTATAAAATACTAGTCACCAAGCCAGATTTATTAGTGGCCACACTGACTGTAATGACAATGCTTTCCAGATAAGGAAAGCATTGTCATTACATTACAGTCAAAATGTCATTACAGATAAAGAAAATGCCAAAATCATCGCAATTGCAACACTAAGTACTTTCACATAACATATTTCATAATATTCTCTTTACAGCAACTTACATGCATTTTTACTATGGATTCGACAGGTGGTTCCTTAGACTTTACCCCATATTCATAGTCTATATTATTATCTACATTCCTTATAGTTGCTGGGTTCTTTCTACTATTAATGTAGTAATTTAGAGATATAATTCTTTTTATATTTCATTCTCTTTACTGCTTCTTTAATTAACATTATATTACATATATACATATACATATACATAACCATACAAATAAATTAGAATAAGGGTTAAAAAAGAGGAATATGCTTTTTGCTGCCTCTGATGTATGCTGTACCCTTTTTATTTTTATTTTTATTATGAAATATTCCATTTTCAACTATTTGAAACGTTATTCAAATATATGTATAATTACATATATTTGAATACATACGTAATTCAAAATTAAACAAAATTTATTAGAAGAATAAAAAGAAAAATAAATAAATATAAAAAATAGCAAAGCAAACATTGGTGGCTGCAGAAATGTACAAACCACTATATGTTGCATATAATAAACTAAAATAAAAATAAAATATATGCCAGCAGTAAGGCAAACCAGTAGAGTGAAAATGAACTTAACTAATAAAACAGCACAAAATGAAAGCAAGGGGGGAGGGAAATTTATTTCTTTATTATTTTAAGTTCAAATGGTCATGTATTATTGGTAGACTATGTTTCCATTTTAGCGATATTTCACACAATTCGGAAATGGGTGCCATCAAGGGGACGCCATTAAAGTTTCTTTTTATTTGGCCTTCATTTTCTAAATTATATTAGAAAATTATATTACAGTACCCTCTTCTTTATTTTTCTCCCTCCTCTTTTTCTTTCATTTAGTATTGTTTTATCGGTTAAGTTTATTTTCATATACACATATATATAAACATACACATATACACTGTGCTGCCACTTTATTAGGTACACCCCTGCTGTGCACACAAATGGTTTGTCCCGCAACGTTGCAAGTCATATTACCACAGTTGTGGATATAAATCAGCAGAACAACCTTCCTAGTATCAATTAGGCATACAAACCGTAGCAAGAATGAGGAAAAGGAATGATCTAATGGATTTCGAACGTGGCATGGTAGTAGGTGCAAGACGTGCTGGACAAAGCATTTCTGAAACGGCAGTTCTCCTGAGCTTTTCGCACATCACAGTTTCAAGGGTGTATCGAGAATGGTGCAACGACCAGAAAACATCTTCTCAATGGCACTCCTGTGGAAGAAATCGCTTGTTGATGAGAGAGGTTAGAGGTGGAGGATGGCTAGAATTGTGCAAGCAAACAGACAGGCCACAATGTCGCACATCATGTCAGAATACAACCTTGGTGCGCAGAACAAAATATTGCAATGGACCACTAGTCGCACTTTGTCACAAATGGGCTACAACAGCCGATGGCCATATCGCGTACCTTTGTCATCAGCGAAGAACAAGAGAGCATGCCTCCTGTGGGCACAGCAACACCAGCACTGGACTATCGAGGATTGGAAAACTGTTGCTTGGTCTGACGAGTCGAAGTTCCTGGTGCATCATGTTGACGGAAGGCTCAGAATTTGGCGAAAACCAACATGAATTCATGGACCCGTCATGTCTGACGACTGCTGGGCAAGGTGGTAGGGGGCAGTGTTATGGTGTGGGGAATGTTTTCTTGGCACACGTTGGATCCACTGATACCCACAGATTCATGTCTGAATGCCACATCGTACTTAAACATCGCTGCTGACCAAGTGCATCCATTCATGTTGCCAGTTTATCCTCAGTCAGATGGTTATGTCCAGCAGGATAATGCGCCGGTGCACAAAGCCTGAATCACTATGGAATGGTTCCAGGAACACGACAATGACTTTTCTTTGCTGCAGTGGACCGCTCAGTCCTTGGATCTCAATCCTATTGAACATCTTTGGGATGAGCTGGAAAGGGATGTTCGCTGCAGGCCTACACCTCCGTTGAATCTCAAGGAACTGCGTGACACTCTCATGTCTGCATGGTACTCCATTCCTGCACAACGTTTTCAGCATATTGTTCAATCGATGCCTAGATGAATTCAAGATGTTTTGAAGGCTAAAGGAGGCTCAACATGCTACTAGGTAGGTGTACCTAATAAAGTGGCAGCACAGTGCACATGCACACATACATATACAGGGTGTTTCAAAATTGATGGTCAATAATTTAAAGGTGAACTGTACAGACTACAATATGCAAAAAAACCCTAGTAAACATGGGTCCTTAAGTGAATCGTTTCCGAGATATTGCACATTTTTAGTTGGGATCCACCACTGAAAGGTGAATTGTACAGAGTTTGTTTGTACAGAATTGTACAAACAAACAAGTCAGTGGTGGATACCACTGACTTGTTTGTTTAGGTTAGGTTATGCTCATTCTCACCCTTTCCCCTCTCTCAATGCTCTGAGACGTAGCAGGCATACTAGTACTTGTCAAAGTATAGTCAACATGAAAAGAGGTTACAGCAACGAAGAGTATGTGGACATGCATTTCATGTACGGTAAAGCCAACGGCAGTGCACTAGAGGCTGCACGTTTGTTGTTGTTGTTGTTATTATTTGGTTTTTAGGAGCATTAGCAACTAAGGCCATATTACTCTGGGAATATGCGGTGGTCATTCCCTGACCTTTCTGCATCCTCCGTATTTGGTGGTGACGGGCTCGAACCCCAGTCTAATCAAGAATCGTGTGCTACGCACTGCTACTCCTTCCCACCTGGCTACAGAGGCGCCCCTGTCAATAATATATAGGAATTTTGCTAGCAGGGAAAAGGAGGTGATTGTCCCTTTGTATAAGGCAATGGTCAGGCCATGTCTTGAGTACTACGTACAGGTCTGGAGGCCTCATTTTAGGAAAGATGTAGATTTACTTGAGCGTGTACAGAGAAGGGCAACAAGATTGGTGAGGGGAATGAAGGGATCCTCTTACCAAGAGAGGCTGAAGTTCTGCAAATTGCAGTGGCTGGAGACTAGGCACCTGAGTGGTGATCTTAATCACGCTGAATTCTGATTGGATCCTTCAGATTACGAACCTAAGGGGGCATAAATTCAAATTAAGAAAAGACGGATGTAGAATAGATGAGCGGAAATTTGCCTTTAGCCAGCGGGTGGTTAATTGCTGGAACAAACTTCCATCTGTCGTTGTGGAAGTTGAAAGGATAAATAAATTTAAGGAGGAACTGGACAGGCATTTGGAGGGAATGGTGTGATTTTTTTTTTTTTTTTTGGTTGATGCTGCATAAGCTCATACACTTGCTGTCTTGCATCACATGCCACTACTACTACTACTTGTTAACAGGAGAGACTGCTTCTACTGGGATGGGATACACCTAAATAGAAAGGGTGCAAGAATATTTGCTGATGCTATCGAGGCAGTGTTAGGTGCATCAAAAAACAGCTAGCTTGGGGGGAGATACAAGGACTAATAGATTAACAGTAATAGACAGAGGTGAAAGTGATTCTTTCACTGCTTCTATTGGAATGAGCAGTAGCCTGGAAAACAAGATGCAGGATATTTCAGAGACTGCTGGGAGTCATTGCGGTACAAGTAAACACATGGGTTGTGTTAGGGTAGCTAAGAATAGTAACAGGTGCATGTATACATGCGTGTACACCAATGCTAGGAGTTTGGTAAATAAATTTGATGAATTTGAGGTATTGCTCAAAACATCAAACGCAGATATTGTTGGGATATCAGAGACATGGTGGCACACAGATATAAGGGAGGCAGAACTGGAATTTGGGTAGAACAATGTGTACAGGAAGGATAGGAAGGGAGGAGGGGTTATGCTATTAGTTAAGAAACACATAAAATCCAAGGAAGTACAGCCAGTCGATATTGGTGGACAGCGCAGTGTCAAGTCAGTTTGGTGTGACATAAGCACTGGGAAATCAAAATTGAGAGAAGGAGTGTGTTATAGGCCTAATGACTCTGATGAGTATAATAAACAACTGTACAGGGAAATAGAGTGAGCCTGTAAATCAGAGAGTCTTATAAAGGGGGATTTTAATTTCTCAGATATTGCTGGAATTTGTGGGTTTGTCACTCACACACTAGCAAGGCTTTTGTGGATTTATTGGATGATTGTTTTCTACATCAGCATGTTCGGGAGGCAACTAGAGGAAGTAATACTCTTGATCTGATTATCAGTAGTGATTCTTCATGCATTAAGAATCTGCAGATAAAGGAACCACTAGGTGGCAGTGATCAGTGTGCTGAAGTGGGATTTACTCAAAGAGGTAACTACCATCAGGGGTAGTTACCTCTTTGAGTAATATTTCGTAAAGGCGACTATGGTGGTCTGAGACAGTATTTAAATTCTATACAGTGGGACCAACTGATGATGTTACCAACAGCAAATTCAAAATGGGAAGCATTCAAAGAACTTATCTTGGAAGCTACTAGGCTTTACATACCAACTAAGAAATATTCAAAGTTTAGGCCTAAATGGATGTCAGATGAACTAATGAGACATATGGCAGAGAAGAAAAATGCATGGGATACATATAAATTAATGGGTGACATGGAAGCCTATGATAGATATAAGCTGGTCTATATCCAAGTCACAAAGGAGATTAGGCAAAGGAGATTCAGCGAGATTAAGAATCTGCAGATAAATGAACCACTAAGTGGCAGTGATCACAGTGTGCTGAAGTGGGATTTACTCAAAGAGGTAACTACCATTAGGGGTAAAGGGAAGGGTTACTGCTTTCGTAAAGGCAACTACGATGGACTGAGACAGTATTTAAATTCTATACAGTGGGACCAACTGATGATGTTACCAACAGCAAATTCAAAATGTGAAGCATTCAAAGAACTTATTTTGGAAGCTACTAGGCTTTATATACCAACTAAGAAATATTGTTCAAGGTTTAGGCCTAAATGAATGTCAGATGAACTAATGAGATATATGGCAGAGAAGAAAAATGCATGGGATACATACAAATTAACACGTGACACAGAAGCCTATGATAGATACAAGTTGATCTGTAACGAAGTTACAAAGGAGGTTAGGCAGGCGAAGGCAGATTACGAGAAATCTTTGGCAAGGGATGCAAAGAAAAACAGCAAAGAGTTCTTTACTTATGTAAACCTCAGAAGGAAGGGGATGAATCAGATTGGTCCACTTGATATCGATGAGTCAACTCTTGTTGATCCTGCTCAGGTAGCTAACAAATTAAATGAATATTTTGCATCGACATTCACACGAGGAGTTATTCAGCGAGGGGAATGGCCAGAGGTGTATTCAATTCTGGCAGTAAGCTAGAGAATCTTGTAATAACTGAGAGTAAAGTTGAGGAGAAATTGTTGAAGATAAACACAAGAAAGGCACCTGGGGTGGATGGGATCTATCCAGTTATATTAAAAGCGGCAGCAAAGGAAGTAAATAAACCTTTAGCCATAATCATGAGAGCTTCCTTGGACTCAGAGGAGGTACCCATGGACTGGAGATGTGCAAATGTGACCCCAATTCACAAAGGAGGATCAAAGGCTGACACAAGTAATTATAGACCTGTGAGTTTAACTTCTGTTCCCGGAAAATTAATGGAGGCACTGGTTAAAGAAGCACTGCAGGATCATCCAGACAAGACTTCAGTTATAGCTCGGACACAGCATGGTTTTGTTAAGGGGAAGTCTTGCCCGACCAATCTGATTGGATACTATGATGCAGTCACAAAAGAACTGGATGCAGGGAATAACTTTGATATTATATACTTGGATCTTAGAAAGGCTTTTGATGCTGTTGCACATGGAAGACTGCTGCACAAATTGGAGCAGTGTGGCATTGGAGGCAAATTGCTGCTATGGATAAAGTAGGGGAGAAGACAGAGAGTGGTAATCAATGGACACTGCTCATCGTGGACTAATGTTATTAGTGGAGTCCCTCAGGGTTCAGTATTGGGTCCATTATTGTTTTCTGTATTTATAAATGATATTGATGATGGTATATCAAGCTTAATGTCCAGGTTTGCAGACGATACAAAGGTTGGCAGGGTTGTCAAGGGCACTACTGACACTATACTGCTGCAACAGGATCTGGAAAGGTTGAGCAGATGGGCTGAGAGGTGGCAAATGAAGTTTAACATTGACAAATGTAAAGTACTACATATGGGAAACAGCAATCCCAGAGCTACGCATCAACTCTGTGGTACTACACCGACAGTGGTAGAGAATGAAACGGAACTGAGGTGGTTGTGCAGGCAGATATGTAGTTCTCTGAGCAGTGCAGACGGGCGGCAAGAGTAGCTCATGGTGTATTGTCAATGATATATAGGAATTTTTCTAGCAGGGATATGGAGGTGATTATTCCTTTGTATAAGGCAATGATGAGGCCACACCTAGAGTACTGTATACAGGCCTGGAGGCCTCATTTCAAGAAGGATGTAGAGCTGCTGGAACAAGTACAGAGAAGGGCAACAAGATTAGTGAATGGAACAAAGGGGTGCTCTTATAAAGAAAGGCTTAAGTTTTGCAAATTACAGTGTCTGGAGACTAGGCACCAGCGAGGTGATCTGATAGAGGTGTATAAAGCCTTGAATGGTTTGAGCATGCTCAGAGCTGATGGGATTCTTCCTCTTGCTCAGAATAATCACCTGAGAGGGAATAAATTCAAATTGAGGAAAGACAGATGTAGGATAGATGTGCGGAAATTTGCCTTTAGCCAGCCGGTGATTGGTTGGTGGAATAGACTTCCATCCCTTGTCGTGGAAGTTGATAGCCTAAATAAGTTTAAGGCTCAGCCGGACAGGTATTTCGAACGAACAGAGGGGTGAAGCGGAAGTGGTTATTTTTTATTTTTTTTTTTGGCTGATGCTGTATAAGCTTGCTTTCTTGCATCAAATGCCTCTACTAATGCTAATGCTAAAGAAAAATGCATGGGATACATATAAATTAATGGGTGACATGGAAGCCTATGATAGATATAAGCTGGTCTGTAACCAAGTCACAAAGGAGATTAGGCAGGCAAAGGCAGATTATGAGAAATCCTTGGCAAAGGATGCAAAGAAAAACAGAAAAGAGTTCTTTACCTATGAAAACTGTAGAAGGAAAGGGATGAATCAGATTGGTCCACTGGATATTGATGGTTCAACAGTTGAGGATCCTGCACAGGTGGCTAACAAACTAAACGAGTATTTTGCATCTACATTCACACATGAGGAGTTATTCAGGAGGTGAAGTAAACTCTGGCAGTGAGCTAGATGATTTTGTAATAACTGAGAGGAAAGTGGAGGAAAAATTGTTGAGGATAAAAATAAAAATGCATCCAAGGTGGATGGGATCTATCCAGTTATATTAAAGGAGGAAGCAACGGAAGTAAGCAAATCCTTAGCCATAATTATGAGAGCTTCTTTGGACTCAGGGGAGGTACCCATAGACTGGAGATGTACAAATGTGACCCCAATTCACAAAGGAGGTGTAAGATACAAAATTTTACAGAATAAAAGTAATAAGAAGTTGGTTTTGTTAATTAAGGAATTCGAATTCTTGTTGCTAGTTGAATAAGATAGTAATATCATCTGATTTCAATAATAAGAATTATTCAGTATGAAATATAAATTTAATATAAGTAATCGGCATGCCCTACCCCCAGCATGTTTTAGGGGAGTGGGGGTAGGGCATGCCGATTAGGGAGGTACTTATATATTTATAATCTCTTATAACCACAACATTTTATTATTTTGAGTTTATTTTTCATCCTTTTGAGTTTGTGAACGCATCATGTTGGTGGAATTTTTGAAATCAGAAAAAGGAAAACCGAAATTGTGCTTTAGTGGACGTTTGTTTTATAAAGATAGGCAAAATGAAACAAAAATTCATTGGAAGTGTCAAAATTACCGAAAAACCAAATGTGCCACTCGAGTTACTACGGTAGATAACACCATCGTTAAAACATGGAAGGAGCACAATCATTGTGGAGATGCAGCAGGAGTTGAGGCAGCGCAACTTCTTGATACCATTCGAACTTATGGAGAAACAACAAATAATATGCCTCATAGTATTATTTCAAATGTTTTGAGAATCTGTAGCCAAGCAGCAGCCCCTAAGCTTCCAAGTGTAGATACAATGAAACGAATGATCCGAAATATAAGAAATCTAAATTTTGATGGACCAGTTCTTCCAACGCACTGTAGAGACATAGTTTTTACAGAAGAATATAAAACATCATGCAATGGAGAATTGTTTCTACAATTTGATTCTGGACCTGAGGACAATCGTATATTAATTTTCAGTACGAAAAGAAATTTGCAGTTGTTAGTGCGAAGTGAACAGTGTTATGCCGATGGGACTTACAAAACTGTTCCCTTACTTTTTTATCAGCTGTATACGATACATGGATTCAAGGACAAAATATCGCTTGCATTAGTTTATGCATTATTGCGTAACAAGTCTGAGGAAACATATGTATCTCTACTACAGCAGTTGAAAGTATTGGAACCGGCTATGTCCCCGCAATCAATAACTATAGATTTTAAGTCCGCGATGATGAATGCTTGCAGAAGAGTTTTCCTGACACTTCGCAACGGGGTTGTTTTTTCCATTTTTCACAATGTATTTTTCATTCCATTCAGAATAATGGATTGAAACAACGTTATGAAACTGATGCTAATTTTGCTTTAAATATGCGAATTTTGGCAGCAATTGCATTTGTGCCCACTCCAATTGTAACTGTCGTTTTTGAACATTTGTGTGAAAATGGTGTTTTTCCCCCAGAATTGCAAGAAGTTGATGATTATTTTGAGGATACATGGATTGGACGCCCAACCAGACGATATCTTCGTCAACCACCAAAGTATTCCCATGAAATGCCAGCTTGTTCTTGAAGGATTATCAAGAACGAATAATTCTGTTGAAGGGTGGCATAGAAGATTTGAGGAACAAGTCGCTGCTTATCATCCCAACATTTGGAAATTTATCGATTGCATTAAAAAAGAACAAACTATTAACGAAATGCGCAGTGAACAATATTTAAGTGGAAGTGATCCGGGCAACAAAAAAAAAAGTATCGCGATTGTGATGAACGAATTAAAAGGCTTGTTAGTGCATACGATGAACGGGGTGATATTGTTGATTATCTAAGAGGTATAGCGCGTAATATTTCTTATTAATAATTTACATACTGTGTTGTAAATATTACAGTTTCTTAGTAATTAATTATCCCAACGTGACTGATTCTGAAGATTGCATAAACATTCATTTTGAATTTTTGCAGTGTACTATGACATACCTAATGTTATAATTAGTTTAGTTTAAAATTAAGCAATTGTTATATTGTTTAAATAATGAATTTTTTACTATTTTTGTGATACATGTAACTACTAAAATACATAATCTACCTATTAAATTACATATTTACATACATGTGCTTTTTTATTTCCGTACTATTCCCTCACAGTTCATAGAATTCCAAAAATATGCTAATCATATCTTAAGGCAGAAACATAAATAAAAAATAACTTTTTATGATTTGACCAAACACATCTCATTGCTTCTAGATGGTAAAATGCGATAAACTGACGTGGCGGTAAATTGTGGCGGTAAATTTTCAGGACCCCGTATGAGAGTAATATCAAAGGGCAAAAGAATTTGCCCTTCTCAAAACTACATTAAAAAAAGAATAATTTACCTCACATGACTGCCACCTATTTGGAATTGGTGGCCGCTGCCTATCTGTACAAACAACCTTCTTCATGTCATCTATAGTAGGATCTGAAGGTACCATGTCATAGTATGGTAACTGGTAGTCCTCATAAATTCCTATCCAAAGTGAAAATAAAAGTTTATGATTATAGATGATAAATTTATAAAAAATAAAAAGGAATAATGATTAAAGATAGCAATTAAATTTTTCATTCATGAAAAGCTACTTAAAAACTTTCAGTTTTCATTTACAAGATGTATATTGTAAGCAACATTCCTCATAATTATTTGTAATGCAGCATGTAGATAGCTCATGGTGATAGTTTTACAATTTGAGAGATCAATGCCTTTATAGAGACCTTTGTCTTTTTATTCAAATTTTGTCGGTTTTACAAAAAATGAAGGCAAATGCTATAGATAGGGTGTGAGTTGTACTTACAGGATCAATTCAGGACCTGAAACAAATGAAAAAAGTTTAGCGTTACAGCAATTACTGATCTTAAAGGAAGAGTTCAAAATGACTTGAATACATGCCTGAACATCTTTCATCATGAAAACATGACACATTCCAAAATTCCAGTATTAGCATTAGCAAAGGCATATAATGCAAGAAAGCAAGCTTATACATCATCAGCCAAAGAAAAACAAAAAAAAAAACACCCAACTCGTTTCACCCATCCACTCGCTCCAATTGTTTGTCTAGTTCTGCCTTGAATCTATTTAAGCTATCAACTTCTACAATTACAGATGGAAGTTTCTTCCAGCAATCAACAACCTCGTGGCTAAAGGCAACCTTCTGCACATCTATCCTACAACTGCCTTTGCTCAATTTGAATTTATGCCCTCTCAGGTGATTATTCTGAGCAAGAGGAAGAATCCCATCAGCATTGAGCATGCTCAAACGATTCAGGGCCTTATACACCTCAATCAGATCACCTCACAGGTGCCTAGTCTCCAGACACTGTAATTTGAAAAACTTAAGCCTTTCTTCATAAAAGCAACCCTTTGTTCCATTCACTAATCTGGTTGTCCTGCTCTGTACTTGTTCCAGCAGTGCTACATCCTTCCTAAAATGCGGCCTCCAGACCTGTATACAGTCCTCAAGGTGTTGCCTGAATATTGCCTTTTACAAGGGGATAATCATCTCCTTATCCCTGCAAGAAAAATTCCTGTATATCATTGACAAGACACCATGAGCTACTCTTGCACACCGTCTGCACTGCTCAGCTCAGAAAACTTCATATCTGACTGCAAAATTACCCTCAGGTCCTTTTCATTCTCTACCACTTTCAGTGTAGTACCACACAGTTGATATGTTACTCTTGGGTTACTGCTTCCCTTATGCAGTATTTTACTTTTGTCAATGTTAAACTTCAGTTGCCACCTCTCAGCCCATCTCCTCAACTTTTCTAGATCCTGCTGCAGCAGCATACTGTCATTAGTGTCATTAACAATCTTGCCGACTTTCGTATTGTCTGCAAACTTAGACACTAATCCTGATATATCATTATCAATATCATTAATAAATACAGAAAACAACAATGGACCCAACACTGAACCCTGACGGACTCCACTAATAACATTAGTCCACGATGAGCAGTGTCCATTGATTACCACTCTCTGTCTTCCCCCCCTCAAACATCCCTTTATCCATAGCAGCAATTTGCCTCCAATGCCACACTGCTCCAATTTGTGCAGCAGTCTTCCATGTGAAACAGTATCAAAAGCCTTTCTAAGATCCAAATATATGATATCAAAGTTATCATCCAGTTCTTTTGTGACTGCATCATAGTATCCAATAAAATTGGTCAGGCAAGACTTTCCCTTAACAAAACCATGCTGTTTCCAAGCTATAACTGAAGTCTTGTTTAGATGATCATGCACGGCTTCTTTAACCAGTGCCTCCATTAATTTTCTTGGAAAATAAGTTAAATTCACAGGTCTATAATTACTTGTGTCAGCCTTTGATCCTCCTTTGTAAATTGGGGTCACATTTGCACATCTCCAGTCTATGGGTACCTCCCCTGAGTCCAAAGAAGCTCTCATAATTATGGCTAAGGGTTTGTTTACTTCCTTTGCTGTCTCCTTTAATATAACTGGATAGATCCCATCCACCCCGGGTTCTTTTCTATGTTTATCCTCAACAATTCCTCCTCCACTTTCCTCTCAGTTATTACAAAATCATCCAGCTCAATGCTAGAGTTTACTACACCTCTGGCATTCCCCTTCCTGAATAACTTCTCATATGTGAATGTAGATGCAATATACTCGTTTAGTTTGTTAGCCACCTGAGCAGGATCCTCAACTGTTGAAGCATCAATATCCAGAGGACCAATCTGATTCATCCCTTTCCTTCTAGAGTTTACATAGGTAAAGAACTCTTTTCTGTTTTTCTATGCATCCTTTGCCAAGGATTTATCATAATATGCCTTTGCCTGCCTAATCTTCTTTGTGACTTGGTTACAGACCAGCTTATATCTATCATAGGCTTCCATGTCACCCATTAATTTATATGTATCCCATGCATTTTTCTTCTCTGCCATATGTCTCATTACGGCGCCTCCGTAGCCAGGTGGGAAGGAGCAGCAGTGTGTAGCACACGCTTCTTGATTAGACCGTGGATCGAGCCCGTCATCACCAAATACGGAGGATGCGGAAAGGTCAGGGAATGACCACCGCATATCCAGGAGAAATATGGCCTTAGTTGCTAATGCTCCTAAAAACCAAATAACAAAAAAACAAACAATATGTCTCATTAGTTCATCTGACATCCATTTAGGCCTAAACCATGAACAATATTTCTTATTTGGTATGCAAAGCCTAGTAGCTTCCAAGATAAGTTCTTTGAATGCTACACATTTTGAATTTGCTGTTGGTAACATCATCAGTTGGTTCCACTGTATAGAATTTAAATACTGTGTTAGACCATCATAGTCACCTTTACGAAAGACAAAACCCTTCCCATCTCCCAATGCTTATGTCACACCAAACTGACTCAACGCTGCACTGTCCAGCGATGTCGAATGGCTTCACTTCCTTGGATTTTATGTGTTTCTTAACTAATAGCATAACCCCTCCTCCCTTCCTATCTTGTCTATCCTTTCTGTACACATAAAAAAAGTAAAGAGCAGCCATTATCAACCCACTGCAGGATGGAAGCCTCCTCAACAATTCATGCTGAGGGAAATAGACCATAATCTGCCACGCTTGTCCAGTGCAGGTTGGCAAATCGACCGTATTCAGCAGTCAGGGGCTTGAACCCCGGCCTACTCAAAGAGGGCGTGCTACTGCACTCGCGATCCTGACCACTCGGCTATGGAGGCCTTTCTGTACACATTGTACTCCCCAAATTCCAGATCTGCATTCCTTATATCCTTATATCTGTGTGACACCACATCTCTGATATCCCAACAATATCTGCCTTTGATATTGTTGGGATATCAAGTGGATCATCAACAGTTGAACCATTGATATCAAGTGCACCAATCTGATTCATCCCCTTCCTTCTAGAGTTTAGGGTTGAATTTGAAAGTGTCTGCAATTCTGCCCAGACACGATAGGAGGGAGTGTATGATGAGAGCCCTGTCGATCAATTCGGCCCTGGAAAGATTGTGCAAGGCTGAAGGGGTAGAATTTTTTTCAGCCTGGTCTGTACTTGTTAACAGGAGAGACTGCTTCTACAGGGATGGAATACACTTAAATAGAAAGGGTGCAAGAATGTTTGCTGATGCTATTGAGGCAGTGTTAGGTGGGTCGAAAAACTGCTAGATTGGGGGAATACAAGGACTAATAGATTAACAGTAGCCATAGCAGAGGCTACTGTTAATCTATTCTTGCACTGCTTCTATTGGAATGAGCAGCAGCTTGGAAAATAAGAGGCAGGATATTTCAGAGACTGCTGGGAGTCATTGGGGTACAAGTAAACACATGAGCTGGTGCATGTATACTTGTGTATACACCAATGCTAGGAGTTTGGTAAATAAATTTGATGAATTTGAGGTATTGCTCAAAGCATAAAAGGCGGATATTGTTGGGATATCAGAGACGTGGTGTCACACAAATATAAGTAATGCAGAACTGGAATTTGGGGAGTACAACGAGAAAGGATAGACAAGATAGGAAAGGAGGAGGGGTTATGCTGTTAGTTAAGAAACACATGAAATCCAAGGAAGTGAAGCCAGTCGACATCGCTGGACAGTGCAGTGTCGAGTCAGATTGGTGTGACATAAACATTGGGAGATCAAAATTGAGAGTACGAGTGTGCTATTGGCCTAATGACTCTGATGAGTATAATAAGAAACTGTCATGAGCAAGAAATAGAGTGGGCCAGTAAATCAGAGAGTCTTATAATCGGGTATTTTAATTTCCCAGATATTGACTATAATTTGTGAGTTGGTCACTCACACACTAGCAAGGCTTTTGTGGATTTATTAGATGATTTTTTTCTACATCAGCATGATTGGGAGGCAACTAGAGGGAGCAATACTCTTGATTTGATTATCAGTAGTGATTCTTCATGCATTAAGAATCTGCAGATACAGAAACCACTAGGTGGCAGTGATCACAGTGTGCTGAAATGGGATTTACTCAAGGAGGTAAGTACCATCAGGGGTAAAGGGAAGGGTTATTGCTTTTGCAAAGGCGACTACGATGGTCTGAGACAGTATTTAAATTCTATACAGTGGGACCAACTGATGATGTTACCAACAGCAAGCTCAAAATGGAAAGCATTCAAAGAACTTATCTTGGAAGCTACTAGGCTTTACATACCAACTAAGAAATATTGTTCAAGGTTCAGGCCTAAATGGATGTCAGATGAACTAATGAGACATATGGCAGAGAAGAAAAATGCATAGGATAGATATAAATTAACATGTGACACAGACGCCTATGATAGATATGTTGATCTGTAACCAAGTTACAATGTAGGTTAGGCAGGCAAAGGCAGATTACGAGAAATCTTTGGCAATGGATGAAAAGAAAAACAGCAAGGAGTTCTTTACTTATGTAAACTCTAGAAGGAAGTGGATGAATCAGATTGGTCCACTTGATATCGATGGTTCAACTGTTCATGATCCTGCTCAGGTAGCTAACAAACTAAATCAATATTTTGCATCTACATTCACACATGAGGAGTTATTCAGGAAGGGGAATGCCACAGATGAAGTAAACACTGGCAGTGAGCTAGATGATCTTGAAATAATTGAGAGTAAAGTGGAGGAGAAATTGTTGAAGATAAACACAAGAAAGGCACCTGGGGTGGATGGGATCTATCCAGTTATATTAAAGGAGGCAACAAAGGAAGTAAGCAATCCATTAGCCATAATTATGAGAGCTTCCTTGGACTCAGGGGAGGTACCCACAGACTGGAGATGTGCAAATGTAACCGCAATTCACAAAGGAGGATCAAAGGCTGACACAAGTTTCAGTAATGACAGTAATGGCAGTGTGTACTGCAACAGGATCTAGATAATTTGGGCAGATGGGCTAAGAAGTGGCAACTGAAGTTTAACCTTGACAAATGTAAAGTACTGCATATGGGTAGAAGTAACCCCAGAGAAGCGTACCAACTGTGTGGTAATACACTTAAGGTGGTAGAAAATGAAAAAGACCTGGGAGTAATTGTGCAGTCAGATACGAAGTTTTCTGAGCAATGCAGACAGGCTGCCAGGGCAGGTCATGGGATTTTGTCAATGATATATAGGAATTTTGCTAGCAGGGAGGTGATTGTCCCTCTGTATAAGGCAATGGTCAGACCATGCCTTGAGTACTGCGTACAGGTCTGGAGGCCTCATTTTAGGAAGGATGTAGATTTACATGAGCGCGTACAGAGAAGGGCAACAAGATTGGTGAGGGGAATGAAGGGATCCTCTTACCAAGAGAGGCTTAATTTCTGCAAATTGCAGTGGCTGGAGACTAGGCATCTGTGCGGTGATCTGATTGAGGTGTATAAGGCCTCGAATGGGTTGAGCACGCTGAATTCTGATGGGATTCTTCCACTTGTTCAGATTACGAACCTAAGGGGGCATAAATTCAAATTAAGAAAGGACAGATGTAGAACAGATGTGCGGAAATTTGCCTTTAGCCAGCGGGTGGTTAATTGCTGGAACAAACTTCCATCTGTTGTTGTGGAAGTTGATAGGTTGAATAAATTTAAGGAGGAACTGGACAGGCATTTGGAGGGACTGGTGTGATTTTTTTTTTGGCTGATGCTGCATAAGCTCATACACTTGCTTTCTTGCATCACATGCCACTACTACAAGTAATTATAGACCTGTGAGTTTAACTTCTGTTCCAGGAAAATTAATGGAAGCACTGGTTAAAGAAGCACTGCAGGATCATCTTGAGAAGAATTCAGTTATAGCTCAGACACAGCATGGTTTTGTTAAGAGAAGGTCTTGCCTGACCAATTTGATTGGATACTATGATGTAGTCACAAAAGAATTGGATGCAGGGAATAACTTTGATATTATATATTTGGATCTTAGATTTTGATACTGTTGCACATGGAAGGCTGCTGCACAAATGGGAGCAGTGTGGCATTGGTGGCAAATTGTTGCTATGGATAAAGGGATGGTTGAGTGGCAGAAGACAGAGAGTGGTAATTAATGGACACTGCTCATCGTGGAGTCCCTCAGGGGTCAGTGTTGGGTCCATTATTGTTTTCTGTATTTATAAATAATATTGATGATGGTATATCAAGCTTAATGTCCAAGTTTGCAGATGATACAAAGGTTGTCAGGGTTGTTAAGGACGCTACTGACGCTATGCTGCTGCAACAGGATCTGGAAAGGTTGAGCAGATGGGCTGAGAGGTGGCAAATGAAGTTTAACATTGACAAATGTAAAGTACTACATATGGGAAACAGCAACCCCAGAGCAACGTATCAACTCTGTGGTACGACACTGACAGCGGTAGAGAATGAAAAGGATCTGGGGGTAATTGTGTAGGCAGATATGAAGTTCTCTGAGCAGTGCAGACGGGCTGCAAGAGTAGCTCATGGTGTCTTATCAATGATATACAGGAATTTTTCTAGCAGGGATAGGGAGGTGATTATTCCCTTCTATAAGGCAGTGGTCAGGCCACACCTTGAGTACTGTATACAGGTCTCGAGGCCTCATTTCAAGAAGGATGTAGAGCTGCTGGAACGAGTACAGAGAAGGGCAACAAGGTTAGTGAACGGAACGAAGGGTTGTTCTTACGAAGAAAGGCTTAAGTTTTGCAAATTACAGTGTCTGAAGACTAGGCACTGGCGAAGTGATCTGATAGAGGTGTACAAAGCCTTGAATGGTTTGAGCATGCTCAATGATGATGGGATACTGCCTCTTGCTCAGAATAATCACCTGAGAGGGCATAAATTCAAATTGAGGAAAGACAGATGTAGGATAGATGTGTGGAAATTTGCCTTTAGCCAGCAGGTAGTTGGTTGGTGGAACAGACTTCCATTCCTTGTTGTGGAAGTTAATAGCCTAAATAAATTTAAGGCTCAGCTGGACAGGTATTTTGGAAGAACGGAGGGGTGAAGTGGAAGGGGTTTTTTTTTTTTTTTTTTTTTGGCTGATGCTGCATAAGCTTGCTTTCTTGCATCATATGCCTCTACTAATGCTAATGCTAATGTTTACTTAAATAAAGAACCCTTTGCTATTTTTCTTTGCATCCTTTGCCAAAGATTTCTCGTAACCTGCCTAACCTCCTTTGTGACTTGGTTGCAGACCAGCTTATATCTATCATAGGTGTCAGTGTCACCTGTTAATTTATATGTATCCCATGCATTTTTCTTCTTTGCCTCCTGTCTCATTTGTTCATCTGACATCCATTTAGGGCTAAACCTTGAACAATATTTCTTAGTTGGTATGCAAAGCCTAGTAGCTTCCAAGATTAATTTTTTAATGCTTCCCATTTTGAATCTGCTGTTGGTAACATCATCAATTGGTCCCACCGAATATAATTTAAATACTGTCTCAGACCACTGATTCGTAAAGGTGTGAGACTGTGAGGTGTCGCACACCTTTATGAAAGCAAAAATCCTTCCCTTTACCCATGATGGTAGTTACCTCTTTCAGTAAATCCCACTTCAGCACACTGTGATCACTGCCACCTAGTGGTTCCTTTATCTGTAGATTCTTAATGCATGAAGAATCATTACTGATAATCAGATCAAGGGTATTACTCCATCCGGTTGCCTCCCGAACATGCTGCTGTAGAAAACAATCATCTAATAAATCCACAACAGCCTTGCTATTGTGTGAGTGACCAACCCACAAATTCCAGTCAATATCTGGGAAATTAAAATCCCCGATTATAAGACTCTCTGATTTACTGGCCCACTCTATTTCTATGTACAGTTGTTTATTGTACTCATCAGAATCATTAGGCCTATAACACACTCCTACTCTCAATTTTGATTTCCCAGTGCTTATGTCACACCAAACTGACTTGACACTGAGCTGTCCACCAATATCGACTGGCTGTACTTCCTTGGATTTTATGTGTTTCTTAACTAATAGCATAACCCCTCCTCCCTTCCTATCCTTCCTGTACACATTGTACTACCCAAATTCCATTTCTGCATTCCTTATATCTGTGTGTGACACCACGTCTCTGATATCCCAACAATATCCGCCTTTGATGCTTTGAGCAATACCTCAAATTCATCAAATTTATTTACCAAACTTCTAGCATTGGTGTACATGCAAGTATACATGCACCTGTTCCTATTCTTAGCTACCCTAACACAACCCATGTATTTACTTGTTCTGCAATGACTTTCAGCAGTCTCTGAAATTCCCTGCACCTTGTTTTCCAGGCTTCTGCTCATTCCAATAGAAGCAGTGCAAGAATCACTTTCACCTCTGCCAGTGGCTACTGTTAATCTATTAGTCCATGTATCCCTTCCAAGCTAGCAGTTTTCTGACCCGCCTAACACTGCCTCAATCAGCAAATATTCTTGCACCCTTTCTGTTTAAGTGTATGCCATCCCTGTAGAAGCAGTCTCTCCTGTTAACAAGCACAGACCAGGTTGAGAAAAATTCTACCCCTTGAGCCTTGCACAATCTTTCCAGTGCTGAATTGATTGACAAGGCTCTCATCACATACTCCCTCCTATCTTGTCTGGGCAGAATTGCAGACTCTTTCAAATTCAACCCTAACTCACTGCTTTTTTTTGACCATTGACCTGTACTTGTTAAGTAATCCCACCGGTCTCCTACTCTTAATATCATTAATGCCAATGTCCACAACAATATCACCTTTTGAGCCCTTAAAAAATGATATCTGCTCTACAAGATCATCAACTTCTGCCCCTGCGGACATATCCTGGTCCCTTTCCACCTATCCTTTTTGCACAATATATTCCCAGTTTCCCTGACAATAGGGTCACCGACAACAACTAGTTCCTTTGGGATCAGTGCATTCTGCCTTGGGCATTGGTGCTGTGTTACGTGAAGTTCAAGTGCAAGCTCTGGCATTGATGTGGGCAGCTGAGAGCTTGATGGACCCTCAAGTTAAATTCTTCAAGGAGCATCTACCCTGTCACGCAAGCTCTGATATAGACCCATAACAACGCTGAGTTGGTGCCAGATTTCATCACACTCCTTACACTGCGCACACAAAGACATTCCCATTGGTAATATTGTCCCGTTCCTGACTGATCCACAAACATATAGCCAATCCTAATCATATAGCCAATACGCTTGATCTTTTTCTCACAAACAACCCTTCTAAGTACACGGTCGAAGTGAGAGGTCCTTTAGGCACTTCGGATCACAACTTGGTGATTGTCTCTTCTCCAATGGAACTTTTATCTCATGGCTATTCCCAACCTCGTGTTGTTTGGCATTACAAGAATGCAAAATGGGATGACCTGCGAGACTTCTTTTCTTCTTTTCCTTGGTCGGATTACTGTTTCCAAACTTCTGATGTCAACGTTTGCTCAGATCGTGTCAGTGAAATTATTCTTGCAGGAATGGAATCCTTTATCCCACACTCCTCTTTAAAATCTCGTCCTTTATCTAAACCTTGGTTTTCCAATTAATGTGCTAAGGCTGTTCAAGAGAAGAATGTTGCATATCGTAATTGGCTTGTTTCTAATTCTTCAGTTTCATTTTCTGCCTACACCAAAGCTCGCAACAATTGTAAAGCAGTCATTAATCAGTCCAAACTAGAGTTTGAACAGGCTAAGAGTAGAAAACTTGCTTCTTGCCCTAATGGTAGCCGAGCATTCTGGTCTCTTGCCAAAGCTATTGGCCGCAACTTTTGTCCATCTCTGCTCCAACCTCTGTCCAAACCAGATGGTTCTGTTGTCACTTCAGCCAAGGATAAAGCTGAACTTCTAGCATCCCATTTTTCTTCCAGCTCATGTATTAATGATCTTGGTAAAACACCTCCCACCATTCCCAACACGCTCCATTCAATGCCTCCTGTGGTCTTCTGACAAAAGGATATCAGAAGGATTTTGACGAATCTTGATGTTAAGAAAGCTCCAGGTCCTGATGGTATTTCTCCACTTGTTCTCAAAACCTGTGCTCCTGAACTTATTCCTATTCTTTGCCGCCTTTTTTCACTTTCTTATTCCAAAGGTGTTTTTCCTTCTGCTTGGAAATTTGCTCATATCCAGCCAATTCCTAAAAAGGGTGACAAATCCCTCCCATCCAATTATCGTCCCATTGCAATTACTTTTACTCTTTCTAAAGTAATGGAGAAATCAATTAACTGCCAACTCTTAAACTACCTAGAAACCTTCCGTCTGATCAACGATCGCCAGTATGGATTCCATCAGTGTCGATCTTCACTGGTGATATTCTGGCTTATGTTACCCATTTATGGACTAATTCAACGGAAAGGTTTGGTGAAACACAAGTAGTTGCTCTTGACATCTCAAAGGCTTTTGATCGTGTTTGGCATAAAGGTCTTCTAAACAAGCTTCCATCTTATGGTTTGCCAACTGTTTTTAGTAATTGGTTATCCAGTTTTCTCTCTGATCGCTCACTGAGGGTGATGGTAGATGGCTCTCTGTCTTCTAACGTCTCCATTAATGCCAGTGTCCCCCAAGGTTCAGTTCTTTCCCCCACTCTTTTCCTCTTGTATATTAATGACCTTCTTCCATTGACTGGAAATCCTATCCATAGTTTTGCCGATGATAGCACATTGCATTCCACTTTCCATTTTGAGAAACCTTGTCCTGCTCAATCAGCTTCAACTTCTCGAAAATCTGCTACCAATTCCTTAAATGCCGATCTTCAGGTAATTCTCCAGTGGGGCAAAGACAACTTAGTTGATTTCAATCCTTCTAAAACTCAGTCTTGTCTTATATCTCGCAAAAAGGATTCTTCTGCTCCTTTGCTTATCTTTAGTGACACTCCGATTTCTAGGCAAAATGATATATCTCTTTTGGGGATTACCCTGACTTCTACTCTCTCTTGGCACAAGCACATTACAAATATTGCTTCTTCTGCATCTAAAAAACTTGGTTTTCTCTTTTGCTCTCGGCGTTACTTTTCTTCCAAACAGCTGCTCACTCTGTATAAATCGCAAATCCGCCCTGCCATGGAATATTGTTCTCACATCTGGGGTGGTGCCCCCAAAACCTCTCTCAGGCTTCTTGATTCCATTCAGAAGAGGGCAGTTAGGTTAATTAATGATTCATCTCTAACAGAGTCTCTCCACTCGCTTTCTCATAGACGTACTGTTTCTGCTGCATGCCTCTTCTACAGATACTTCCATGGGCACTGTTCTTCTGAATTGGCTTCTATAATTCCCGCTCTCTCTTTCAAAACAGTCCGAACACGTGCCGCCACCAGCCAACATCCATTTACTGTCCAACTTCAAACCCACAGAACCAACTTTTCATCTTCCTCATTTATTCATTCAACTGTCGTTTTCTGGAACAACCTTCCTTCATTCGTATTTCCTTAAAATTACAGTCTACAGAAGTTCAAGTCCAATGTCAACAAATATCTTCTTTCGTCTTTTCAACCTCCAACCCAAGCACGGTACTAAGTACTATAGGTTCTAATACCTCTCGTGTTTGGGGTTCACATAAAAAAAAAAAAATAATGAAAAAAAATAAAACCATCAAACAAGCAGTACATTTCAAAAAGCTGTTTTTCAGAGGACAACTGCCCCCCCCCCCCCCTCAGTTCTCCCCTGAGCCACAGCACTCCCATTAGCTTGAGCCTTTTGCTTTGCTGCTCTGGTCTGAGTCATGATTTCGATTCAATTTCAAATAAAATTTAAATTATTGTTCGTGTTCAAGTGACACATTCAAAAATTTCAGTATACTGTTCAGATTTGCTAGCATTCTTTTTCTACATATTGGTGAAGCATTTCACTGTCAGTGGATGTCACATAAACAATGGATTTCAGATGTCCCCACAGGTAAAAATGAACTGGATTCACATCCATCAAGCAAGCAGACCACACAAAAGGGGCTCCCTGGCCTGAGCTATCTGTTTATCAGGGAACTGCTCATACAAATAGTCTCTGAACATTCCATTAAAATAAGGAAGAGCACTGCAATGCATAAATCAGTGTTGGAGAGCAGTAGGAACTCCATCTAATAAATCATAAATTATTCCTTAAAAAATCAGAACAGGATTCTCCATTTAATCTTCCAAGAAAAGCAAGAGTACTGATTAAGCAGTCAGCAATCATTTCTGCTCATACATTAATGTTAAATTGTTGCTGATTCCTTGACTGGATGGAGGATGCGGAAAGGTCATGGGATGACCACCGCATATTCCCGGAGCAATATGGCCTTAGTTGCTAATGCTCCTAAAAAAAAAAAAAAAAAACCTTGACTGAATGCTGGCATGTGGATGTTCTTCTGACAACTCAGAAGTGCTGTGAAAATTAACACAGCATTTCTTCTGAAGCCAGCCTCATCAGAAAACAATGTAACTGTTGCAATTTTTAAATGTTATACGGATAAAGCTGTTGTTTCCATAAAATTCTCCACACAGTTATATGTCCTACACCCTCTACTGCAATCCTTTGGGTGTTGTCACCAGAATTTTCTTCCATGTGATTGGAAGACCCAACAATTCTCATGCTGATATGTCTAGCACAATCTGAAACTTACTCGTTAAATGAGCCTGTATCTCTAAGGTACCACTGTGTTCTCTGAAAGGTCTCACCTGACAGACAATGATTTGAAAACCTTTCTGCAGATAGACATCTTTCTATGGCCATATTACACTCAGCAATTCCATACAAGGGATGCATGTCTGTCATTTCTCGGTTTGAATCAACCTCCATTTGCACTTCAAATACTGATTTTACAGTAAGAAGTTACACAAACAATAAAATATGGTTTCAAAATAAATTTGGACTATATATCAGAGTAGTAATGAACTTTTATTTTTAAGCACATCATGAATGTTTTCACTTACAGAGACTAGCAGGCAGTTGGTCTCTGAGTTGGTGGTCTGTTGTGACAGAGCAGCAAATTGCAGAGCCCTGGATGACAAGGATTAGTGTCCCCCCAACCCTTTCTTAAGGAAGAGAATTACATTTAAGAATTTAAAAAGCAAGAGGTTTCAAACATTTTCTCCCTGAAACAGGCAGATCTTAGTATTTATGGTTTCGATTTTATCCTGAATTTTACTGAAATTATACTGAACTTACCACTAACATTGCATCGTCTTGCAATTTCCCACAACACCAATCCAAAAGCATATATATCAGCCCTTTTGAAGGAATCAAAATGGCTAAGATTTAACGTTTCATCTAATACTTCAGGGGCCAGATAACGCTTAGTCCCCACTCGTGGATTGGGAGGAATATCTATCGAATTAGATGCAGAATCAAAACGTACAGCTAACCCCAGATCAGCAATAGCACAACTTCCATTAGATTTGACAAGAATATTCTTGCTTTTCAAGTCTCGATGGGAAATAGCTGGCTTACCTATAATACAACATATAAAAAAATTTAAACATACAATGCCATTTTCTCCAAATAAATATATAAATATGACAAATAAGATTTATTCCTCATTAAATAGAATGAACAAAAATTCCATTACACTAGCCATGGTGCCATGTATCTCATTTCAAAAGATTGCAAAGGATTGTTTGAACAGTACATACTGCTCAATTTACACTATACTTGATAATGAAAGAAATTACTCTTAGAGGTACTTTCAAATTACATTGAAGCTTACTTGAGGCAATCTGGTCTTCACTAAGTTAGTACTACTGAAGGCTGCTAGATTTGTGAAACAAAATACAAAAGCATATAGAACAAAATACAATTAATAGACACAATATACAGTTGAAATGCAATCTTCCACATGAAGGTAACATGATATAAGAGATAGAACACTACACTAAAAGAATTTTGAAGTAAAAATAATTTATTGAACAACTGTGCTACTCTTAGAAATATAGGCCAAATGAAAGAACAACTATATACATTAGACTATATAGTTGTTCTTTCATTGGAAATTATTGAAATTAATTTTTCATTTCATTGGAAATGAAAAATTAAATAAACAGGAGGAAGAGAATCCTTCATCCTTCATTTTTGAGAGGCAGCACCACTGTTTAATAAATAATTTTTTACTTCAAAATTCATGCAGTGTAGCATTCTACCTTTTATACTTCTTATAATTAATATAATAAAAGCAATTTTATCTGTCAGGATTCCATCTTATCAGGAACCACAAACACATAACAAGTCTCTGACAGGGAATATCGAAACTGACATATGCACAAGTACCACCTTTGAGGCTAAAGGAATCATACAGTGAATAATTTGGGCAACTGAGATGAGCAGTAGTTGAATCAACTGATAACTGAGATTCTGTCAGAAAGAGTACATGGGGTTTGGCAGACTGCAAGTAGAAATGGACATCGCTGAAATTAGAATTGAGACCACGTATATTTGTGAAATTAACTAGGAAGGGTTTGGGAGGTTTAGATCTTTTCGCAGATAAGCTTACTCTATTAGTTTGACAATCCATGGTGTATTCAATAGTAAGAAAAAGTGTGGGGGGGGACATGCTGTATGAAGTAATGAAATTTTTGGATAGGGTGTACACATGGTAAAGATATACCCAGATCCTTGACATGTTGTTGTTATTTGGTTTTTAGGAGCATTAGCAACTAAGGCCATATTGCTCCGGGATATGCGGTGGTCATTCCCTTACCTTTCCGCATCCTCCGTATTTGGTGGTCACGGGCTCGAACCCCGGTCTAATCAAGAAGCGTGTTACGCACTGCTGCTCCTTCCCACCTGGCTACGGAAGCGCCTTCATCCTTGACATAATGTGGCCCCGACAATGCCCCCCCCACATACATACTACTCGGACTCCCTCCAGTCACTAACTGGCAGAGTAGAGGTAGCAAGATTATACACTAGCTAATCCAGAAGCCTCCTAAAGAGTTACCAACATGTTCTGTCCAGTGTGCTAACTAGCGGCTGGCCTGCGAACACCGTTTTTAGAGCTGTACCCTCGAAATGTAAGGAAGATTGGATCTCGCCATGATGTCCATCATAACCTCAAAAGTCATCAGTCATACTGCATGATGGAAGAGGTGGGGAAGGGCCGACCGGAACTTAGCTCTGGAGACTAAACATGGGTCCCACCACTTCAAGCCTCTAATAAGCAAAGTGGTGGTATTGCACTGGTTGGTGAGAGTCATCTACCACCTAGTATGGCCTGGTAACATAGAGGGGGTGGCATTCCTCCATGTGGTGTGGGCGCCACACCTTGACCCCTGCTTACGTTGGTTCACACCTGGGTGGTCACCCATAGTGTGCCTGTGTATAGGGGTTACACCCAAGATTACTAACAGTCCCACCATTGTGAAGGTGCAAGCAGAGGATTTGGCTGGCATAGACCATCTGGACTTCACCGAAATTGGGTCCACTTGACTCGAGTGTCACCCAAATATCAGTTCCATCAGTGTTTTAGACTCCCAGGTAGCAAGTACAGCTTGTCTGGCATATCTGAGAGAATGTCTGTGACAACCTCAAGGACCAAATGTGAGTTATCTGAGAAAGTTAATTTACTCAATCCTTTAACACCTTAAACACTTCAATCTGGTCTCCTTGCAGTTGCCTGGTTTCCAAGTGCTACACAATTTGCAGTGCTGAAGCTTTTTATTGTAAGAATACCCTTTTGGGTCCTTGATTAATGTTGTTGCTCTCCTCTTATAACCATCCTTCTTAAAATGAGACTTCCAGACCTGTATGCATTACTCAAGATGCAGCATAATTGTTGCATTATACAATCAGCTCCTTGTCCTTACTATCAAAAGTTTTGTATATCATTGAACAGAACTCCACTAGTCTGCACTGCTCAGAGAAGTTTTTGTCAGACTGTACAATTACCCCCAAGGTCTCTTTCATTCTCCTCCACTTTCCACTTTGAGTGTAGTACCATCCAATTGGTATGTTATTCTGGTATTACTATGCCCATATGCAGTAACTCACATTTATCAATGTTAAACTTTAATTTACACTTCTCAACCCACCTGCCTAATTTTTCTAAGAGATTTTTAAATAATGTGACAGATTTTCATTATTTTAAAGAAGTTTGAATGTAGATGATATGCCATACACAGTGCATCAAAAAAAGTAATGAGAATAAAATCAAATAAGGTAAAATATAGATAAGTAAAATATTTCTTACTCATCTCCCTCAAAATAGTCCCCAAGGGACCAAATACACATGTTACGGCATTCACTTTGGAAAGACTTGGAAAACTTGTCTGTTGTATTTATTATGGTATTTATTTCTGTTGTCAAATTTTTCTGAATGTTACAAACACTGAATGTTTTAAACATTATCCCCGACCGGGGTAAAGTGTCTGCCTGGCAACCCAAAGGTCACGGGTTCAAATCCTGCTTCGTGCTTGGATCAGAGTAAAATGCAAAAACTTTGGGAGGTGCATTACGGCCACAGAAGCTGATGCACTAACAAAAAAAAACAAAAAAAAAAACACTATCAAATTGACATCCTTTCAATCTCAATTTAAATTTGGAAACAGAAAAAGTCTATTGGAACCAAGTTAGAGAGTAGTGGGGGGATCGGATGAGCACTGTAACCTGCTTGTGAGCCAAAAATGTCAACACATTGATCACTGTGTGAGAAGGCATATTGTCATGCAACAGCTACCAACCAACTGTTCCAAATATGGCCCCATGCACTTGACTCTCACCAACAAATATTTCAATACCCCTAACACTGGTAATAACAATAATTCATTAATTAATTAAGTCAATCATTTCTTCTGAAATGAATTCCTTTGTGACTGAAAAATGCAATCAGCATGGTTTTGATGTGTGATTTCTGTAAAAGTGAACCTTTTTATATGCCTTGGTCAGCTTTGTTATTGCCATTCTGCACTTTGTCATTTAGTTTCAGGATCACACTGGAAGTGCCAACTCTTGTCCCCAATAAGAATGTTTAGAAAACTAGGTTTGCTATCAGCTGTTTGAACAAAATCTTTGTAAGCATCCAATCATCTGAGTTTTCCCTCATCATGCAAACAGTGTGGAACAAACAACAAACTTAGCAGCAAATTTTTCTTTTCCAAAGTATGTAAATTATAGACCTTATTCACTTGTTACATAGCACACTCAGTGTTAACTGACAGTTACTTGCTAGTAAATTGTGCACTTTTTGTATTCCAAATTGGGGCTGCTGGTCATTTTTAGTCATTAACTTCAAGGATCATCTTCAAGGATCATCAAAATGCTTAAACCATCGATATGGTTGGGACAGGACCTTGTCCCTATGAGCTGTTCATAACATTCTGTGTGTTTTAATGGGACTTTTTCCCAGCTTTACACAAAACAATGTTGATCTGTTGTTCCATTCTTTGATTTCTGATGGTGATATCAGACACAAGGAATAAAGAATATCCATGCAAACAAGCAACTTAAGGCCTGGTTTGGGGTGGGGGGATTTACACTCTTATGCTTCTCTAGTGTGCTCTCCCAGAGGAAAATTGGCATTATATATATATATACAGGAACTCCCAGACTTAAGTAATACTAAGCTTACACAAATTCTACTGTATGTAAGTTTTTGCTGGCCGATGCAAACTGAAAGAAATATGGAAATGTATTTTGCATCTGTAGGGATAAATGGAGGTATTATGAAAATATTGTAATGTGAACCCAATAACACATTGTGTTTTTTTTTTTTTTTTTGTAATTCGTTCCAAGTCCTTGGAAGTTGAAAATTTCGCTATATTACTAAGCTATTTATCTCTCTAAAAAGTCATATTTATAATGGAAATTGCACTACACTTTCATCGTTATCATCTCTTCCCGTTATAAGAAATAATTTTGAAGGCCTTTGTGATATTTTTCTAAAGCACGTTTCTGGAGGTCAAGACCAAAAAACAATAAAAACAATTTGCACTTTCCAGTTTACTGGGCTTTTCTGTTAGCACAATCTATAATAAATGGGTAGCAAACTCGATCGTACTGCATTTGCCATAATCCTGATAACTCGAATTCTGTGGGTTTTTACGTTATAGCATTATGGTGAAATGTGTTCCCCTTCACTGAAATCTTCAATCATATAAAAAACAAATTTTTAGAAACTTCTCTTCATTCCTATTTATGTATTACAATAGTGAAGGGAAAGGGACCAGCGGAAAGTGCAAGTGGTGGCAGTGCTAGGAAACCAAACAAAATTGATTTAGAAATGAAGATGAAAGTGATTAACAAGTACGAAACAGGACAAAGTTTGTCATCTATTGCAAGGGAATTAGGTCTCGCTGCTTCAACAGTGAATACTATTTTAAAGGACAGTGCACATATAAAAGAACATTTCAAAGGATCAACGCACTTAAGATCAACAGTGGTCACAAACCTGCGTTCAGGTGCTATATCGAAGATGGAACAGCTATTAATAATATGGATGGAAAATCAGATTCAGAAGCAATGCCCCTGAGTTCCAATGGCCATTCAAGCAAAAGCAACATGTAATTATGAAGATATTAAGGATAAGTACGGCAAACCCCAAGCCAAGTTCGTGGCAAGCAATGGGTGGTTCCTCCTGGACATCCTACACATCTGGATGATTTCAATTCGAACGTGAGAGATATTTCTACTGCCAAACACAACTTCACTCATCCAACCTATGGATCAGGGTGTTATTTCGAATTTAAAAGCATACTATTTACACACAACATTTGCTCAGGCATTGTCTACAGTAGACAGTGAGAAAAATTTTACGTTAAGAGACTTTTGGAAATCTTACAATATTTACCATGCCATCTTAAACATTAATAAGGCCAGGTAGGAAATTACTAAAAATTGTTTACATGGCACATGGAAGAAAATATACCCACGGCATGTAAATGGCTTCAAAGGATTTGAAAAAAACGAATTATATGAAGAGGTTACAGATAAGATTGTAAAGATTGCACAGCTACTTCAGTTGGAGGTTGTTGCCAAAGATGTGGAGGAGTTAATAGAGGAAGAAGAGAAGGAATTATCTAATGAAGGACTTGAAGGCAGCAACAGTAAAAGAAGAAAATGCTGATGAAGCTCAAGATGAACCAAATGAGGAGCCGAGATGCTTCATCACCAGAGAGATGGCAATGGCATTTCGTGAAATTGCATCAGCAATGGCGAGGTTTGAGAAGATGGATCCTGACAGTGAACAATTCTTAAAAGTTAACAGAGGGGTGAATGATATGCTTGTTTGCTACAAAAAAATCTACGATGAAAAGAAAAAAGCTAGCGTCCAGTCATCCATTAATATGTTCTTTCATAAGGTTGATCGGCTGACCCCTTCTAAATATCCACAGCCCTAAACCTCCGCAGTGGAGTACTTATCAGTCGAAGGCATCAATTCTGGAAATGATGCTCGAGAGGTAAAACTTATTGCCTGTCTCCTCTCTTTTTTTGTAATTTTATAATTTTGAAATTTTTTAAATTGCATGCCTTTGTAATTTTTCCTGCACATGAGATAAAAAATTGAATAAATACAAGAAATAATTATATTCACATGTTCATTGAATATTTCCTTTTTGATTCAATCAATTCAGCGAGCACAGTTGCAAGTGCTGCACAAGCATGGGGGAAATTCCGACTTACGTAGAGTTTCGCGGAACACAACCCTTACATTAATCGGGGAGTGGCTATATATATATGTATGTATGTATATGTATATATATAGTAGTAATATATAACAGTTAAGAAGCAAAATAAGCAGATAAAGGAAAATAAAAGTTACAGTATGTCTAATGCTCCAAAACACAGTGCAGCAGTAGAGGAAGCAAAAGGATATAAATAATGTGTGGTTTGTAGAATAAATAAAGTGTCTGTGAAAATGGAAATGAAAAGTACACAGGATGCCTGAATTAACAGAAGTTTAAGGGATAGCAGAAAGTGAAGTAGTGGTTAAACAGGTGAAAGAATTTGAAAAACCTAGTGAAAAAATGAACTGGGACTGAGATAAAAAAAAAAGAAAAAGAAAAAAAAGGAATATATAAGTAAATAAATGAATAACACTATATTCAGATATGGGAAGGAAATTTTAGCAAGAGGTCGAATCAGGGGATGGCAAATATGATACATAGCCAGGAAATTCATCAGGGGGACTATCACTGCATTTCCAAACTTGTCTGTAGTATTAGAAAAAGGGGGGCAAACATGCGGCCTTTTATCGTAATACTAGTAGACAAGGTAGTCCCCACGCAGTGTAAAAAATGTAAATTAAAATAAATAGAAATTTACAAATGTGTATATATATATATATATTCTCTATTTTCTTTTTCTTTTCCTTTCTTTACCTTTTTCTTCTCCTTTCTTTACCTTTTTCACCTGTTTTATATACTATATATATATTATTATTATTATTATTATTATTATCTGTTTATTTCCATAAGGAAACCACCCCGGGACGGCAAAGTGCCAGGAGGGTGCTAAGTACATATCAGGGTACGAGATACTACGTGCAGTGGGTTACATATACTGAACACGTAGTCTCGTCCCGAAATATTATATACACATTTTATGTTTAATATATACAGTATTTACACATTAATGATTCTGTACATACATTATACAGCACATATAACTTACATATTAACATAACTGTTACAGAAGGTATATTTTTACAGTCAACAGATTATTGTTCTTAAAGCAGAAAGCTTCACTTTTATTCACAATTCTTTAGTACTTTGCAGCCGATTCATATTTCAGTAAGCCTGTACGAATCCTGGAAGATCTCTTTCCGGTATGTTATATATATATGTTTGTTTATATCCGGTATGTTTATATATATATATATAAACTAAAATAGGATATTTGCCAGTAGTATGGCCAACCAGTAGAGTCAAAATGAACTTAACCAAATAAAATATTTATTTGATTAAGTTCATTTTCACTCTACTGGTTTGCCATGCTACTGGCAAATATCCTATTTTAGTTTATTATAAGCAACATGTAGTGAATTGTGCTTTTCTGCTGCCACTGATGTCAGCTTTCTACTATTTTTTCTTATTTATTTTTACTATATATTTTTATTATTTTTTATCTCTCTAATTTTTGGATTTATTGGATTATATATATATATATATTTTTTTAATTCAGTCTCATTAATTTTTTGCTACACTGTGCATATTATGCCATTCTGAATAAATTTTTCTAGTTTTTAAAGCAGTTTTGAATTATATTTTTGCCTTCAGCATTAATGAATAAATCAGTCAAACTGTAATTGTAGGATTTTCTTTTGTAACTCCAGATGTTTATCTTCACACACACACACACACACACACACACACACACACACACACACACACACACACACACACACACACACACACACACACACACACACACACACACACACTTTACCCATTCAGTACCTTGAAGAAACTGAATGGGTAAATTGCTGATCCTAAGTGATAAAGTGTTTTCTCTGAATAATGCAGTGAATAGGTAGGATATTTGCAATTGGATGATGTACATAATGGAGTGAAGATATAATGATGTCCCTCTCAGGTATTGAACCCTTCTGATCGGCACAACAACAAAAAGAGTTTGAGATACTTCTGCTAAATTTAATTGATTCAAATAGTTTATCAATAATGCTTACCCTGTGTTCCCAATATTTCCATATGGAGATGTGCTAAACCATTTGCAATAGAATATGCCATTTTGCACATGCCAGCAGTGTCCACAGTGGCTCTATTTAGGTAATCGAAAAGAGATCCATTTTCATGATAATCTGTAATAAGCCACAGTTGGGTCCAAGTACCATTATCTAATAACACACAAGAAAAACTATTTAGATATTATTTTGGTGATATATCTTTAATAATAAAAGAAAAATTTCATATCTCCAAAGCTGAAATATATACAATATTCATGATGAGGCAAAGTTAATAATGCATGTGAGAAAAATTCCAAAATAAACTCCATATCTTAATTCACACCCTGTTAGAACAAATTAGACAATAACCATCCTTAAAACTATTCTGTCACACAATGTAGCCACACTTAAAATGCCTTTCACTTAGCTGACATTCCATTTTAAATAATTGTATTAAAACACATCACTGGTTCTTCAAATATTTGCTAAGTAATTTTCTAAGTTTTGGTCCTCATGCTTATTACAGACATTCCCTCAGGTATAACAAGCTGAGGCTTGCTACCTGAGAGTCTAAAACACTGATGGAACCGATATTCAGGTGACATTTGTGAATCAAGTGGACCAAGTTTCAGCGAAGTCCACTTGCTCAGTGACGACCAAATCTACTTGTACCTTCATGATGGTGGGATTGTTAGTAACCCTGGATAGACCCCCCCCCATGTGCAAATTATGAAACACTGTACCTAGTATACTGTAGGGAACCACCCAAGTGTGAACTAATGTAACAGAGGTCAAGGCATGGTGTCCACACCACAGAGAGGAATACTATCCCCTCTTTGTCACCATGCAATACTAGATAGTAGACGATTCTCATTAATCAATGAAATACCACCACTCTACTTATGTAGGCCTGAAGTGGTGAAATCCATGTTTAGTCTCCACAGTAAATCTCCAGAAACTTCATCCTATCAATCATGAAGTATGATCCATGTCTTTTTAGATTATAATGTGTATCACGGTGAGACCCAATCTTTCATACATTTTGAGGATACAGCTCTAAAGTGATGTGTGGATTCTAAAGTGAATCCATCAGGCTGAACCTATTGATAACTTTCTAAGAGGTATCAGGATTAGCTAGTGTATAATCTCACTGCATCTACTCTGCCAGAAAAGAGCAAATATCTTGCCTGTGTATCATCTGCTAGGAGCTGCTAAGTGAAGCAGCTTATGTATGGATAACAACTCTACCACTTTGTGAGCTATGCCACATGGTTTGATTGTAAATTCTTCAACTGCATGTACACTGGTTCCACCATGTGGGCTGTCCTTTGAAAACATCTTGATCTTCACTGTAGCAGCAATTGCTACAGTGAAGATGTTTTCTTCCACTAAGCAAGTGGAAGAATACATCAGCATTGAGCTTGCTCAGTCCATTCAAAGCCTTAAACACTTCAATCGGATCACCTCACAAGTGCCTAGTCTCCAGATGCTACAATTTGCAAAACTGATGCTTTTCTTGGTAAGAGCACTCCTTTATTCTGCTCACCAATCTCATTATCCTTGTCTGTACTTGTTCCAGCAGCTCCACATCCTTCCTAAAATGAGGCCTCCAGACCAGTATGCAGTACTCAAGGTGTGGCCTGATTGCAATGGCCATTCACCTCTTAATCACCTCCTAATCCCTGCAAGCACAATTCCTGTATACCACTGACAAGACCCTATCAGCTGCTCTGGCAGCCTGTCTGCACTGCTCAGAGAACTTAATATCTGACTGCAAAATTATCCCCATGTCTTTTTTCATTTTCCACTACCCTGAATGTATTACCACACAGTTGATACAATACTCTGAGGTTACTGCTACCCATATGAAGTACTTTGCATTTATCAATGTTAAACTTCAACTGCCATTTTTCAGTCCATCTGCCTAACTTTTCTAGATCCCACTGCAGTAGCACACTGCCATTATTTCATGAACCACCCTGCCAATCTTCATATCATCTGCAAATGGACATTAAGCCTGATATGCCTGCACAATATCATTGATAAATATGGTAAACAACAATGGGCCCAACACCAAACCCTGGGGAACTCCACTAATAACATTAGTTCAAGAACAGCAACGTCCATTGCTTACCGCTCTCTGTCTTCTGCCACTCAACCATCCTTTCATCCATAGCAGCAACTTTCCCTCAGTACCACACTGCTACAATTTGTACAGCAGTCTTTTATGTGCAACAGTATCAAAAGCTATCCTGAAATCCAAGTACAGCAGACTTTCGAAATAACGGCACCTTCAAGGATTCAGGGTGCTGTTATTTCGATTTTTCCACTATTTAGAAAGTTTTATTTTTAATGTATTTAATGCAGAAATGAGGCCGATTAAGAAATAAAGAAATTAAAAATGCAATTTTATTAACTGAAGATAAAAAACAAACATGTAGACGTTTGTTTTATATTCTTTTTGTTATATATAAATGTTATATTTATAACATTATATAAGTATATAATATTATAACATTATATACTTATAAATGTTATATTCTTTTTTTTTTTTTTTTTTTTTTTTACGAAAACCCCAAACACGAAAGGTATCAAAACCTATAGTACTTGGTACCGTGCATGGGTTGAAGAAGTATGGGGAGGGGACAGGGATGCTGGAAACTTTGCTCTAAAGATTAAACATGGGTTTCACCGCTTCAAGCCTCCAATAAGCAAAGCGGTGGTATTGCACTGGCTGATGAGATTCATCTACCATCTAGAATTCTGCCATTAATACATTTCTGCTTACACCCTGTTCTATTGTCTTCATTATATCAAGTTTAGCTTGTGCAGGTAGCACAGTGGAATCATCACTATCCTCCCCACACAGGGTGGAAAAGCATTAGCATTAGTAGAGGCATATGATGCAAGAAAGAAAGCTTATAACAACATCAGAGAAAAAAAAACCTTCCCATTTCACCCATCTATTCACTCCACATGTTTATCTAGTTCTGCCTTGAATTTATTTAAGCTGTCGACTTCCACAACGACAGATGGAAGTTTGTTCCAGAAATCAACCACTTGCTGGCTAAAGGAAAATTTCCACACATCTATTCTACAACTGTCTTTTCTCAATTTGAATTTATGTCCCCTCGGGTGATTAATCTGGGCAGGAGGAAGAATCCTATCAGCATTGAGCTTGCTCAAACCATTCAAGATCTTATACACCTAAATCAGATCACCTCGCAGGTGCCTAGTCTGCAGACACTGCAATTTGCATAACATAAGCCTTTCTTCTTAAGAGAAACCCTTTATTCCATTCATTAATTTTGTTGCCCTTCTCTGTACTCGTTCCAGCAGCTCTACATCCTTCCTAAAATGAGGCCTCGAGACCTGTATACAGTACTCAAGGTGTGACCTGACCATTGCCTTATACAAGGGGATAATCACCTCCTTATCCCTGCTAGAAAAATTTCTGCATGTCATTGACAAGTCACCATGAGATACTCTTGCAGACTGTCTGCACTGCTCAGAAAACTTCATATCTAACTGCACAATTACCCCAGGTCCTTTTCATTCTCTCCCTCCCTGAGTGTAGTACCAAACATTTGATACGCTACTCTAGGATTGCTGCTACCCATATGCAGTACTTTACATTTGTCAATGTTAAACTCCAGTCACCACCTTTCAGCCGATCTGCTCAACTTTTGTAGATCCTGTTGCAGTAGCATACTATCATTAGTGTCATTAACAACCCTGTCAACCTTCGTATTGTCTGCGAACTTAGACATTAAGCCTGATATAACTTCATCAATATCATTATTAAATACAGAAAACAAAAATGGACCCAACAAAAGGCCCGGGTTCGAATCCCATCTTTTTGTGAGGAACGTTTATAGGCTTTTTTCAATCCGTGGCAGAGTTAGTGGGTCTCAGACTTAGATAGCAATGTTTTTCCCCCCAAAAACTGGAGTTTTTCGTCCAGAAAAACAGGCAAATCGACCAGAGAACACATGCAATTTACAGACACAATACACATGGGTATAAGAATTAACTTTCCAGGTGCCCCTAATGTAACAGTTTGGATTATATCAAGTTTGTCACAAAGCTTTAATGTTGTTTTTCTTCTTTTCTTCTCTCTATGATGTTTATTAACTTTGGGAGCCATAGTGGGGGATTTTTAATTTAAAATAAATGTAAAACAGCAGTATAATATGTGATATCAGTACAGAATTCACTTTCAAATGGCAAACGTAAACAAATACAGTAATCATTAGCATTAGCATTAGCATTAGTAGAGGCATTTGATGCAAGAAAGCAAGCTTATGCAGCATCAGCCAAAAAAAAAAAAAAAAAAAAAGTAACATAAATAAATAAAAATAACCACTTCCACTTCACCCCTCTGTTCATTCGAAATACCTGTCCAGCTGAGCCTTAAACTTATTTAGGCTATCAACTTCCACGACAAGGGATGGAAGTCTGTTCCACCCACCAACCACCCGCTGGCTAAAGGCAAATTTCCGCACATCTATCCTACATCTGTCTTTCCTCAATTTGAATTTATGCCCTCTCAGGTGATTTTTCTGAGCTAGAGGAAGAATCCCATCAGCATTGAGCATGCTCAAACCATTCAAGGCTTTGTACACCTCTATCAGATCACCCCGCTGGTGCCTAGTTTCCAGACACTGTAATTTGCAAAACTTAAGCCTTTCTTCGTAAGAGAACCCCTTTGTCCCATTCACCAATCTAGTTGCCCTTCTCTGTACTCGTTCCAGCAGCTCTACATCCTTCCTGAAATGAGGCCTCCAGGCCTGTATACAGTACTCTAGGTGTGGCCTGACCATTGCCTTATACAAGGGAATAATCACCTCCTTATCCCTGCTAGAAAAATTCCTATATATCATTGACAATACACCATGAGCTACTCTTGCAGCTCGTCTGCACTGCTCAGAGAACTTCATATCTGCCTGCACCACCACCCCCAGGTCCCTTTCATTCTCTACCACTGTCAGTGTAGTACCACAGAGTTGATACGTTGCTCTGGGGTTGCTGTTTCCCATATGTAGTACTTTACATTTGTCAATGTTAATCTTCATTTGCCACCTCGAAGCCCATCTGCTCAACCTTTCCAAATCCTGTTGCAGCAGCATAGTGTCAGTAGTGTCCTTGACAACCCTGCCAACCTTCGTATCGTCTGCAAACTTGGACATTAAGCCTGATATACCATCATCAATATCATTTATAAATACAGAAAACAATAAAGGCCCCAATACTGAACCCTGAGGGACTCCACTAATAACATTAGTCCACGATGAGCAGTGTCCATTGATTACCACTCTCTGTCTTCTCCCCCTCAACCACCCCTTTATCCATAGCAGCAACTTGCCTCCAATGCCACACTGCTCCAATTTGTGCAGCAGTCTTCCATGTGCAACAGTATCAAAAGCCTTTCTAAGATCCAAGTATATAATATCAAAGTTATTCCCTGCATCCAGTTCTTTTGTGACTGCATCATAGTATCCAATCAAATTGGTCAGGCAAGACTTCCCCTTAACAAAACCATGCTGTGTCCTAGCTATAACTGAAGTCTTGTCTAGATGATCCTGCAGTGCTTCTTTCACCAGTGCCTCCATTAATTTTCCGGGAACAGAAGTTAAACTCACAGGTCTATAACTTTTTTCGGCACTGCAAGACATCTGATGTAGCCAAGTGGTCAGGTACATGAATGTAGTAGCACGCGCTCTTTGAGTAGACCAGGATTCAAGCCGTGACTACTAAATACGATTAGCGTTTAGATTGATGAATTATTGTAAACTCCACTAACCTGGTGGTCGTGCCAGAGTATAAACAAGAACATTTATTTATTTATCTGTGCTGTATGTATACATCCAATCTCAATGTGCCGTTATTTGTGGCGCTGTTATTTTGACAGTCTACTGTATTAAAATTATTTTTTACATCCAGTTTTTTTGTTACTCCATCATAATATCCAATGTAATTGGTCAAAGAAGAGTGCCCTTAACAATCCAAGCTGTGTCTGAAGTATAACAGTAGTCTTGTCTAGATGGATTCACACTGCATCTTTTACTGGTGACTCCATTATTTTCCCTGGAACAGACGTTAAATGAACAGGTCAATAATTACTTGTGTCGCCCTTACTTCCCCCCTGCCTTTTTTTTTAATTGGGGATACATTCGCACACCTCCAGTTCACAGGGACTAACCCTGAATCTCTCATAATTATGGCTAAGATTTGCTTACTTCCTTCACTGCCTCCCTTAATATAATTGGATAGATCCCATCTACCCCAGGTGCTTTGTCTGTGTGTAATGCCATCATTTTCTCTTCCATTTTCCTCTAATTTATTACAAAATCATTTTAGCTGCCTGTTAAGAATGAAACAAACTTCTGGCATCTTCTTCCCTAAAGAATTCCTCATGTGTGAATGTAGATGCAAAATACTCATTCAGTTTATTAGCGACCTGAGCAGGATCATCAACAGTCAAACCATTGATATCAAGTGGACCAATTTGATTCATCCCCTTCATTCTGGTGTTTACATAAGTAAAGAATCCTTGTTGTTTTTCTTTACATCCTTCACCAAAGATTTCTCATAATCTGCCTTCACTTACCTGACCTCCTTTGTGACTTGGTCTAGTTTATATCTACCATAGGCTTCTGTGTCGCCTGATAATTTATATGAATTGCATCATAAGTGTGAATCCATCTAGACAAGACTACTGTTATACTTCAGACACAGCTTGGATTGTTAAGGGCAATTTTCTTCTCTGCCATGAGTTTCATCTGTTTATCTGACATCCATTTAAGCATAGACCTTGAAGAGTTTTCCTTAGTTGGTATGGAAATCTCAGTAGCTTCTATGATTAATTCCTTGAATGCTTCCCATTTAGAATTTGCTGATGGTAACATCTTCAGTTAGTCCCACTGTGTAGAATTTAAAAACAGTCTGAGACCACCGTAGTCACCTTTATAAAAGCAAAAATCCTTCCCGTTATACTTGATGGTAGTAACGTCTTTAAGTAAATCCCAAATCAGTACACTGTGATCACTGTCACCTTGTGGTTCTTTTTTCTGCAGATTCTTCATGCATAAATAATCACCGCTGATAATCAGATCAGAAGTATTACTCTCTCTCTCTCTCATTGCCTCTAACATGCTGCTGTAGAAAAGAGTCACCCATTAAATCGACAAAAGCATTGCTAGTCTGTGAGTGACCAACCCATACGTTCCAATGAATATCTGGAAAGTTAAGTATCTCCCATTATAAGACATTCTAATTTATTGGTCCACTCTATTTCTCTGTATAGTTGTTCATTGTTCTCATCAGAGTCATTAGGGCTATAACACACTGATACTCACATTTTTGCTTACCCGGTGTCACACCAACAAACCAGACTTATGTCACCCCAAACTGACTCAACATTACACTTTCCACCCGTGTCAACTGGATGCAATACCTTAGATTTTGTACTTCTTAACTAAGAGCATAATCTCTTCCCCACGTCTATCCTGTCTATATTTTCTGTATGCATTGTACTCCCTATACTCAAATTCTGTATCCCTTATATCTGAGTGACAATGCCTAAATCCCAACAATGGCTGCATTTGATGTTTTGACCAGCACTCCAAATTCAAATTCATTTACTATACTCCTAGCACTGATCTACATGCACCTGTTCTTACTCAGTTAGTTTAACTTCTGTTCCGGGTAAAATAATGGAGTCACTGGTTAAAGATGCATTGCAGGATCATCTAGACAAGACTGCAGCAATAATTCAGACACAGCATGGGTTTGTTAAGGGAAAGTCTTGTCTGACAAATTTGATTGGTTATTATGATGCGGTCACAAAGGAACTGGATGCAAAAAATAATTTTGATATCATATACTTGGATTTCAGGAAAGCTTTTGACACTGTTGCGCATGGAAGACTACTGTACAAATTGGAGCAGAATGGTATTAAGGGTAAGTTGCTACAATGGATAAAAGGATGGTTAAGTGGGAGAAGACAGAGGGTGGTAATCAATGGGTGCTGCTCTTCGTGGACTAATGTTATTAGTGGAGTCCCACAGGGTTCGGTGTTGGGTCCACTGTTGTTTTGTGTATTTATCAATGATATTGATGAAGGTATATCAGGCTTAATGTCGAAGTTTGCAGATGACACAAAGGTTGGCAGGGTTGTTAATGACAGTAATGGCAGTGTGCTACTGCAACAGGATCTAGATAATTTGGGCAGATGGGCTAAGAAGTGGCAACTGAAGTTTAACCTTGACAAATGCAAAGTACTGCATATGGGTAGAAGTAACCCCAGAGAAACGTACCAACTGTGTGGTACTACACTTAAGGTGGTAGAAAATGAAAAAGACCTGGGAGTAATTGTGCAGTCAGATATGAAGTTTTCTGAGCAATGCAGACAGGCTGCCAGGGCAGGTCATGGGGTTTTGTCAATGATATATAGGAATTTTGCTAGCAGGGAAAAGGAGGTGATTGTCCCTCTGTATAAGGCAATGGTCAGGCCACGCCTTGAGTACTGCGTACAGGTCTGGAGGCCTCATTTTAAGAAGGATGTAGATTTGCTTGAGCGTGTACAGAGAAGAGCAACAAGACTGGTGAGGGGAATGAAGGGATCCTATTACCAAGAGAGGCTTAAGTTCTGCAAATTGCAGTGGCTGGAGACTAGGCACCTGCGCGGTGATCTGATTGAAGTCTATAAGGCCTTGAATGGGTTGAGCACACTGAATTCTGATGGGATCCTTCCACTTGTTCAGATTACGAACCTACGGGGACATAAGTTCAAATTAAGAAAGGACAGATGTAGAATAGATGTGCGGAAATTTGCCTTTAGCCAGCGGGTGGTTAATTGCTGGAACAAACTTCCATCTGTCGTTGTGGAAGTTGATAGGTTAAATAAATTTAAGGAGGAACTGGACAGGCATTTGGAGGGAATGGTGTGATTTTTTTTTTTTTTTTTTTTTTTTTTGGCTGATGCTGCATAAGCTCCTACACTTGCTTTCTTGCATCACATGCCACTACTACTACTACTACTACTCTTAGTTAACCAAACACAGCCCACGTATTTACTTGTTTCATGATGACTCCCACTTCTTGAAATCTCCAGCACCTTGCTTTTAAGGATACTGCTCATTCCAATGGAAGCAATGCAAGAATCACTTTCACCTCTGCCTGCAGCTACTGTTAATTTATTAGTCTGTGTCTCCCCCTCAAGCTACCAGTTTTCCGATCCAATAGAATCAGCAAATATTTTTCCACCCTTCTATTTAAGTGTACCCAATTCCTGTAGGAGCAGTCTCTCCTGTTAACAAGTACAGCCCATGCTGAGAAAATTCTACCCCATGAGCCTTGCAAAATCTCTCCAGGGCTAAATTGATTGACTAGGTGCTCATCATATACTCCCTCCTATTGAGTCTGGTCATTGCAGACACTTTCAAATTTGAACCTAACACAACTTTTTTTCAACTTTACCCTGTACTTGCTAAATAAGTCTGCAGATCTCCTACTCTTAATGTTATTAGTGCCAACAAAAAGTTGCACCCTTAAAAGTATCTGCACAAAAGGTTGTACCCTTAAAAGATGATATCTGCTCTACGACCTCATCAACTTTTTCCCCTGTCAGATACACCATGGTACTATTCCACCTATCCTTTTTGCACATACACAATATATTTCCCATTTATCTGGCAATAGAGTCACTGACAACTAGCTCCTGTGGGACCAGTACATTCTGCCCTGGGGGTTGCTGCTATGTTGCCTGATGATCAAATGCAAGCTCTGGCATTGATGTGGGCAGCTGAGAGCATGATGGGCCTCCCCCTCAATTTAATTCCTTCCAAAGCATCCATCCTATTCTGCAAGCTGTCATAAAGTTTCATAACAATACTGAGTTGGCACCTAATATCCTCACACTCCTTACATCCCCCCTTGGCAATATCATGTCCCATTCCTGATAGCTCTGCAAACATCAAACAAGCCGTACATCTCATAATGCTATGATTCGGAGGACAACTACCCCCCCCTTTCAGTTCTTCCCAGAGCCACAGCACTCCCACTAGCTTGAGCCCTTTGCTTTGCTGCTCTGGTCTGGGGCATGATTTTTGCTCAAATTCAATATAATTAAAAATACTACACTAAACAAATATATCTGATGGAGTAACTATGCACCAGTTATGCTATGAAGTTTGCATTATTTATTATATATATAATTAAAATTCAAATGTTCTTATCGTTACACCAGTTATGCAGCAATAATACTACTTTTTTACAAGTCTGTGTTATATGTATTAGCCATTATTATCTATCTATACATTATAAATGTTGTCCTCCTAGTGATATTTATTCAAGCCAATGGGAGAAGAGGGTGGGGCATTTACATCATCACAAATGCACAGGTAGTAGTAGTAGTGGCATGTGATGCAAGAAAGCAAGTGTATGAGCTTATGTAGCATCAGCCCAAAAAAAAAAAAAAAAAAAAATCACACCATTCCCTCCAAATGCCTGTCCAGTTCCTCCTTAAATTTATTTAACTTATCAACTTCCACAACGACAGATGGAAGTTTGTTCCAGCAATTAACCACCCACTGGCTAAAGGCAAATTTCCGCACATCTATTCTACATCTGTCTTTTCTTATTTTGAATTTATGCCCCTTTAGGTTCGTAATCTGAACAAGTTGAAGGAACCCATCAGAATTCAGCGTGCTCAACCCATTCAAGGCCTTATACACCTCAATCAGATCACCGCGCAGGTGCCTAGTCTCCAGCCAGAGGCGGATTTAACAGCGGGCGCACCGGGTGCACACCCCGACTTCTGAAGGGCCCACGCAAAACCCCAACAAATTAGTTGAACATATTAGTTCAACTATAATAATATGTTCAACTATTAGTTCAAAACTTTGTGATTATTATTATGCTATTATTAATTATATTATACATATATTATATTCAAATTTTATTGGAAATAAAACATTAATAGTACATAATATTTTTTATTTATTTAAAAAAATGATTAACATGTATTTTTATTTTCCCTTTCTCTCTCTGTTTTTTTAAGGATGCCCAATATTTTCTGCTGAGCCCGGGGCCTCAATTGACCTTAATGCGCTCCTGTCTCCAGCCATTGCAATTGGCAGAACTTACGTTTCTCTTGGTAAGAGGATCCCTTCATTCCCCTCACCAATCTAGTTGCCCTTCTATGTACACGTTCAAGCAAATCTACATCCTTCCTAAAATGAGGCCTCCAGACCTGTACGCAGTACTCAAAGCTTGGCCTGACCATTGCCTTATACAGAGGGACAATCACCTCCTTTTCCCTGCTAGCAAAATTCCTATATATCGTTGACAAAACCCCATTACCTGCCCTGGCAGCCTGTATGCACTGCTCAGAAAACTTCATATCTGACTGCACAATTACTCCCAGGTCTTTTTCATTTTCTACCACCTTAAGTGTAGTACCACACAGTTGGTACATTTCTCTGGGGTTACTTCTACCCATATGCAGTAGTTTGCATTTGTCAAGGTTAATCTTCAGTTGCCACTTCTGAGCCCATCTAGGTAAATAATTACACTGTCGTCTTCCACTGAAAGACAACTGCCACCATAACGTTCACCAACCTCATGCACGTGCTTCACTGTCTAATACATGAACTAATGAGACTTGTGACAGAGAAGAAAAATGCATGGGATGCATATAAATTATCAAGCGACTCAGAAGCCTATGGCAGACATAAGTTAGTCTGCAATCAAGTCACAAAGGAGGTTAGGCAGGCAAAGGCAGATTATGAGAAATCTTTGGCAAAAGATGCTAAAAAAAACAGCAAGGATTTCTTTACTTATATAAACTCTAAAAGGAAGGGGATGAATCTGATTGGTCCACTTGATATCGATGGTTTGACTGTTGATGATCCTGCTCAGATAGCAAACAAACTGAATAAGTATTTTGCATCTATATTCACACATGAGGAGCTATTAAGGTTTGAAAATGGCAGAAGGTTATCAAATTGTAGCAGGGTACTTAATGATTTTGTAATAACTGAGAGCAAAGTGGAGGAGAAATTGTTGAAGTTAAACATAAGAAAGGCACCTGGGGTGGATGGGATCTATCCAGTTATATTAAAGGAGGCGACAAAGCAACTAAGCAAACCCTTAGCCATAATTATGAGAGCATCCTTGGACTCAGGGGAGTTCCCCACGGACTGGAGATGTGCAAATGTATCCCCAATTCACAAAGGGGGATCAAAGGGTAACATGAGCATTTATAGACCAGTTAGTTTAACTTCTGTTCCGAGTAAAATAACGGAGTTTCTGGTTAAAGATGCATTGCAGGATCATCTAGACAAGACTGCAGCAATAATTCAGACACAGCATGAGTTTGTTAAGGGAAAGTGTTGTCTGACAAATTTGATAGGATATTATGATATGGTTACAAAGGAACTGGATGCAAAATATAATTTTGATATCGTATATTTGGATTTCAGGAAAGCTTTTGACACTGTTGCGCATGGAAGACTATTGTACAAATTGGAGCAGAATGGTATTAAGGGTAAGTTGCTACAATGGATAAAAGGATGGTTGAGTGGGAGAAGCCAGAGGGGGGTAATTAATGGGTGCTGCTCTTCGTGGACTAATGTTATTAGTGGAGTCCCACAGGGTTCGGTGTTGAGTCCTCTTTTGTTTTGTATATTTATCAATGATATTGATGAAGGTATATCAGGCTTAGTGTCAAAGTTTGCAGATGACACAAAGGTTGGCAGGGTTGTTAATGACAGTAATGGCAGTGTGCTATTGCAACAGGATCTAGATAAGTTGAGCAGATGGGCTAAGAAGTGGCAACTGAAGTTTAACCTTGACAAATGCAAAGTACTGCATATGGGTAGAAGTAACCCCAGAGAAACGTACCAACTGTGTTGTACTACACTTAAGGTGGTAGAAAATGAAAAAGACCTGGGAGTAATTGTGCAGTCAGATATGAACTTTTCTGAGCAATGCAGACAGGCTGCCAGGGCAAGTCATGGAGTTTTGTCAATTATATATAGGAATTTTGCTAACAGGGAAAAGGAGGTGATTGTCCCTCTGTATAAGGCAATGGTCAGGCCAAGCCTTGAGTACTGCGTACAGGTCTGGAGGCCTCATTTTAGGAAGGATGTCGATTTTCTTGAGCATGTACCGAGAAGGGCAACAATATTGGTGGGGGAATGAAGGGATCCTCTTACCAAGAGAGGCTTCAGTTCTGCAAATTGCAGTGGCTGGAGACTTGGCACCTGCACGGTGATCTGATTGAGGTGTATAAGGCCTTGAATGGGTTGAGCACGCTGAATTCTGATGGGATCCTTCCACTTGTTCAGATTACAAACCTAAGGGGACATAAATTCAAATTAAGAAAAGAAAGATGTAGAATAGATGTACGGAAATTTGCTTTTAGCCAGCGGGTGGTTAATTGCTGGAACAAACTTCCATCTGTTGTTGTTGTGGAAGTTGATAGGTTAAATAAATTTAAGGAGGAACTGGACAGGCATTTGGAGGGAATGGTGTGATTTTTTTTTTTTTTTTTTTTGGCTGATGCTGCATAAGCTCATATACTTGCTTTCTTGCATCACATGCCACTACTACTACATGATGATGCCCGATATCATTTGATGTTCCATTGTAATCTCAGCTGATGAAGGGATCTGATATAGTTTATATATTTATAAATAGTTTAGTATTTTGTAAATAATTTAAATATTTGTATTGTTTGTATATATTTTAGTCCTGCTCTTTTGGAAGCAACAATATTCCTCATGCATTATGGAACCAAAAGCAGAAAAAGCAAAAGGCCTTTTCCTTAGTGACCTATGTAAACACAGGTAAATAATTACATAATGATATTTATTCCACCTTGAGAATGCTGTGTAGTGGAGTAGCCAATGAGAGAAGAGGGATGTGGGTCACGTAGTACAGGTGGGCGGGGCAATTACGTCACTACAAATATACAGGTAAATAATTTCATAGGTCATTTCCTGATTAGATATTGATCAGTACGTTTCGACAGATGTGTCTTTTATGTAGAAAAGATATGACTTACTCCGTCATACCGCTACATTTTACGTAGAAAAAAATCTTGCATGGGTTCGCGAGCAAAGTGAGGAGGGGGTGAAGTCCCCTAGTATATTATAAATTTAATTATAATATATAACAAAATTATCCAACTAATGGCAACCTAAGTGATTTGAACTTAAGAGCTACCCATTTACCACAATTAAAACTTTTGAATTCCCCTACCACTCACTCTCTAACAATGGTGGCAAGATTCGAATAACACAAAGGTTCTATGTGTATTAAGTAGTAACCTACAAAATCTCTAGCTAAATTAAAAAATAAAATAGCGACCATGACTATAAAGCTACTTATAGAGTATGATTTAATATGACAATCTGGTCAATAAAATGGCAAAATTCTTCAAAAACCTATCCATTTCTTTGAGCTCAAAATTCTTTGACTTGCACATGAATACTCTCCAATTAATCCTTATTATCCTAATAAACAGTTGCACAGGCATATGGAGTGAGCAGCATGTGCACAGTTTTGGGATAACTCTCATAAGAGTTATTGTTCAATTTTTTTTTTTTTTTTTTATTATTATATAATACCTGTAATATATGTATATTTATTTATTTATTTATTTTTTGGAACTTTAGACAGAATTCCGTATGACTAATTATAAACAAAATAACTGCATGAAACCCAATGATTAGTATTTGAAAGGTTTTATTTTTATTTTATTCATTTATAAAAAACATAAGAACAGGAATATTTGTTATTATTACAGGAGCAAGTATACCAAGAATAATTTATTAAGACCAGACTTTATGCTAAATCAAAATGTGAGGTTAGTCAAAGTTTGTTGTTATTATGAGCACTTAAGGTGGGTGTGCTACATCTTTTGCATCTATCTATAGCTGGCTTTCCTTAAAACACCTGTAATATGTTTAATTAGATAATTACCTTTGTTATCAGCAGCAATAAAACCCAAGATGTTATCATGCCTCAGCATCACAGTCTGATAGATTTCGACTTCACGAAACCATGAACGCTCATCTCGTGAAGAAAATATTTTTACTGCTACTGCTTCACCCCTCCACCGACCTCTCCATACCTCCCCAAAACGGCCTTTCCCAATGACATCTACTAATTGAATCTGGCGAGCAATACTTCGCTGAACCAATAAAGGAAGACCTAGGTCAGAAATAACATTCCTAATTTTAATAACTGCATTTTTATTGCATAAAATAGCTAAGCAATCATCATAACTTAAAATAATTCCAATACATTACATACAACTTTATCTATCAGTCACTGTTAGGTAGGCAGATATTCAATTCCTCAATTACTGAGCTATAGGCCATAATTAAGCTGTATCAAACTGCTCCTCAGTATGAGTAAGCAGACAGCTCTATTTGTTCTTAAAATATTTTGCTCCAGTTGGTCTTAAGCCTATAATTCACATGATTATTGATATATATATATACATGAAAAGAGATACAGTAGAACGTCGGTTATCTGGAATAATTTGAAAGACTGGTTTTTCTTCTTATTTTTTTATTTATTTTTTTTATTATTAATGGTAGTATTTGAGACAAATGTTTATTATGCTATGAGAGTATTTCTGTCTGTTTTTTTAAAATTTTTTTTACGTTTTATATCTGGTGAAATGAATTAGGACTGATGGGTTTTCTCGGAAACCATGAGTGATATAGTTTAGTCATTCGATTCCGTGAACCTAAGTTTCCATGACATATTTTGTTCTCTCCATTTCATATTATGTTTAGTTTAGCTCCAGATTTGGTAAGAATAATATTGACCCGAAACTGTGAGATTTATTATTTTTCTCAGGTTTTTTTTTTTTTTTTTTTTTTTTTTTTATGGTAAAATGTCAACAAAAAGAATGGGCAGAAAACCAGGAAGAATGCAATATAATAAAATTGATATTATTAAGGAACTTGAGATATTTAGCAAAAAACAATAGGTCACAACTACAAACAAAACAAAAATCGATTGAACATTATTTTAAAAATTGCTTTAAATTTTTTCCACATAAAGTTTGCAGTAAAATACATATCCGAATATACATACATATGTAAATTTGCAAACTTTTGTGAATAAGTATTATTTTTTTAAAATTAAATAAATTCATTTTTTCACACTATTTAGTCTTTTTCTTTTACTTTAATACATTATAACAGAATTTATTTAATTGTAACCTTATGTTCGATTATCCGGAAAATTTGCTATCTGGAAGACATCTAACATTAATTATTCCGGATAACTGATGCTCTACTGTGTATATATATATATATATATATATATCCAATATTTTAAATTAAATAAAACAATACATAAGCCAGTAGTATGGCAAAAACTGTAGAGCGAAAATCAACATAAAAATAACCCAAATAAACAAACGAACGAAAAAAAAAAGGAATAGACATAATAGTAGCCCGATAACCCTTGTATAATTTCGAGTTTTAAATCCGATTAATAAAAACTATACAAATTTTAGAATAATGCCAATTATATAATAATTTATCGGTACCCCCCAGAGGTACCAGTTCCGAAAGACGTGAAATATCACCAAAAGAGGGTTAAAGGAACTACCAAACGATAACAAAATCAAAATAAATTAAAATAAAATATAGACTGACCATTATGCCCCATATCGACAGAGGACCACGAGGCCAAAAATAGTCTATATTTTATTTTAATTTATTTTGATTTTGTTATTGTTTGGTAGTTCCTTTAACCCTCTTTTGGTGATATTTCACATCTTTCGGAACTGGTACCTCTGGGGGGTACCGATAAATTATTATATAATTGGCATTATTCTAAAATTTGTATAGTTTTTATTAATCGGATTTAAAACTCGAAATTATACAAGGGTTATCGGGCTACTATTATGTCTATTCCTTTTTTTTTTCGTTCGTTTGTTTATTTGGGTTATTTTTATGTTAATTTTCGCTCTACAGTTTTTGCCATACTACTGGCTTATGTATTGTTTTATTTAATTTAAAATATTGGATGTATTTCAGCTTCATATGGAGGAATTGCATGTCGCTGCCTCTATTGAACGCCTAATTATTTATTTATTTATTCACTTTATTATAATTTAATTTATGTTAATATTTAATATAAATCAATGATAGTATATATATATATATATATATATATATATATATATATATAGAAGCAATATAAAAAAAAAAAAAAAAAAAAAGCAAAAAATGAGTGAAGAAACAAATAAATAACAGAGACAGAGAAATGGAAAGGTGGAAGAAATGGAAAAGTAGTAGAATGGAAAGGTAGAAGGAATATGTATCTATATAAATCTATATAATATGTAAAAATTTTGAAAAATATTAAGTATGGGGCAAATACAGCCAAAGTTATAAGCTAATAAATAATAAATTTAAACTGGTGCCACCTGACCATGCTGAGGCCAAAAAAAGTGTGAAATATCACTAAAATGATAGATAAACCAACCACAAAAGAAAAATAGATATAGGACAAACAGAGCAAGGAACAAAAAAATAGATGACCATTGCATCCAATCTCGTCAGGGGCCCCTGGATACAACAGCCATGGACATTACTGCATTTCAAATGTAATGCAAATTACCACAACAGACAGATATATATATCTTTTCATAAAAGAAAAAAACCAATGATACATACAATTTTAATAGTAATCCAATTAGCTGCATTTCTGAATTATCATCTGGATTTCTCTCACTGACGTTAATCTCATGGCATTCAAATGTAATCATGCGTGAAAAATGCTAAGGATAAAAAAGTCACAGTCATGTGACTTTTTAATGTCACAGTCATGTGTCTTATATTAATATTTGGCCTGATGATAGAATTCCAAATGAGCATTCAAAATTACTAACAGAACTGAATTAATTCAGTTCTGTTAGTAATTTTGGCTGTTCTGGATTTTAAATTTGTATTTTCTTTCAATGTTAACACATCCGTCCTACAGAGGCAAAATTATAAATTTTGCTCCTTTGATCATGTGGGCCATTCAAACAGCTGTTGCACAACCCATATATTTAAAAACCATACTGAACCAGCTGTCAACACTCTGTATGATAGTTCCTAGCCTTATGGTAGTCTCCTGTCAGAGATTTTAAAGGCCTCTTCTTCAATGAGGGCTGCAATTAGCTGAATTCAAGCATTTTCTTAGATGCCTTAAACTTAGTGATTTCACCTGCTCCCATTAAAATATTTCTTTTATAAATTAATATGTATTTCAATGTGTTTAATTTCAAAAATTGAAATACAATATACTTCATACCTGGATTAGTGAGATGGTTCATCCAAATTTATTAAAAAAGTGCTTGATAAAAATGATGTCCCCCCAAAAAAGTGCAACCCCCATAGTGTCGCATTTCACACTTTAGTAATCTCTGGATTGTGGGGATCATTCTGATTCCACTGAAGGCTAACAGCTAGTAATTGGTGACTTAGATACAGATAATGTCATCTATAGTTCAGTCTAAGTTAGTAATATCTTTTTAAATTATACAGCAACAGTTTGACCAGGTTAATCCTTTGTATATACATGTATATAAAAATCTAAGACAGTACCAAGACAGCTATTTCAAAGCTCCTGGCTTCTTATCAGCTGGTAGGTAGCCTCTATTAGTCAATGCAGCTGAACTGTAAATAAAGTATTTTGCCAAAGTGAACAACCAAACAGGGTATGGAAGCAAGACTTCCATTTAAATGTATAATGACTATTATGTGTACCTTTAATGATACGACTGGGTTGGATTTGCTCTATGCAAGTTTATTCACCTGTTCAGGTTATTCCATACAGTTTAAAATTATATTAGTAACTTAGCAAAGCTATAGATAAGAGTATTTGTCTTTAAGTTGAATATAAGCCGAATCCTCAGTGGTGAGTACTTGACATTGGTCTCAGTGGGAGCAGAATGATTCCCATGATTGAAAATTGAATGCAGTAAAGTGTACAAATATAGGAACTTTGTAAGTAAGGAAAAGGATGCCATCATTCCTTTGTATAAGATGACAGCTAGACTGCATTCAGAATATTGAATTCAGGTCTCAATTCAGGCCATACTTGAAAAACAGACACAGAACTTCTAGAAAGAATTCAGAGAAGTAGAACTAGATTGGTAAGGGGAGCTAATCGATGTCCATATTAAGAACAGCTTAAAAAGTGCAGACTGCAAAGCTTATCAACTAAACATCTTTGGATGGAGAACTTATTGATATATATAAGGCCTTGAAGAGAATCAGTAAAATGAATGATGAGGTATATTTTCACTGGCAGAAGAGAGAACCAGGGAGAAAAAGTACAAAATTTTAGGGTGTAAGAGAAGGCTAGATCTCATGTTGTTTGCTTTTAAGCAGTGTTTTGAAGAATATTGGAAGAATTAATTGCTTGCCACAGTGGTTGAGCCTGAGAGTTTGGTTAAGTTCAAAACGGAACTGGATAGGCACCTTTTGATGAGGGGGGGGAAGGTATGAATGATAGATTTCTTTTTTTTTTTTTTTTTTTTTTTTTGGCAGATGCAGGACAAGCCTGCTTCCATACATCAATTAGCCATCATAAAACTAATGCTGACTTCAGTGTTGAAATATCTCCCTACAATCCTATAGTTATTGCACTGCACATGGCACAGCAGCTCAGCTCTATAGCAATCATTATTCTATGTTTAAATAGCAGTTTTACTTCTATACACCACCTAGCTGTTCACCTAGATAAAATATTATATTCACAGTTTAGTGTACATTTGCTAACAGAGAGACAACGTGCTAGATGAGAAGCCAGTAGCTTTGAAACAGCTCTCCTGGCAGTCATAGATTTTTTCAATGTATAGATGATTCACCTCTTCACGTAATGCTATACAATTTAAAAAGATGTATTAACAACTTGGGCAGCACCCTAGATAATGGTATTTGTCTCAAGTTGAACACATGCTCAAGTCTTAGTGCTGAGTACTCAGTGTCAGCAGTCATCAGTGAGAGCCCCCTGCAATCCTACAGCATTGTACATTGCAGGGCAAATGCAGCCCAGTTCTATAGGTTAAAGGCATACACAAAAGTCATTATGTGTTTAAATGTAAGTTTAAATCAAAACAAAATCAAGCAGTGTATGTCAGTTTTATTTCAATGCACCACTTGGTTGTTCACTTAGAGAAAATTCAATATTCATAGTTTAGCACAAATTTGCTAATAGAGACTACCCACCAGATAATGAGAAGCCAGTAACTTCAATGCGGCAGTCCAAGTTATTATCAAGCAGAACTGTGGATAACAGTATTTATCTCTAAGCTGAACTTAAGCTCAAGTTGTAGCACAGAGTACTTGGAATGGTCTTCAATAGGAGCAGAAGGATAACCACAATACAAAATCAAATGCAGAAAAGCATAAATTTTATTTTAACATACACATTTAAATGAAATAAAATTTCATGCAAATTGTACTTTTCTTGATGCTCTTCAGTGCATATGTAATATAAACAAATTTTAGCTGCATACCTTCAGTAGAAATAAATATCAAATTTAAAAAAATTAAAACCTTATACAGAATAAACAATAATTAATTACCAGAGCCAGACCCAGACGTGGTCATATCCATCATATCCTTAAGAGTATGTCCTATGCCTATAGGTTCAACATTCTCTATTCCAGCTTCTATATCAATATGGTACCTTCTTAGTCTTAGTTTCTGTTGCCAAACAGAAGCTCCAATGACAAATACAAAACACACAAAACAGACAGGACCAGCAATTATTATTGCTAGTTCAACAGTTCCTAAGTGTGTTCCAGCTTGACTTACCTTCACAGCTAAAATGGAAAAAAAATTACAACACTATTAGAGAATGTCAGTTTGTATCAAATATTTTATTCTTTATATACCACATGCATTATTAATGGTAACTCTCCTGCAATGTGTACATTTTAAATAAATAAAATATTAAATGTTTATATATATATCATTTTTTCTCACATACATATAAGAAAATTGAGGATATGTAGAATTTACAAAAGTGAATTACAATACTCTTAGTGTCATAGATTTGTTTGGGTCTAAAAAAAAATCTTTTATTAAAATTAAAATTGCTTTACAGTCTTTGGAATTTTAAAATTTCAAAGACTGTAATTTTTTAAATAAGCAGGAGAGAATGACAGGAAGAAAAGTTAGTTCAGTCAGTCCGGAGTTTAACAATAAAAGGAAGCTGGCTGACTGTTGAACATGTTTTAGATATAGGAAAAACAGTTTCCACGAGGGGAGGTTTAAAAGTTTCTAGCCTCTCACAGACAGAACACTGGAAAGTTGTGAAAACTCATTATTTTTTAACATAGTCTCACCTTTAGTCAACACACTTTCCGACATGATCCACTAGTTTTTGTACTTTGTTCAAATAAAATTCAGAAGATTTTGACTCGAGCCAACTGTTGACTACTTCCATCACAGCATTTTCACTGTTGAATTTCTGTCCTTTTAAGTCCATCATAAAATAACACTTATTTTATAAGTGTTAACAGTTAACACTTACAAAATAACATAGCTAAAGACTATATTCATAATATAAGCATAGTCTTAAATCTAAAGCATCAGTCTAAGCACACATACAGGTGTGTACAGGAGTGTGATGCCTCTTGTTAAATTTTTGGGGATTATGTGGACCCGTTGTTAAAAAAAATTACATGAACACTCTGGAAGGAAAATGCTGGTTAACAAAGCCTTTTCTGTATTTTCTTGAATTTATAACAGAGTAAACATATTTCAGGGTTATGCTAAGAATTTCAGAATCTAGATGAAAACCAGAAAATTAAACCCCCTATCTCACTATGTAAATATACTTAATTCATTTTACTGTTATTCCACAACATGAAAAGATCTCACTGACACCATCCATTATGCCATCACTAGGAACTGATATCTGAATGCATTTTCTGCTGGGCTTCTATCTTAATGCAGTTCTGCATATTTACACATGGATGTATACAGATGGAAAGAATATTAACCAGTGGAGATTATCACATTTTATCTTTTTTTAAAAATATTTAAATTTTACATTTTTAATACAAATGTATTCTTATTCAAGACAAATGTTTTTGAAATATATAGACTGTGCATGTTGCATCTACATTCACACATGAGGAATTCTTTAGAGAAGGAGTTGCCAGAAGTTTATCGAGCTCTAACAGGGACCTAAATGATTTTGTAATGTTTGTTTGTTATTTGGTTTTTAGGGGAATTAGCAACTAAGGCCATATTGTTCCGGGATATGCGGTGGTCATTCCCTGACCTTTCCACATCCTCGGTATTTGGTGGTGACGGGATCGAACCCCGGTCTAATCTAGAAGCGTGTGCTACGCACTGCTGCTCCTTCCCACCTGACTACAGAGGCACCGATTTTGTAATAACTGAGAGGTAAGTGGAAGGGAAATTGTTGAAGTTAAACATAAGAAACGCACCTGAGGTGGATATAATCTACCAAGTTATGTTAAGGCAGGCAGAGAAGGAAGTATGCAAATCCTAAGCCACAATTATAAGAGCATCCTTGGATTCAGAGGAGGTTCCCGTGGACTGGAGGTGTGCTTATGAGAAATCTTTGGCAAAGGATGCAAAGAAAAACAGCAAAGAGTTCTTTACCTATGTAAACTCTAGAAGGAAAGGGATGAATCAGATTGGTCAACTGGATATTGATGGTTCAACTGTTGATGATCCTGCTTAGGTGGCTAACAAACTAAATGATTATTTTGCATCTACATTCACACATGAGGAGTTATTTAGGGAGGGGAATGCTAGAGGTGAACTGAACTCTGGCAGTGAGCTAGATGATTTTGTAATAACGGAGGAAAGTGGTGGAGAAATTGTTGAAGATAAACATAAAAAAGGCACCCGGGGTGGATGGGATCTATCCAGTTATATTAAAGGAGGCAGCAAAGGAAGTAAGCAAACCCTTAGCCATAATTATGAGAACTTCTTTGGACTCAGGGGAGGTACCCATGGACTGGAGATGTGCAAATGTGACCCCAATTCACAAAGGAGAATCAAAGGGCGACACAAGTAATTATAGACCTGTTAGTTTAACTTCTGTTCCAGGAAAATTAATGGAGGCACTGGTAAAAGAAGCACTGCAGGATCATCTAGACAAGACTTCAGTTATAGCTCGGACACAGCATGGTTTTGTTAAGGGAAAGTCTTGCCTGACCAATTTGATTGGATATTATGATGTCGTCACAAAGGAACTGGATGCAGGGAATAACTTTGATATCATATATTTGGATCTTAGAAAGGCTTTTGATACTGGTGCACAGGGAAGACTGCTCAACAAATTGGAGCAGTGTGGCATTTAAGGCAAATTGCTGCTATGGATAAAGGGATGGTTGAGTGGGAGAAGACAGAGAGTGGTAATCAATGGTCACTGCTCATCGTGGACTAATGTTATTAGTGGAGTCCCTCAGGCAGTGTTGGGTCCATTGTTGTTTTCTGTATTTATAAATGATATTGATGATGGTATATTAAGATTAATGTCCACGTTTGCAGACGATACGAAGGTTGGCAGGGTTGTTAAGGATACTAATGACAGTACGCTGCCACAACAGGATCTAGAAAAGTTGAGCAGATGGGCTGAGAGGCGGCAAATGAAGTTTAACATTGAGAAATGTAAAGTACTACATATGGGAAGCAGTAACCCCAGAGTAATGTATCAACTCTGTGGTACTACACTGACAGTGGTAGAGAACGAAAAGGACCTGGGGTAATTGTGCAGGCAGATATGAAGTTTTTTGAGCAGTGCAGATGGTCTTCAAGAGTAGCTCATGGTGTCTTGTCAATGATATACAGGAATTTTTCTAGCAGGGATAAGGAGGTGATTATCCCCTTGTATAAGGGAATGATCAGGCACACCTTGAGTACTGTATACAGGTCTGAAGGCCTCATTTTAAGAAGGATGTAGAGCTGCTGGAACGAGTACAGAGAAGGGCAACAAGATTAGTGAATGGAACAAAGGGTTGCTCTTACAAAGAAAGGCTTAAGTTTTGCAAATTACAGTGTCTGGAGCCTACACTCTGGCAAGGTGATCTGATAGAGGTGTATAAAGCCTTGAATGGTTTGAGTATGCCCAATGCCGATGGGATTCTTCCTCTTGCTCAGAATAATCACCTGAGAGGGCATAAATTCAAATTGAGGAAAGGCAGATGTAGGATAGATGTGCAGAAGTTTGCCTTTAGCCAGTGGGTAGTTGGAACAGTCTTCCATCCTTTGTTGTGGAAGTTGATAGCCTAATTTAAGGCTGAGCTGGACAGGTATTTGGAACAAACACTCTGGGAAGACTGCTCAACAAATTGGAGCAGTGTGGCATTTAAGGCAAATTGCTGCTATGGATAAAGGGATGGTTGAGTGGGAGAAGACAGAGAGTGGTCTTCTCCACTCTCTGTCACTCTTCTCCACTGCTCATCGTGGACTAATGTTATTAGTGGAGTCCCTCAGGCAGTGTTGGGTCCATTGTTGTTTTCTGTATTTATAAATGATATTGATGATGGTATATTAAGATTAATGTCCACGTTTGCAGACGATACGAAGGTTGGCAGGGTTGTTAAGGATACTAATGACAGTACGCTGCCACAACAGGATCTAGAAAAGTTGAGCAGATGGGCTGAGAGGCGGCAAATGAAGTTTAACATTGAGAAATGTAAAGTACTACATATGGGAAGCAGTAACCCCAGAGTAATGTATCAACTCTGTGGTACTACACTGACAGTGGTAGAGAACGAAAAGGACCTGGGGTAATTGTGCAGGCAGATATGAAGTTTTTTGAGCAGTGCAGATGGTCTTCAAGAGTAGCTCATGGTGTCTTGTCAATGATATACAGGAATTTTTCTAGCAGGGATAAGGAGGTGATTATCCCCTTGTATAAGGGAATGATCAGGCACACCTTGAGTACTGTATACAGGTCTGAAGGCCTCATTTTAAGAAGGATGTAGAGCTGCAGGAACGAGTACAGAGAAGGGCAACAAGATTAGTGAATGGAACAAAGGGTTGCTCTTACAAAGAAAGGCTTAAGTTTTGCAAATTACAGTGTCTGGAGCCTACACTCTGGCAAGGTGATCTGATAGAGGTGTATAAAGCCTTGAATGGTTTGAGTATGCCCAATGCCGATGGGATTCTTCCTCTTGCTCAGAATAATCACCTGAGAGGGCATAAATTCAAATTGAGGAAAGGCAGATGTAGGATAGATGTGCAGAAGTTTGCCTTTAGCCAGTGGGTAGTTGGAACAGTCTTCCATCCTTTGTTGTGGAAGTTGATAGCCTAATTTAAGGCTGAGCTGGACAGGTATTTGGAACAAACGGAGGCGTGAAATTAGAGCGTTTTTTTTTGGCTGATGCTGCATAAGCTTGCTTTCTTGCATCATATGCCTGTACTAATGCTAATGCTAATGCTAAAGCTTAAGCTTCAGTTCTGCAAACTGCAGTGTCTGGAGACTAGGAACCTGTGAGGTGATCTGATTGAGATGTTTAAAGCTTAAAAATGATTGAGCAAGCTGAATGTTGAGGGGATTCTTCCTCTTGCTCAGGCCACACATATGAGGGGGCACAATTTCAAATTGTGGAAAGACAGTTGCAGAGCAGATATGTGGAAGTTTATCTTTAACCAATGGGTGGTTGATTGTTGGAACAAACTTCCATCTGTTGCTGTGGAAGTTGATAGTTTAAATAAACTCAAGTTAGACTACACAAACGAGTGGAAGGAATGAATAGATGAAATGGGATTGTGGCGTTTTTTTTTTTTTTTTTTTAGCTGATTCTGTATATAAGCTTGCTTTCTTCATCATCTGCCACTGCTAATGCTATCCTTTTATGAATCCTCATCAGATGTATATGAATACACAATCGAAAAAAAAGTGTTTACTGTAATCAGCGCTTTAGGTTATGTTGTTACTTTATTTTCCTTACCATGGTTTGTGCATGTGAAGCAGATGTGAGTGCATAACATCCAGATTTTTCCTTGAACTCCAACATGTTGCATGTCTAGTTACTGCTGTTGCTTTGTACAGTTCATATTGTCATCAATGCCATTACTCCACAAGAGTATCATATCTCTACTCCTATAAAAATGATTGTTTTACAGTAAAAATGAATCGTTTTTTAATTCTTGATTCTTTATTTATTTGTTTTTATTTTATTTTCAAATATTTTCTTTATTTCTTTTTAAATAGTTTGTATGGATTTCAAGAATCATTTTAACAGTCAATTTTTTAATGAAGATATTTAGGGAACATTCAAATTAAAGTATTTTATATTTCTTGATTTTCTTCCTTTCCACTTCCACCTTTTTGCACACACATTTCTGCTCTGCATCAATAAACAGCACTATAGCTGCATTCTTGTTTCACCAGTTATAGTTATCAATTAAGCTGTGGAATTCCACAATTGTTGCCATTGGTAGAGTAATGTAGAGTGTATTACCTGCCTGTAGTATGTATACAAGACCAATAAGTTACGAGCGTTGTAGGGTTCTGGTGATCTGGCTGCAGTGTCCACCAGTTCATTACCCCTGATCCCAATGTGGCTTGGAATCCAGTAGAAATGAAGGTCAAATGAACACTCTTTCTGAGTGTTCATTCGACATTCCGAAATGATCATAAGTGGCATCCACTCTATTTGAAAAACAGAATGCTGAAGGTATTCCTTGAGTGGCATGATGGGTGGTAAACTGTGTTGTTTGAAGATAATAAAGCACTCAAAACCTATTGGTATTATTTACATATTGGAAATAATATAAACACGATGGATCAAATGACTTGTGGTATTTTCTTACCACTTCTTCTTTGGTCACAAGAGGTTCTTGTGACCAAAGTGATCTTTTGTGTGATGGTTACACTGCAAAGACAGCTGTCACTGAAGAAGTGGTAAGAAAATACCACAAAATCTTGGATCCTACTATTGTATGTTTCGAGTGCTTTATTACATGTTTATTTCCAATTCGGAAATAAATATAATAATAACAACGTAGGTTTTGAGTGCTTTATCTTCAAATAGAACACTTCAATCTGATAACACAGAAACTTACCTGATGCAGCTGTAGCTGAAGGAAGAGTTGGTCGGAGATGCTGATTACAATAGTCATAATCTTTGCAACAATGTAAGACTATTTTTGAAATAGCCATTTCTGACTTCACACACCACAGGGGGTACTCTGGTGGAAATATTTTGTCTTTGTTTAAACATCTAAAATAAGAAAAAATTATTCCTATTAGCTATGAAACTAATTTGCTTATTACTTCAATGAATTTATTAGATAAAACATAATTACAAAAATAAATGAAGCTTACAATTTGATTATGGAAACTATTAAAAAGGAGACTGTAAATATTTACAAATATAAACAAATGCAGTATTCAGCCTTAGAAACATGTGCACCAGGACTCCATGCAACTTTAAATCTGTCGCTACATATTACATACTCTAACTTCTGACAACCACTTTGTTTCTATTAAGTTTGTTTTAATAGAAATTTATGAAGACACATTTTTTATGTTCCTTCCATTTTCTTGGACTTAGATCATGCTGACTTTTGACTTTCATGTGCCAACCTTGCTATTAAAATGCCCTAATTTGCATACTAACATTACATTGACCTAGCATTCTGTACACTACATGCTGACACTGTTTCCCTCTCGGTACTCACTACAGAACGAGTAAGTGAATGTGAGAATTAAAAATCAAAAAATACAGTACATGTACTATTAAAATTTGGCAAAAATTGATTTTGTTGTTATTGGTTTAACACTAATGTTTGCTAATGTTAATAATAAACACATGCATTTGAAAATGACTTGCCTTTGCATAAAAAACCCAACCCACATTATAATGTGATTACTGGTACTATATCCAGCATAATGTTTAGCAGAGCATGGCTTAAACTGCACATCATATGTCAATACAGAGCAAGTCTAAATGTTTAATATAAGGGGATGAATTCTAAGCCAGCAGTACAAAAACATGGAATGCATAATATTTTTATGTATATTGTTGAGCCCATCCTAGGGTTTTTGTAATCCTGCCTGCATATTTTAAAATGCACCATTTGAAAAAATAAACAGAAAAATACCAAAACTAACCTACAAGAAGCATGTAATTTTTAACATAAAAATATTTTAAAATTCTACTGATAGCTTTCTAGGAAACATCTTATCTTGCAAAAAATTCATTAATTCAATTATTTTATTGATAAAAAGAAATCAAAACCAATGAAATAAAATAAAATAAAAATATATACATTAATATTTGTAACAATTTTTATGTTATTAATTATAAATAATAAAAATACTTATTTTTACTACTGATATATAATGCGTGTGCATTAAGACTTTTTTAAGTTATTTTAATTTTTAAGCAAACCAAATCAGAACTTACTAATGCCTCAAAACTAATTTCATCCCCACTTATATTCTCTGTTTCTTCAAGTGAAGATTGCTCTTCACTTACTGGTAAATGTACAGTAAAATTTTCTATCCTTTCATCAATGAGAGGTTGTTGATCCACATGTTTTTTCAATCTCAATAACATGTTTACAGCATTTTTTCCATTATGAAATGCCAATTTCAGTTGCTTTTTGTTCAAATAATGATTTAACATAGTTTAATTTAAAAGCCACATTATGAAATGCAACATAATCTGTCCCCAGATACACTGGATGCAAGTCTGCATGGTAGGAGGGCAAACAAAGTACAGAAATGTCATACTTTATATTTTATCCAGTTTAAATATTTTAGTAGATGGTTTATGTTCTTTAATTAGATTTTATAGTTCATCTTTGAGCATATTCTGATTGCTCTGGTATACAGATCTTTTGCAACCATTCTTAAATATGACAATCTTTACTGCCACCTGTTGGAATCTTTTCTAACAAAACATTGTGATACAAGATATTACCTATGACTGATGCACATTTTGGGGAATATTGGGGATCAATTTTTTGTTCTATATAACATTCAAAATTCGGCCAATTCATTTTGTTGTGATAATCTCTCACCTTCTGTTGAGCTTTAAATATATCATCATCATTGGCCATTTTCAATCCATAGCAGGATGAAGGCCTCTCCAGCAACTTTCCAGTTCCTTCTGTTTTGTGCAATGGCCTTCAATTTACTACCCACAAACTCATGAATTTCATCTATACATCTCTGCCTTTGTCTTCCAGGTTTTCTTCTAGCTCCTCTTGGGTACCATTCTGTTATTTTCTTAGTCCATCTGTCATCATGTCTTTGAGCTATGTGTCCTGCCCAAGACCATTTTAGTTCTTCAGTTTTGATAAGAATGTCCTTTACTTGAGTTTGCTGCCTAATGAATGTTTTTCTCGTCTTATCTAAGTCTGATTCCCAATATAATTCGTTCCATTCTTCACTGTGTAGTTCTCAGCTTCTCTTCCATTCTTTTGGTGAGTGCCCAAGGTTCACTTCCATAAGTCATGGTGGGGAGTATACATTGGTTCATTATTTTAAGTTTCAGACAAACTGGAATATAGCTCCTCAGTATGTGACTATATTTCCTGAATGCTATCCAACCAAAATTTATTCTTCTCTTGACTTTCAACCATTTATCATTATTACAGCTGATGACTTGTCCCAGATAAATATATGACTCCACCTTTTCAATTACTGCTCCTTCAATCATTATATCCCTTTCTATGGCATACTTGTTCATCATTACTTTGTTTTAGCCTTATTCATCTGCACAATGTCATCTGCAAATTGTAAATGGTTTAGGTACTCTCCATTCACATTGACTCCTTTCTGTGACCATTCTAATCTTCAGAAAGCTTCCTCAAGGGCAGCAGTAAACAACTTCAGAGATATTGTGTCTCCTTGTCGAACTCCTTTCTCAATTTTAAATTTGCTACTGTCTTTGTCTAGTCTAATAAAGGAGGTAGCATCTCATATATTTTCTTCAAAATCATAATATATGGGGTATCTATGCCTTGTCTTTCCAGTGCCTGAAACCTTGCCTTATGCTGTATAGAGTCAAATCCCTTTTCATAATCCACAAATGTCAGGCATAATGGAGTTTTATATTCATTTGCTTTCTACATTTGCTGTGATATTATGTGAAGGTGATCCATAGTTGAGAATCCTCTGCCAGGGGCAAAGGTTGATGGTGTTGAAGAGCAGATATCATCTTTTAAGGGCACAAAAAGTGATATAGTTGTACACGTTGGCACTAATGATATTAAGAGTAGGAGACCGGCAGAATTACTTAACAAGTACAGGTCACTGTTGAAAAAAAGCCGTGAATTAGGGTTGAAATTGAAAGTGTCTGCAATTCTGCCCAGACAAGATAGGAGGGAGTATATGATGAGAGCCTTGTCGATCAATTCGGCCCTGGAAAGATTGTGCAAGGCTCAAGGGGTAGAATTTTTTTCTGCCTGGTCTGTACTTGTTAACAGGAGAGACTGCTTCTACAGGGATGGGATACACTTAAATAGAAAGGGTGCAAGAATATTTGCTGATGCTATCGAGGCAGCGTTAGGTGGATCGGAAAACTGCTAGCTTCGGGGGATACAAGGACTAATAGATTAACAGTAGCCACTGGCAGAGGTGAAAGTGATTCTTGCACTTCTTCTACTGAAATGAGCAGCAGCCTGGAAAACAAGATGCAGGGTATTTCAGAGACTGCTGGGAATCATTGCGGTACAAGTAAACATATGGGTTGTGTTAGGGTAGCTAAGAATACGAACAGGTGCATGTATACTTGTGTGTACACCAATGCTAGGAGTTTGGTAAATAAATTTGATGAATTTCAGATGTCTGGTCAGTACATCAAAGGCAGATATTGTTGGGATATCAGAGATGTGGTGCCACACACAGATATAAGGAATGCAGAAATGGAATTTGGGTAGTACAATGTGTACAGGAAGGATAGACAGGATAGAAAGGGAGGAGGGGTTATGCTATTAGTTAAGAAACACATAAAATCCAAGGAAGTGAAGCCAGTCGACATCGCTGGACAATGCAGTGTCAAGTCAGTTTGGTGTAACATAAGCATTGGGAGATCAAAATTGAGAGTAGGAGTGTGCTATAGGCCTAATGACTCTGATGAGTATAATAAGAAACTGTACAGGGAAATAGAGTGGGACAGAGGTGGCAAATGAAGTTTAACATTGACAAATTTAAAGTACTACATATGGGAAACAGCAACCCCAGAGCAACGTATACTCTGTGGTACTACACTGACAGTGGTAGAGAATGAAAAGGACCTGGGGGTAATTGTGCAGGCAGATATGAAGTTCTCTGAGTAGTGCAGACGGGTTGCAAGAGTAGCTCATGGTGTCTTGTCAATGATATACAGGAATTTTTCGAGAAGGGATAAGGAGGTGATTATTCCCTTGTAAACGGCAATGGTCAGGCCACATCTTGAGTACTGTATACAGGTCTGGAGGCCTCATTTCAAGAAGGATGTAGAGCTGCTGGAACGAGTACAGAGAAGGGCAACAAGATTAGTGAATGGAACAAAGGGTTGCTCTTACAAAGAAAGGCTTAAGTTTTGCAAATTACAGTGTCTGGAGCCTACACTCTGGCAAGGTGATCTGATAGAGGTGTATAAAGCCTTGAATGGTTTGAGTATGCCCAATGCCGATGGGATTCTTCCTCTTGCTCAGAATAATCACCTGAGAGGGCATAAATTCAAATTGAGGAAAGACAGATGTAGGATAGATGTGCGGAAATTTGCCTTTAGCCAGTAGGTAGTTGGTTGGTTGAACAGACTTCCATCCCTTGCTGTGGAAGTTGATAGCCTAAATAATTTAAGGCTCAGCTCAGCTCAGCTGGACAGGTATTTCGAACGAACAAGAGGGGTGAAATGGGAGTGGTTTTTTTTTTTTTTTTTTTTGGCTGATGCTGCATAAGCTTGCTTTCTTGCATCATATGCCTCTGCTAATGCTAACCTTTGCCTGGGGCTATTTTTAATCTATTAATCTGTGTCTATTAGTCATTGCCTCGATAGCATCTGCAAATATTCTTGCACTTGTTCTATTTAAATGTATACCATCCAGGTAGAAACAGTCTCTCCTACTAACAAGTTCAGAGGATGCTAGGAAAAATTCTAAGCCATAAGGCTTGCACCATTGGAATCCTTCATGTTTAATCATTTGTCATAAAGTTCTTTCACTGCATTCAAGTCCTATACAGTATCTTCATTTAGTTTTCTGAGAAATTCCCTTATTGTAGGAAATTTATTTTTTCCATGATGACTTATTACGCATTTGTCAAAAATGATTGGTAGGACTTTTGGGATGCCGATGGAAATGTTTATTTGGTGATTTAAATAACTGACCAAATTTCTTTTTCTTCTTTTTAATATGGTAAACTGTTTACTGTGATGTGCCCATTAATTTTGAAATTCTTTCGAGTGATTTTGTCAGTGATATTAACAGTGGTGCGTCATCCCTCGTGAGGCCCAAGGCAAAATGGAATTTGGGAAGGAGTCATCTAAAGAAAAACTAATAAAAATAAAAATTAAAAAAAAAAAAAAAAAAAAAACTAATAAAAATTTCATTTTATTGTGACAACAAAACAAATAACTTATATGACATAAGAACTAAATATAAAATTTCACAAAATGTGTAAAACCACTTTTGAAAAAAACGTAACTTTCAAATTAATCTTCAAGTAAAGTTCACTTGGCAAGTAGAAAGTTCAGTTTCCGATAAAAATTACTTAAAAAATATTAGTAAAAAATAGCAATGAGTTTTTGAAACCGTGATTTTGGGGAACCCCTCTGATCAGGGCCCTAGGCAGATGTCTTTTTTGCCTATATGTTAACTTGCCACTGGATATTAAAAGACTTCTTTTTATCCTTGCTTTCACAGTATTCAGCTACGTTAAACACTATTTCTCTTGCTTGGTTGCGCAAACTTCTGTTTTTAACCCCAGGGGCTCAACATCTGGTGAGTATGGGCTTGGCACATCCAGGGTCCTGAGCTGGATATCATCATTCTTCTCTTTCTTGGTGATTTCTTTCTACTTCTGACTCTTGTTTTCTCTCTCTCTCTCTCTCTCTTTCTCAGGGTAACACAAAAATTTTTTTTTTTTGGCTGGTGCAGCAAAAGCCTCAGGATTCCTTGCACCATATGGCAAATAATAATGATGATAATGACATAATAACTATTGGAAACAAAACATTACTTCAAGTTCGTTCAATTCAAAACAGAAAGAACAACCCTTCACGGCCTGTACACGTATCTTGTTTGGTTGGTCTGCGATTGGTTAGTCATTGAGCACACAGGCTCCAACCTGTCAAGCAAGCGGCCGCTAGCAGGAATTGAAACTGTTGTTTTATGCATTGAAAAGAGCTAAAAATCGACGCGAAACCGGAAGTTGCGGTTCCTATTTCTGTACGGTTTTTGTGAGGTGGGGGGCCTGGCAACGCTAATTTGCACGGGAAAAAAATAATTATCTCAATTGCTACAATTGGTATTTACACGGTCCTCCTCCCACAATTAAAGTTATTCTCGCCGATCGTGGGTGAGTTAGTGACCGGCGAACCCTCGCGAACGAAAAGTACAGTATCTGCAAAAAAAAAAAAAAAAAAAAAAACTGCTCAATGTCGAAACCAAACAGAATGAGCCCTAAAGTTAGATATAAAACTTTTCAAATATCTTCCTTATAAGGGAAAACACTGAGGCTAATCCAACATTTTATATAGGAAACAGGCGCCTACCATTGATATAGATTCCAAGACGGAATAAGGGAAAATAATCTTGGATTGGAATAGTAAAAAAAATTGTTTTTAAAAAGAACATGGTAGCTTTTCACTCGGATGATTCCTATCCGTAAATAACGGTCTTCTTTGTGGGGGTTTCCAAAATTTGATATACTGTGTTAATAATTCGTTTCCTAAAATTATTGTGCTCTTAACACTTTTACTTTCGTAAATTCCAGAGAAACACACACAAAATGTCATTGAATAATTTTCCATCATGTGTTATTTAATACAATCAGAATGATTCATACGATTTTTTGTGTTAAATAAAACTTTTTCTAAGTCTGTTTCATTTGTGCTATAATTTATTACTGCCATACCTTGTAAACAACGTTGTTTTGTGGTCGTCGGTTGTGGTCGTATATATTCAGTTGGTCTTACTGCTTGAGGTCCGTTGTTCTTGGGTTTCAGGGGCATCAGCGACTAAGGCCATATGTACTGTCTGTAAATTGCGTTCTTTCATCGATTGTGTTTGCTGGAAGAAAAACCCGAGTTTCCAGAAGAAAAAACCATGCTACCCTCACCTGTGACCGACTAACTTAGCCACGTTGTGAAAAAGGCCCATAAAAATTCCTCCCGTCATCGACGGGACTCGAACTCATGTCTTTGCTACCCAGTGTGGGGAGGACAGCGATTCTGCCAACTGTGTTACCCCAGGAGGGCTTGTGGTCCGAGAATCGTTCCGGGTCCAATCTGACCTCACCCCCAATGAAGACAGCACACGGATCTAGCTGTATTCGATTGAAAGCGCCAGAACCAATAGTTGATTGGTTCGTGCATGAGCGAAATGGCCACGTACATGTCCCCACATGCACAGATATGAAGATGCGCACAAGTATTGTGTTCTTAGTTTTGATGAAGTTTTGTAACCTTCGGGTTGCAAAACTTCGTGAGTTTAATTTGTCTAGTGTAGCCACTCGTGTCCGTTATCTTTGTGACTGCCCTGCATAGAGAACATTCATCGACAATGCCATTTATCTAGCAATTTCCAATTATAAAAACATCTGCGAGTTACTTGAACATGTCGACATAACCTAAGAATCATTTCAATACATGATAAACATGAAGATGATAGATGTGCTCTCCGTATATCACCTTTCAGGAGTTTTAGCAAAATTATCAGAAACCCCGTGAATTCATTGTGAGTGCTACAAGTAAAGGGTTGCGTGTCTAGACAGCTAATGCTCCTATAGACGTGTGGTCGATAACCGTCTGTGTACAGTCTGAAGTTTAATCGCTGGTACTAAATCTTCGTGTCATATATTCGTTACCGATGAATTAAACATATCTCTCCAGCTAACCTTTTTGTAAAAATACACATTGACTGTAAACAGAAATTAAAACCCCTCGAAATACACAAGCACTAATTTAAAATGTCACCGAGAACATAATTTAAGTGCAACGTTTTAAAGTCGAGCGATAAATCCGTAACAGCATCCAAAGTGACGAAAGATGATGGATAAAATCAAAATAAACTTTGAGTTTTAATGTAGTTGAAGAACAATTAAAATACTAAATAATATTAATATCACTGTACAGGAAAAAAAAATAATAATAATATAAGGGGAGGCCCGAATGTAAGAATTAATGTTGGAGAAAGGGACAGCAAGGTGGTGTTCCCCTTGCCCGAATTGATCCCTTTTCGGCCGGATTCTTGGGTGCACTGCACTGCACCAGCTGAATCCACTCTCCTAAGGCCCATGTCTAGGAGAGCAATAAGCAAGTCGGTAGAAGTAAGAAGTAAACAGTTTGGTAAATGGCTAACATCTACAGTATATCAGCTTTAAAGCTAACAGAGTTGAATCATGGAACTGTACAAAATGAACGGATGAAGGCGTGTATATACGAGGTGTCAAAAAAAAAAAAAAAAAATCAAATTATTATATTAGGGCCACCCTTAATTTATTACATATACCCATATATACGATAAATATTTGTATTGAAGATTTATTGTAAACTCTACTGACTTGGTTGTCGTGCCGGAGTATAAACAGAAAATTTATTTATTATATGTATTTTGTCTGTAAATTGCGTGTGTTCTCTGGTCGATTTGCCTCTTTTGCTGGACGAAAAAAATCTCAGTTTCTGGGGAAAAAAACTTGCTATCTATCCTGAGACCAACTAATTCAGCCACGGAGTGAAAAAAGCCTAATAAAGTTCCTCGTGTCATCAACGGGATTCAAACCCGGGCCTTTTCCATCCAGTGTGGAGAGGATGGTGACAATACCACTGTGCTACCCACGCAGACTATATACGAGGTGTATTCAAAGTATTTTATTATTTTTTTTGGCGGGCTCCAGGGTTTCCCCTATTCGCCGCTGAAAGTAATCTATACATTGTGTACAATTTATAATGATTAATTATACATGAAAAGACTATTTACAGTGATGGTACATAAAAGATTATATACAATGATGGTACATAAAAAGACTATATACAATGATGATACATAAATAAATACTGGGCTTCGGAGTCCAGCAGACTGATCAATACATCAGGTAAAAGTAATCCAAAGAAACAGTCTAGCATTTTACTGAACCTCAGGAGCAAGAATTCTTTTCCTCCGTTTAAACAGTTTCTCTGCATAGGCGGAGAAGGCAGTATAATATTCAGAACAGTTAACCAATCTTGGCAGTTCGGAGCAGTCAAATACATTTGTGAGAAGTTGAAAGTCTAGTCTTAAATCGTCGTACAGAGGACAATGAAAGACGAGATGCTCAACAGTTTCTTGAGCACCACAACTACAGAGAGGAGTATTACTTAATCCTAGTGAGAACAATTTAAAGTTAAGACTTCCATGACCGGTATATAAAAACGTAACGTATAAACCAGGATTGAACCAGTCCATTTTCTTGTCGTAATCAACAACCTCGGGAAAAAAACTTAAAGGTCTCCCTACCCAAAGTAGAGGTGGACCAGGTATTCTGCCATGCTCTACAACATTCATTTCTCATTCTTTAATGTCTACATTTTCTTGCAAGTCAGTATTATTTGTTATACCTTTTACAATCGCAGGAACATTTTTTCTTCTACAATATAAAAGATAGTGTAACATTACTTCATATTGGATTGGCAGTCGATGACTGAGGACCTGGAGAGCAGCTGTAGAGACAGTTCGACGAGCTCTACTTACAACGAGACGAAAGAATCTTTGTGCTTGGGTAAGATATTTTTGAACAAGGGAGTTACCGATTCTGTATCCCCAGGCCCCAGCCGCGTAACACACAATTGGTATAAATATACAAGAGTAGTATAATTTAATGGAAGATTTCTTTACACCAAAAGTACTCCTGGTAATCTTAATAATTTTATAGGTCATAGCTTTTATTTTCTGAAGTACATACTTTGCATAGTAATTGAAATTAAGACGGTCATAAAAATAAATTCCTAAGTATTTATGCTGCCGAGTACTCATAATCATTTCTCCATTCAACTTAATAACAGGTGGTCTATTCACATCAAGAGAGCCTTTCAGCAACATTTGTTTTGTTTTATTAGTAGAAATTTGAAGTTTGTGTTTGACACCAGATATCCAAGTCCTCTAGAACTTCATTTGCTCTGCACTCTAGCTCCCGGCGGGAATTACCAAAAATCAGAATAGCAAGGTCGTCTGCATAAGCTATCTGAAGGATGTTGTCTCGATCAACCGAGAGCCAACAAATCAAGGACCATGTTCCAGCACACAGGGCCAAGAACAGAGCCTTGAGGGCAGCCCCTAGAAACAGATCTGGAGACAGAGCAGAATCCTGAGGAAACTGTGATGCTGCGAGAATCAAAGTAATTTGAAAGGAGGTGTGGCAATAAAGTTCCCAGACTGGTGCAATAAAGAGAACCTAAAGTGAAAGAGCTCAAAAATGGTTTTATTTTTATTCAAAGTAATCGCCACTGACTGAATGCATTCATTACACCGTTCTAAAAGTTTCTGAAGAGAGTCAACGAAGGCGTCCAAAGAGATGATGTTCGGTTAGGCCGTTACGTTTTACCTTATATCCTCCACATCCTGGAATCTCTTTCATTTGAGGGCAGCTTGCAAGTTGGGAAAGAGGAAGAAGCCCGCTGGTGCTAGATCGGAAGAGTAAGGTGGATGATTGATCTGTACAATGTCATGTTTCGTCAGAAATGTCTTCACAATAAGTGTGGAATGGACGGGGCATTGTCGTGCAACAAGAACCATCTACCTTTCCAGAAAATGAGCTTCAATAATCTTTGAAGAACCAGTACGTAGAACGCAACATAAAAATGACTCTCAGACCCTTGGCGTCAGATTCCTTGTGACTCACACCCTGTTTGTCGAAAAACATGATCAAGCATCGCCTTGATCCTAGACGAAACGAAATTTTTTTTTGACCATGGTGATGATTTTGAAGACCACTACGTGCTCAGACGTTTCGTCCCCGAGCCCTACCGAAAGACCGAACACTCACTCCAGTGCCAATACAGTCGAAGAAATTAGGACTGGCTTGACAAGCCTGAATTACATCTTTGCACGATGCCACTCTTTGTAACTTCTGATCATCCGTGCGGTCGTGTGGCACAAAATTTAAACAGACCTTCCTTTTCCCTAAATTTTCAAGCAGAATTTGACGAATCGTTTCCTTATTCATATCAGTCTTCATTATGAGGTTCAAAAGACGAGTGCCATTTGTAGAAAACAAAATGGATATATTCTAACCATTATTACATTACTAGAGGCCGCCGTAGCCTAGTGGTCAGGCGCGCGGGTACATGAGTACACGTGCTTTGAGTGACCGGGGTTCAAGCCCGTGACTGCTGAATACGGTGCTGTTTCTTGTATTCTGTGTATCTTGTAAACTCCTCTGACCGTTTGGTCGTCCCGGAGTATAAACAGAAAATTTATTTACTCGGCTTATTCACAATTAAAATAGCGTAAATATTCTTTTCACGTCATGAAAAATGTATCATACAAACATAATTTTTCTTCTGCCCACTCACAAATATCCTCCCCCATGCTCTTTCTTCCAAAAAAAAAAAAAAAAAAAAAACTAAAAATCCTGGTTATGTCATACGAATATTTTTCGAAGCATTTCACAGATGAAGCAGGAAAGTACTGTGGTTTGGTAATTACAGGTTTTATTTACCTATAGTTTCTTTCAAAGCAAAGGATTTCTCTACATTCAATTTAACATTTGTATCGATGCGGAAATAATTGCTGATACCACGCCCAAGTTTGTTGACACCACAGTAGTTAATTTTATTACTTTTAGCCTACTATATTTTCCCAGTATGTGTTTTTCAATAACACATCTCTTGAAAGCATGTTTTACGGGTCGTAAAACCGGTTTTATGAGGAGAAATCTGTGTAATACGCGTATAAATTAACTCACCTTCTCTGAAACAGAAGGCGTTTATTTGGGAACTGTTTGAAAAATATTTCAATTAAAGTTATGCAAACACTATCAATTTCTGAAGCAAGCTATTCTGTCATAAAGCAATTTATGACAGAATACGTATAATAAACAACATATTTCATATTTTATAAAATATGTTATTTATATATCTAAGGAGGTTTGTTTGTCAGTCAAAGATGATGCTCGCTTCGGCCACCTTTCAACTTCAAAAACGAAGGTTTAAATCGCTCTTAATAAATAAGTATATTTTATGTTCATGCTCAGGGACGAACACATGGTCAGAGGAGCTCACGAGTTAAGCGGAAATACAAGAAATAGCACAGTATTTAGCAGTCACGTGTTAAGTACGCAGTCGCTCGCAGCATCTGTACTTATGTCCCATGTGCCCGACCACTCAGGCACGGGACCTCTCTTTGTTCGTGATCTGATCGGGAATGATCGACACTTGTCAGTGATGTTGCTATTGAAACTGGTATTTCCTATAGGACATATCCATCAATTTCGACAAAAGATTTGGAAATGCTACACGTTTCAAGCAAGTTTGTGCCTCACATCCTCACTGATCATCACAGAGAGGGAGCGACGAGTTCTTGCATGTTGGGATCTTCGTCAACGTACTGCTGCTGACCCACTTTTTATTTACATCATTACTGGTAACGACGAATTGAGAGTGTATGGCTGTTACACAGGAACTAAAGCCAAGTCCCCTCGACGGAGGACGCTATTTTCTCCAAGGCCCAAATAAAGTACGATAATCTCAATGAAATGGGAAGACCATGCTTATTGTACTTTCTAACTCACAGAGCACTGTTCATTATGAATTTGGGCAGCGTAGTCAAACAGTGATCCAGGAATAAAAAACAGTCCTATGGCGATTGCGCGATGCTGTATAGAGAAAATGGCAGGTAATGTGGTCTGCAGGGAACTGGCCCACCTTCCCGTGGTGTGGACGAGTACCCAGAATCATCTGTCCAGGTGACTGATGATTCTGGGTAGCCAAGCGGTCAGACACAACAACAGAACACACACATAATATACACAAACATACACTACTTATTTCTGGCCCTTCTACAGTGGTACTGTTCTTCACAGAGATACGAGGCGGAGATGAACTGACGTTCTAGGTGCCGCCCATTACAAAAACACATGTCCACATGCAGGGAACTGGCACTTGCATCATAACAACGCCTCTGTACACTCAGCGCTTTCCATTCGAAAATTTCTTGCGAAGCACTCCATCACACTCGGGTCCCATATCCACTATACTCTCCGAATTTAGTTCTTTTTTTTTTTTTTTCGAAAGCTTAAAGTCCCATTGAAAAGTCACAGATTTGCAATGACTGAGGAAATTATTCAGAAGGAGGCAAGCAATTCCAAAAAGAGCCTGTCAGAAATGCGTCTAGAAATTGGGGGAACGTTGAAATCGGTGTATTTCCATCTTAAATTAGCAACAAACATGATCAGTTCGCACAGTCAGTCAAAGGCACCTAATTTTAAGGCGACAAGTTCCACAATTTCCATGGAAAACAGGAGGTGTGCTTTATGGGCCATGTAGGGCTTGAACTTACTCATACTGGGTGGTTTGTTCAACACGTTATTCATTAACAGGATTTCTTATTAGTTGTACAGCAATTCCGTTGACAGACTGGTAGCACAATCCTGATTACGTTTAACTCTAAAACAATTTAATTTTTACGTAAATGCAAAAAGATATACTACAAATTATCTGTATGCTTAAGATTTTTTCTTTTCTTCTTTCAACAGGATATGTTTTTTCATCTAAGCCAGTTATTCGTTTTGTGGTCGCTTGTTTGCATTTGTATATTTTATGGCAAAGTAATGACAATATATCTATCTTCCTTGTGAAAAACCGTACGACGTTTATCCATACTCACATCGAATTACCGTCTGCGTGAATGCAGTGTACCTATATACCTGCCAAGCGGTGGGTTCCTCCACTAGCGAGAGGGGTGACAGTGTCGCGTTGCCCAGGTATCCCATGAATTCTGTCCTTTCAGTGTACATTTTAATGTACTTTTTAATACAAGATTATATTTCATCCTATACTTAACATCATTATCATAAATAAATATACTAGTAAGAGTATAATTCTTACAATTTAAGGTAAAACCAGAGTACAAAGCAGTAAATACTATATCTGCACGGCTGCAATGGTTTATGGGAAAAACGGTTTTGAGCATACTTTGCTCATAACCACGGGAAGCTGGCCTGAATTTTCATTATTTACAGCAACTTCAGGCAGCAGGGAAATAATGCAAATTTCATGGTTGGCGGATCAGTTGCTTACCCTCAATATTCAGCAATGATAAACCAAAATAAAAATTGTGCTCAGAAAAGTTTTCCACACAGACTTGAAAAAACTATGTTCAAAACCGTTATACCGTTTTCAATAGTAATATGGTGTGGCCCACAGAAATGTTTTTGAAATATTTTCCAGTTCAACTATTTACGTAATTCTGGTTTTACTCAGTGTAATATTAACTTGAATCACAGGATCCAATTTATAATATTACCACACATCAGAGTAATACCAAGAAGAAAATGGAGAGATGAACTAGCCTAAACCCAACAAGCAGGATGAGTAAGGGAAAAAGAAATAACATACCTTAGATCAGCATTTCTCAACCTTTTTGGAACCACGGATCTCTTCCCCACACAGGATATATTGTTAATTCTGCAGGCCCCTTCATATAAACAAAAATAGTGAGTAGAATTGAAAACCAATCTACTCATTTTTATTTGGGATCGAGATAAAAAATAAAAATTTAATTTATTAAATTTCCGTATTGAAAAAGCAGCTCAATGCTCAAACGAAAAAAAAAAAAAAAAATATATATATATATATATATATATATATATATACACACACACAAAAATTTTAATGCAATTTATCTGAATTTTTTTTAACAAATCCAACCTAGGTTCAGTGGAGTTTAAGAGCGCCACAGCCGCTTCCAAATAAAGTTACAAAACAAAATGACCTGAACTATCCTCCAAAATGGGATGAAAATAGAATTTCAAATTAGATTGGCAGATAGCTTTCTTGAAAAGACATGCTGAGTTATAAATATGCAAAGCAGAAGCTACCGACCTTGGTCGAGTTATGCACTTTAACTGAATAAATGCAGACAAATTTTATGCTAATTTTTCGGCTGTTATGGATCGTTATAAAAAAGAACCTAAAAACACATATAGTAGACAAGACAGTAGTCACTATTATACAACAAACGGATAAAATCATAAATTCGAAGGGAAGAAAACAAGTGGGTGCCATCACTTCAAGCGAAAGTGGTACCTTTGATAATTATGGGCTTAGTCATCAATCCCCTTTTATCAACTTCTGCAAACAATGATATCTTCAAATATAAGTGCTGGAGTTTCTTATACAGGGATATTTCGTTTTAATTATAACTATTAACACAGATCCGTTTGAGAAACGCTGCCATGGATTACAACCCTCATTTATAACCCTTCCGATTTTGTTAAGGAACTTTCACCTTTAAGAAAACAATAAGTAACTACAATCGAACAAGCAGTTATTTTCTACTGTGGATATGTATACACAAGTCATGGTGATAGAAACGTCAGGAACCCCAAACTTATTACTACATATGGTACATAACAGGAACGTACATCTAACGAGTATGGGCTTGGCACACCCAGGGTCCTGAGCTGGATATCATCATTCTTCTCTTTCTTGGTGATTCGCTTCTGACTCTCTCTCTCTATCTCTCACTTAGAGCAACTCAATTTTTTTTTTTTTTTTATTTTTGGATGGTGCAGCAAAAGCCTCAGGCTTCCTTGCACCATATGGCTAATAATAATAATAATAAAATTTTGTAAAAATTAAAAATTTAGTTTCAAAAAATTATGAATTTTCTTTTTCAAATTTACGCAAGGAAGATGTCTCAAAAGATGTTGAAAATGCTAGCTTCTGATCGTATTCACTCGGCGACACATTGCCAGAAAGTAGATTAAAAAAAAGAAAAAAAAAAAAAAAAAGTGAAATCTTGCTACTCCTTGCATGTCCGAAAGGTTGCTTGTTTGCTCTGGCTCTACAATCCTCATGCTTTTGTTGTGTAGACTCAGAAGTGAAGTTAACGCTTCAAATTCCCAGACAGCTGGCGACTGAATTGTTGGCAATAACCGTTCGTTCCCTTTATATAACTTTTCAAAATGTAAACAAAACTGGTGCAGTAGTGAAAGTGATTTGACACTACTTTTCGGTATGACCCACATTCCAGTATAGAATGTTAGAATAAGTGTAGTGATGTCTGCGAAACGGGCGGTAACTGAACAGAGGTGAAGGTCAGGGATAAAATCCATTCATGTGATAAAAAAAAAATAATAATAAATGAAAAAATAAGCCCTCCCCTCCCGGCCATACTTACAGGCCGGAGCGGTAGATTTAGCACTGTGGAGGCTTTAAGCAAAATACAAAAGTACAACGAATGCCGGTTTAATGTTATGGCTAGCTATCGTTGTCAGCCACTTATTAGAACCAAAAATGAAAATCCACCCCCATTTACGTTTATAATGTATGTAAATTGTGCAGCTTTACGTAATCAACCCGTGGTTGTAGCCGGGTGGTCAGGAATATGAGTGCAGTAGCAAGAGCTCTTTGAGTGGACCGGGGTTCGATCACGTGACTGCTGAATACGATTAACGTTTGCATTGATGATTTAATATACTCTCCACTGACCTGGTAGTCATGCCGGAGTATAAACAAGAACATAACTTTAGGAAGAACATTATATCCTTTTAAAATGGTAGTGATTCCTGGCCGCTTAGTGTGCGGACGCCCGTAAAAGTGCTCCTCCGATAATGTGTAATATTTCAGTGCCATAGTTATACAATGGCTTCAGTTTGATACCTTCAGACGCAGATTAATAAAGTCATCTATCCAGATCTTTAAGCGATTCAGGTAAGAAAATATAAGTTAAACAGATATTTATGATTTATCATTAAGCAATATCGAAAACTAATCAGCGCTTAAAGTACCCTTGTGTGTGTTCCTTAATCTTCTCTCAAAATCGCTCGTGCGAACTGCACATCACTGCGTGGGATGATTGTTCTAAAGCTGTTGAACCCTATACACTTGTCTTAAGAGTAGTGACTTAGCAGAATTTAATACTTTCTAGAATATCCAACCTGCACGCATTGATCAGTCAATAACAGCCCTGTCCGTCAATATGAAAAAAGCAGCGAAGCACCAGACCGGCATTAGCAGGGCAATAATCCCCAATTGCAACCACCCCGACATGCCAGAAAGCAAGGGTAACGCTACTGAAAGAACACATCTATCGCTAGCCACAATATTTCAATGACATCATCTCGCAAGAACGAGGTCTCGAAATGTATCATGGATCTCATGAAACGTACGAGAATGAGTCGCAAACTCAAGACTACCGGCAGCAAAACCAAACTAAAAAGCCAGATTGCAATAACCCCCTTACTCCTAAAGGATAATAATTTGAAATGTAATAGCCAAACCAAAATTATTAAAGCAGCACTTGCATCAAAATGCAGAGCGTCAACTACAAGCAAACTACACAGCCTAATGATGATACAAAAAGATCTACCATCGTTGAAATCTCATGAAAAAAAAATGGAATTCGCGGAACAGATTCTGAAGGTGCATGAAGCTGATTCGAAGAGTAAACCAATATCACTCGGGCAAGCAACTAGGAAATTATGTGAAGCCCTCAGAACGATTGCCAGCACCCTACAAGAAATACGTACCGAACAGTCACAAAACAAGATGCAGCCACTCAAACAACACTCCGGGAGTGTGGCCAACTGCCTATTCATAGCGGAAAGAAACACGAGAACTCCAGTAGGTTTGTTTGTTGTTTGGTTTTTAGGAGCATTAGCAACTAAGGCCATATTGCTCCGGGATATGCGGTGGTCATTCCCTGACCTTTCCGCATCCTCCGTATTTGGTGGTGACGAGCTCGAACCTCGGTCTAATCAACTCCAGTAGGATGGCTAGGGAAAATGAAAGCGCCCACGAAACTCTCCTAAAAGATTCAGACTACTGTCAGTTTCTGAAATCTCTAGAGAAGCGAGATAAGAAGTTGAAAATGAAACGAATTCACAAACGGCTGGTGGACCGATAGCATAGCCTCCTCGCTCACCTGACATAACTCCCTTAGATCTCTTCTTCTGGACTATGTGAAAGACATGGTTTATTCCACCAAGATGTCTAGCATCGCCTCCTTACGTACACGCATCGTGCAAGCAATTGCCACCATCACTGCAGATATGTAGGAGCGAACCTGGTCTGAAATCGAGTATTGTTTGGGCATTCTTCGTTGCGCCAAAGGAGCTCATGTAGAAGTCTGCTGACTTTTTTTTCTGTTTGAGTTTTCTTAACCAATAAAAATTATTAACATTTCCTAGCGCAGTGTTTTCTTTGGTGGGACATTTAAAATCAGTGATGTTCAAACCGGACACCCTGTACAAGGCGATATTATTTACAATCCAGGTCATGCCAGAAATAGCTGAGTGGTCAAGGGAAGGAATGTAGTAGCACACGCTCTTCGAGTGGACCGTGGTTCAAGCCCGTGACTGCTAAATACAATTAATGATTGTATCATGATTTATTGTATACTCCTCTAACTTAGGGGTCATGCCGGAGTATAAGCAAGAATATTTACGACCTGGCCAAATGAAGGCGGTGTCTTTTATTTTCTAATCCCTGACACGTCTGACAGTGTGAACAAAAGCAGATAAACAATCAAGAAAACAGTACAGCTGCTAAAGGGATAGGATAAGAATCAATCGAAACCCAGGGAGAGATAACCTTTAATATGACTTCACAATTGTGGTGATTATCTACTGTCGTTACGCGCTGTTGTTGGTGTTTAAGTGCACAGTACAAACGTTGTACGTTCTTCTACAAGTGATCATATGATACTTATGATGCCTTCCCTAAGTGTAGTCAGAGCGCAGCTGCATTTTAATGCAGCTGTTAAACTCAGCGTTTCACAGCTTCTTTGGTGTGAACTTTTAAGGAAAAGAAAATCACAATAGACGTGACTGAAAATGAAAACCCGGACAAAAAAAAGGAAAAGATATGTAAAGAGTGAACTTGCGGAAGAAGAGCTTCTAAGATCACTCAAAAATGAGGACAGAAGAAACTTTTGAAAAAGGATGACTGCAGGTAAAAAAGGTAAACTGCAGCCATTATCACTCCACTGCAGGATGGAAGCCTCCTCAACAATTCATGCCGAGGAAAATGGACCATAATCTGTCACGCTGGTCCAGTGCGGGTTGGCAGATCGACTGTATTTAGCAGTCAGTGATCCGGTCTACTCAAAGAGCATGTGCTGCTGCACTCCCGCTCCTGACCACTCGGCTACGGAGGCTAAATGTGCAAAAATCTGACTTCAACCGGAGTGCAACTGACTGGTTGGAACAGACTTCCATCTGGTGTTGTGGCTGTGGATAATTTGAATAAATTTAAGGCTTTGTGAAAGTCTTCTGTGCAGTTGCAGTTTTTAGTTCGTTTAGTTGTAATCCATCCACCAATGCAAGATATTTTCCAAGGAGTTTGATTTCTTTTGTTTTATGGGACTATCGGATATGACAAATAGCTTTAGATCAACTGCATAAGAACTGAAGTGAAGCTATCTAAGCCTGCCTCCTTGCACCATTTTCCATTATCTACAAAGCACGATTAAATAAATGTCTATCCGTAGAAATATCCTATGTGAAAAGGCGAAAGAATTAACTTCCCGGAAAAGAAATCTTTTAAGCTTATAGACGGCGCTAAAAAGAGAGGAAGGAAAGACACAATATTGTGTACAAAAAACTTCACGGAGAAAAATCGGACTGCGATACAGGTTCTGCAGAAAAATGGGTGGAAAATATCCGGGTGGTATTCATTTTTGAACAATACCCAGGCATACTTTATTATTCAAATACGAACATTCGACTGGAGGAAAAAAAAAACAAAAAAACCCTCATATTTTTTACTGGACATAAGCCGGAACTAAACAGGTCCACCTCAATAGATGGATGATGTCGAGGAGAAATAACAATAATACTGCATTGAGTGTGGTGCATGATAAAGTCACTCGCGTTCAGGCCTTAGGCAGAGGGATCAGATCGAAAATTCGGAGACAAGTCTCCCGAGGAAAACAGTGAAGCAAGTGGTGCTATCCCCCCCGTATGGCTACCACAAGGGAGGGGCAAGGCCATGCAGTACAACCAACTAGAAGTGCTTCCGACGCAACTCCACTAGTGACTACCCAGAAAGGAAGAATACGCCAACCGATGAAGTGGAGCATCGAAATGAATACGTTCATAATGCAAACATATTACGAAATAACCAAGCCAATTTCCCAATAAAAATTATTAACATTTCCTAGTGCACTTGATTTTCTTTTGCGAGACATTTAAAATCAGTGATACTCAACACGGACACCGTGTACAAACGATGAATACGGACAACAAACAGCGAATAGCAGACCAAAGAAGGACCATCGTCACGAAAAATCTAATAACTCCTGCAATCTTGGAAAACATCAAGCAGGACGTGAGCGATCAACTACAAAGAGTATGGACAACGTGGAACCAAGAAATACAACCCAGAGCAGTTGAAGTGGAAAGAGAAGAGATCATGATATCCAGAATAGAAGACGAGTGGAAGTAGGCTCTAACTGAATTCGAGGAAATGGACTCCACAACGACGCATGTGATACCGAAGCAGAGACCCAACAGAATACTGTGGAGAGTCACAGACCACCTCAATCAGAAAATAATACCACAATACCTCGACAACAACGGTGCAAACACTGGAGGCCATACACACAGCCGTATACTGTGCTGCCATAGCAACCACTAGGATTAATTGAAGAGAAACGAGAGACCAGCAGCAGAAGAATCTGCCAGCACGGGAAAGAAGACTTCAGCAGAATATAAAAGTATTAAGAGTCAAGACAGCAACGAAAGAGTCAAGATATATTAAACTTTATGCTAATTTATATTGAGTCAAGATAGGCCAATTGAATCAGTACCAACGAGGTAATAGGCGTAAGAAATTGATTGGAAAAGTGAAGAGCATCTTCAAGAGAGATAGCGTACACAGCAAACAAGAGACCAAAAATCAGAGAATAGGAGAATACTTAGACATACCGAAGCAGAACCTCCTCGCACTCAGCAAGAGACTACGCCGATACAAAGAGAACTCCCAAAGGAAAATAAACAATCGAAACTTTGATGAAAACCAAAGAGCCTTCTACAGGAGTATCAGACAAGGTCGGAAACACGGAAACGAACTACCGGAGTAGAAAGTGATTGACGAGCTCTGGGGCAGCCTGTGGAGCAGTGAAGTAAGACATAACAGCCGAGAGCTCCCTGGATAAAACAAGAACAGAAGGAAACCAAGGACGTACAAGAGATGAAAGAATGGGAGATTCGGGAGGAAGAAGTACAACAATCGATCAGGAAATCCCACAACTGGCGAACCCCAGAAATAGATATGGTCCACAACTATTTGTTACAAGAAGCTCACTTGCACACACAAGCACCTAGCAGAGAAGTTCACGCGAATGATAAGGCACCTTATCATTATCAATTCTTACTCAAGGAATCGCATATCTGAAAGCAAAAGAAACAGATACAACGAACCCATCGAAAAACAGGCCGATCACCTGTCTCCCAACGATGTACAAGATCTTGACAGACATCATGGTAGAACAGCAGAAAGGATGCAAAAGGATGAGCAAAGTATACAAGGTGCAATTAACCATTCATGCCACAGTTATAGAGCAAGCCTACAAGAAGTGCCGCAACCAGTACACGGCCTACATCGATTACCGCAAGGCCTTCGACTCCGTGCCTCATAACTGGATAATACAGACGCTGAAGATCTAAAAAGTCAGTCCGACAACGACAAACTTCCTAAAAGCAATCATGGCGAAATGGAGTACCACCGTCAAGATCGAGAACGCCACAACCAGGCAGATCGCCATCAGGAGAGAATCTTCCAGAGAGATGCCCTGATCCCACCGTGGTTTTGTCTACCACTCAACTCGCTATCTACGATGCTCAACAACAGCAAGTATGGATATAACCTCAAGAAAGGAAAAACCTGTACAACCTCTCCCATCTGATGTACATGGATGACATCAAGCTCTACGCGACAACCGAGAATCAAATCCAGCAACTACTTCAAATCAACGAAGAATTCAGCAATTCTTTAAGGATGGAATATGGTCTAGGCAAATCCAAAACCCACGGATTGCATCAGGGGAAATTAGTCGGCCGAAACTACCAGCTACAGACTGGTAACGAGATCGAAGCCGTGACAGGGGGAGGGTACTACAAATACCTGGGGATGACGCAGGCTCAGTAGGTAGAGTACAAGAAGATCAAATCCTGCCTGACCAAAAAATGCTATCAGAGACTCAGAAGCCTGCTCAAAGCAAAGCTGAACGGAGGGAATACAGTTAAAACCATAAACACCTATGCAGTCCCAGTGCTAACATACTTCTTCGGGATCATATATTGGACTAACACCGAGCTGGAGGATATCATGAGAAAGACAAAGACAATGATGACCAAGAGCTGCCAACACCATCCAAAGTCAGCCGTGGAGAGACTGACAATAACTCGGAAAGAAGGAGGAATGGGCCTGATAGACCTCATCGAGCAACAGAAGATAACGATAGCGAACCTGAAGGTTTACTTCCAGAAAACACAGCAGCACTCTACCAGGCCATAAGCAAGATAACAAGCGGTATACGCGACTCAACCTAAATGAGCAGACCCTTCCTGCAAATCCACTACATGATCTCCATCAAGACCACATAGATAAAATGGCTTCCAATGCTCACAAGCGGCACGCTCTTCCTCGAGACCGAAAGATTAATGCTTGCCATCCAAGACCAGGTAATCAACACCAGGAACTACAGAAAATACATCGCCAAGGAGCACGGAGCGTCAGATGATACATATCAACAGAAACGATCCAACACATCACTGCACGATCACCCAAGCGAAATACACTCGTAGACACGACCAGGTCGCGTACATTAGAAGCTAGCGAGAAAATACCAGTTGATCAAAGAAAGTGTACCGCATTACAAGTACGAACCCCAGACCATAGTAGAGACTCCAACCCACAAGTTGTACTGGGCCCGGGCCATAATAACGGATAAGGCAATCTCGCAGAGCAAACCGGACATAACCCTTGTTGACAAGAAGGAAAGAGCTACTTATCTGATTGACATCGCGATGCTCAACACTGACAACCTGCAGAAAACCCACGAAGAAAAGATCACGAAATACACGGACCTAAAACAGGAGATCAAATAGATGTGGCGTATACAACAAGTAACGGCCATTCTGATATCATTGTCTCAATCACCGGTATGGTGCCCAAGACCCTACATAACAGCCTAGCAGCAATAGGTCTCCCAGAGAACACTTACAAGGAACTCCAGAAAGTCGCAATCCTGAATACCTGTAGGATAGTCAAAGAGTTCCTGAACCAATAGTAACACCAGACATAACAACTACCCTGTGCACTTGGTACTAGTACCCGTCAGGGGGCGGAACTCCCATCAGGGAAAAACAATAAAACAACAACAATAATAATAATAATAATAATAACTTATTAGATGCAGTGCATATGATATCTAGTGCTTGGGAATTAAATTTCCGAAAAACTATCAAAAATTTCGCAAAGCCGGATATATTTAGTCAGGTATTGAGGAAAATACCAAAAAAAGCAGTCTAGTACCATTAACAGAGAATACCAATAATTCTTTTATTATACAATGGGTCAAAATCGATGAAAATCTTCAGAGGACAAGTGATTTCTCAATAAAGGATATAGTGGATGGATTTATGCAAAATAAACCTGACACTGAGGAAAACGGAAAATTCTGATGACGAAGATATCGAAGCCCAGAAAGTTATGCCAAAAACCAGAGACAATCAGTAATCGCTTGAAGTATTATGGAGTGCATTAGAACTTTCATTTGCAATAAGCATATCACAAATATTACTTCCGCTGCATAAAAAAAAAAAAAACAAAAACAAAAAAATGGGTTTTCTTTTTTCACTCTGAGCATTAATTTTCTTCTAAACAACTATCACTTTCTAAAAATATCAAATCTGTCCTACCACAGAATATAGTACCCACATGGGGAGAGTCCCAAAACTTCTCTCGAGCTTCTAGACTCCATTTAAAAGAGGGCCATAGGTTAATTAATGACTCACCTCTTACAATGGTTTATATTGTAGTACAGTACATTATGTACACCGTGTTGGATGATAAATAGGATAAACAGCTCTTTATACCTCAAAAAATAAAAATTCCCTCTATTCAGTGTTATCGATTTTCATAAGCCCAATGTGATCAAAATAAGCAGCAGCAACTATAATTCGCTTAATTCCCCGAAAGTTTTATGGGATCCATTATGTTTAATACGATTATATTCATTACTCGCAAGGAAACTTCGAACTGGTAGTACATATGTTCATCGGTAATCCGATTAACATTTTACATACTCACCTGGACAAAACACAAATGAAGTTGTTTTAATGCATTAATTAATATTAAAATACACTGCAGGCGAATGTCCAATGTCAATGGTCAAAGTTCCACGAGAACTGCGTTTCATACTTAAATAGAATAAGAAGATGGAATGTAACTTCATCTAATAAAATTCTTGCAATGAAGGTTAACGGGTTGCTATGCAACAGACTGTATAAATCACGAAAATTAATGGCATCAGCTCCACGATTAGAATACCAGGTGATCCATAAAACAGTAATCCCTACTGTGATTCACCCACACTGGCCTGAGGAAATTCATGAATGATTATAAACATTTTCCTAGGAACTAATCTTAATAAAAGCATTGGATAATGCGTAGAGGTAACACACCCACCCAAACGCAGTGTTTGGTATTCTTTTTATAATACATTCCCAGAGGAAGTAATTGCAATTATATATTAGCTAACACTCGGTTTCGAACCTATTACGATACTCGCGAAGTCTTGAGTAGATAAATCTGAATGTTGTTATACGACTGAATAAAGAGAACTAATTCTTTTGGACATTTATCCCTACTAGGAGTTTAGTTTCCTCCTCATATTTTTTTATTATTTTACTATATGGACTTGTACTTAAACTACCTAGCCGACCGGGCTAGCCGAGTGGGTAAAGTACCTGCCCGGCAACCCAAAGATCGCGGGTTCGATTCCCGCCTCGGGCTTGGATCAAAGTACTGCAAAAACCTTGGGAGGTGCAATATGACCACAGAAGCCGATGCGCCAACAACTACCAAATCAATCACTTAAACTACCACAGTAGGCCTCCCTCTCCTTACTCCTTCCATAGCGTGAACAAGCAGTGGATATTGTGATATGCTTATTGTTTTTTTCTTTACTATAGCAGTACGGATTTCCCTCACTCCGGCTTGCATGAGCATACAATGCTGTAGGATCTCCAACTGCGCCCGTAGCTCACTCATAATTTGCAAAGTCCCCCCTTATCCTTAAAATTCTGCATTATGGGATAAATATGCTGAAACCTAAAGTATAGGCAGGCAAACAATTTATGTGAGAGTGTAGTCGGGCCCTCGTGGGTAGCACGGTTGCTAGAATCGCCGTCCTCCCCACACCGGGTGGAAAAGAACATTCGATCATTCAGACAATCATTCTCAGTTCGAGTCCTGTCGATGACGTGAGGAATTTTTATGGGCCTTTTTCACAAAGTGGCTGAGTCAGTTTGCTGGACGAAAAACCCGGAAACTCGGGTTTTTCGTCCAACAAACAGAAAATCGACCACAAGAATACACGCAACTGACAGACAGCATATACGGAGCAATACGGTCTTAGTCGCTAATGCTATTAAAACCCAACTACAACAACTGCAGTCGATCATTACTTTGGAGTAGCACATAATAGATCAATTTACAGTTTAGTATTCAGCCAAAAGGAAGTAGATTCCTTTAAAGAAGATTATAATATCACTGCCCAAGTAATATCCTGAATATTTAGACACATTGTGCTGGGAGAGCTACTTAATCATTCTACAAAATATTGTCATATCCTAATTGCTGCAAAGATCGTCAGCAATCAAGACGTGAAACGGAGGCAGTAAATTAAATTTCCTTTCTTTATAGACTTGTACTTGATATCACAGTATTCTTTGTTACTTACGGTATGTAGGGGGGTTAAGTCAAGCAACCCATTTAACTCGAAGAGAAAATAAGACATTTTGCAATGGATATGAATGTTGGGACGTCAATGGGTATATTATTCACAATAAGCATGTGCGAACTTTGTAAATATCATTTAAGAAATAAGCAAATTAGCTCATGCCGACCTGAAAATCAGTATCTAGTAGAAGAGGTTGTAGGCCTTAATAGGAAGTATGTTATCCTTAATAGCCGCATAACACTCATGCTGCTAATGAGAATGCTTAAGAGTGCTGGTAGTGTTGAAGTGCAATCATCCAACAGGGCAATTCGTAATTTGAAAACTTAGGCAAAAATTCTGAAAGTGTTTGACAACTTGAAGTTTGTCTCCCAGAACGTCCCATACATGGTCGGTAGGTCTGAAGGCCTCGGTGGCCACTCCAATCGGGGAATATCTTCAATCGGAATAAAGTCCTCCACCACTTGCACCCTATGGAGAAGAGCATCATTATTCATTAGAAGAGTCAGAGGGCTCACAGTTTCAATAAAAAAAAAGTCTAACATGGTATGGGGGAAGAGGATTTCGTGTCTTATACCTAAGAGCAGTCGCAGGTTCTTTCATGCTGATATACAGTTCCACACATGCATTGCCCATTATGCCTGCCCAGCCACACTTTTCTATTTCACTGATGTTTATGGGTTTATTTTGGATACCTTCCTATCTCTATCGATAAGATACATGTCTGGAATCTGACTGCAGATGAATGCGAACTCATCTGTGAGAATGGGACATCTGTGTGAAGAGTTGAGAGGGAATGTGTGTAAGACGACTCATGTGGTCGTCTTGCATATAGACTTATTTCCCGTAGCCTAAGGAATACAGTCTGGAGCTCCCAAATTTTGGTCTTAGACATTTCTTAGCTGTCAGACGTTCATGACGTTTGACAGCTAAGACCAGAGGTTGGCCATCTGCTGGTGTTATGACCATTGATCGAGCTTGTCCATCACCTTGGGACACAGCTACTGTCTCCTAGAACTATTTCCGCAATTAAAATAGCTTTCTCTAAAATAAGAATATCACATATAGATAGACATTTAGGATTCATGCTTTGTGATTAGCTCGTTTTGCGCAATGATTCACTCATACGGCATCTTTGTGTCACTGGACCACGAAGTGCTACTCAGATGTGCTTTGTATCTGGATAATACAAAAGAGAAATGCAATGGAAATGAAGTACACGGGCTGCGTACACAGAAGGCGTACCCAAAGAAAAAGACAAGGGGAGCAAAACACGGTATTGTGTGATTTATATAAAATCAAAGAGTGCCGCATGATCAGACCGCTCTATTTAAAACTATCCACATTTGAATTATAAGAAGAATAAGCACGTTATTTATTTTACATTTTCGACAATTACTTGATCTATGTGCACAATTTCAATTCGATTTGCAACGAACTTTTGTTCAACAGTGTGTAATTTATTCTGGTCAGATTTTAAACCACAAATCATCTCTAAGAACAAAGTTTTAATAAAAGAGTTATTTTTATTTATTTTTTTTTTTTTGATTTGGTAGTTACTGGCGCATCGGCTTCTGTGGCCATATTGCACCTCCAAAGGTTTTTGCAGTACAGTGATCCAAGCCCGAGGCGAGAATCGAACCCGCGACCTTTGGGTTGCCGGGCAGGTACTTTACCCACTCGGCTAGCCCGGTCGGCTAAAAGAGTTATTTAAAAACAAAAATGTATGAGATAGATTATTTTCTTTCCTTTGTGTTGTATTATTCTCTGGAAACACCGATTTGTATATACAAGGTGAGGAAGAATTTTTTTTAATTTTAGATTTCTGTATGTGTATATTATAACATTTTTTAAATTATAATTTAATATTCTCTCTCTCTGTGATTTACCCTCTTTTGTCTCCTTCAACTGATTTCGGAAATCAATTCGCTTTCCATTGTTTTGCATATTTGAATAATAATGTAAAAATTTAGAAAGCAGCATTTAACAAATATAAAAATGTTAAGATGAAATACCACAAGGATCTTTGAATTAATCTTAAAAATGAAAGATTCTAAAAAGCAAAACTGTGCAGCTCCAAATCCATAGAAAATGAAAAGGCGAAAGGCTGCAGGGAATGCAACTTTTACAGGGGCCGGAGCGAGTGAAAAAAATCAATAATTTATAATCAGAACAATTTAGGGGTATGTATAATACACGAACAATTTAAGGAAAAATTAAGGAAGGAAATATGTTAAGGTGATTTAGCAAAGAAGATTTCTTTGATAAATCATCTTAACAAATGAAAAGTGCGAAGGAAAAAATTCCAAACAGCAAGCAAATTAAGAAAGTTTAATAACGACACTTTGTGAAGTACTGTATTTTAATTAGTTTATTGGTATGAAAAGGACAATTGGTTCAATTAGATCCCAAACAGTCCCTATAACTAAATAAAGTTGGCTTTGTTTCGAATTTCAATATCGAAATCGGTCTTCGGGAAATTTCTGGGTTTAGGAGGAGTTTATAACTTGACCATGGAAGACCAAACAGTACCAGTGGTGGTGGTGGTGTGTGTGTGTGGGGGGGGGGGGGGAAGAGTATGAATCTGTGGTCTCTCTTGTGGCACAGTTACCCCCCCCCTTGTGCCACAGTTTTATTTTTATTATTTTTTAGTTTCTCCCGTGGTACACTTTAATCGATCATGGATACAATCAGTAATTCCGTTATTTAGTTATTAGGACTGTTTACTAACTATACAACTGTCCTTTTCATACCAACAAACGCATTTGCTGGCAGCACAGCTGATATAATCATCGTACTCCCAACACCGAGTAAAACACACCTCAGTTCGAATCCAGTTAATGACGCAAGAAATTCTATGGGCCACAATGTAACTGAGTTAGTCGGTCTCAGGCGAGGGATGATATGGTTTTTTCCCCTCCCAGAAACTCGCGTTTTTCGTCCAGCAAACAAGCAAATGCACTAGAGAACACACAATTTACAGACATAATATGTAACGCAATACGGTGAAAAGTTGCTGAAGTGCTAAAAAAGCTACAACAAACAAATACTCCATTTAGTCCTCAGAACAAAAAAAAAACAAAAAAAAAAAACAAACTATTATATTTAGGCCACTCGAATAATTAAATTCATTTGCCGTACTGTGTCTTATGTCTGTTAATTGCGTGTGTTCTATGGTCGATTTGTCTGTTTGCTGGACGAAAAACCCCAATTTCTGGGGGAAAAACCTTGCTATCTACGCCTGAGACCGACTAACACAGCCATGGAGTGAAAAAAGCCAATTAAAGTTCCTCGCGTCATCGACGGGATTCGAACCCAGGCCTTTTCCACCCGGTGTAGGGAGGACGGTGACCACACCACTGTGCTACCCGCGCAGACAGTCCTCAGAACATCCTCAAATCGTTGCGGCGTGGAATCCTATGTTGAAAGCGTTCCACAGGGTTACTGTCCCATGCAGATTCGATAGCATCCGCCGACGCGAACAGTTCGTTCCATCTGGTCCTATCGATGCTCAATCATGTTGAGATGTGGTGATTAAGCGGGCGATTATCCTCGTGTTCTTGCACCATTTTCAAGCGATCCATGACGCATTATACCTGCTCTCAGTAATCGTTGCCAGTTGGATAAATTGAGAGAATTAAGGAATCCACCCAGTAGGCAACGATGTTCAAGTGGGTCCTCTGATATTGGTTGATTAGAGGTCTGAATCCATCAGAGGAGTTTTCCGCATGACACGAAAACACTCTTCACTTCGTCACCGTCATCACTTTGATGTTGACACCTGATATGATGGGTCCATTTATTCATATTGCTGCTGTTGTCATGCTACCTTGATCAAGCTGTAAGCATGGCTTAACTGGAATCAGGTTTTGTCGGACTAAACATAACCTGATTCCAGTTAAGCAACTCTTTTGCCGTTCGTTAAGTGTTCCAGTGTTGACGTTATTCTGTATGAAAGTGTCTTCTATGAAACAATCTCTCAGTATACGACTAATTGTTCTTTATATCCTGATATGTATATGTACCAGACACACTTTCTCTGATAGAGTCAGAGACAGTGTCTCTGGTAAGTATCTTTGCAGTGTCTTTACCAATTTGCTAAAGACTGGACGAGCATAATAAGATTATTTATCAATTGAGTGAATTTATAATTTGTAAAAGAACTACTAGCACGGTTATAAGAAACTTGCGGGTGTTGACCTGTGGACAGTGGGGCTTAGCCGTACATCCCAAGGCGGGCTTTGAAAGATAATTTTAGTTTTATGTAAGGTTATTTTAAAAAATAAAACCGAAAACATTAGGATATATTTAATGAAATAAATATTAGTGAATCATTTTAGAAGAAAGCAAAAAAAAAAAAAAAAGAAGAAAAAAGTGTAATCTGAAACACGAAAAAGAAGTTCTAGAACTTGAGTTCAACTTTAGTATTTCATCTGTTTTGGATTTCCAGATTCATTTGCCTTTCTATGCGACCCACAACTCCCCAGGAAGATGCAGTCAGCTAGAAAATAAGTTTGTTCTTCGCCGTACTAGTATCTTGTACTTTCTCTAGAATCGTAAGAATACCAGCTGTCCTACACAATCAGTGAACTTTCCTCTATGCTCAACAGATGGCGGTCATGAATCGCCAGGCTGCTGACAAGTAACAATTTTATAACTTAATTCTGAATTAAATAGTTAACTCTACATGTTACTTCTCGTCCTTGTTATGCGAAAATGCTTTTCTATTTGAGAGTATTAGTGATCCAAACAGCAAGGCAAATTAAAAAAATAAATTTCTGTTTACACTCGATAGAGCAAGAACGAGAATACAGTAGTATACAACTTCGTTAAAAATGTTTTATACCAGCAAAACAATAAACAATTCATTTCGCTAGCTCTTACGATATGAACTAGTACCTTAATTTTATCCATGTCCGCGTACGCTTCCCTCCGAGCACGTCCAGCCCTAATGACTATGTAATCTTTTAGATATTTTAAGATCTTCCCTAAAACCCACAGTCCATCAACAATGGAAGCATCACTGAACTTTGGAGAAGTGAACCTTTAAATTGAAGATGTGCAATGCCTGTTCAATTTACAAAGGCTGGTTAGAAGGATGAAATGGGTAACTCAGCATGTGTTTGACTTCTGTGTCCGAGACAATTATGGACTCCTTACTTGAGTAAATCAACCATGACTTCAAGAGAGGATCATGTCTGACCAATTTGATAAACTACCACGAAATTTCCACAAAAGGACTGGATATAAAAATCAATTTTATTTAGAATTTAGTAAAGCCTTTCATACAGTTCAACATGAATTCCTTTTGTATAAAGTGGAACAAATGTTATTGGAAATTAATATAATGGATAAAAGTATGAATAAATAGCAAAAGTCAGTGATCGTTCAAAGTGGGCGAGGGTCACTCAGCCACAAAGTGAAAAAAGCTCATTAAAGTTCCTCGCGTCATCGACGAAATTCAAACCAGGGCCTTTCCACCCGGTGTGGGGAGGACGGTGACGATACCACTGTGCTACCCGCGCAGACTTTAAATGAGAACCATGAAAATGCGAACAACTTCAAGTAAAAGACATTAAATTTACAAGTATTATTCTTTATTGCAGTGTTTCTCAAAGGGTGTGCCGCGTCACATTAGTGTGCCGCAAATTTTTCCAAGTGTGCCGCGAAATTTAGAAATTTCTTCTTCTATGACTACGTAGGTGTGCCGCGAAATTTTTCTTCTTTGGAAAATGTGCCACGAGAGTAAAAAGATTAAGAAACACTGCTTTATTGTACGCATGATCTCGCCAAGCAAGGTTCAGTTCTGGGTTCCTTACTGTTTCGGACGTTGTGCCATTTTTTTTTTTTTTTTTTTTTTGACGCATACCAAGGGAAAAAAATCTGTCATATAGGGCCATAGCAGAATATCTCATCTACCTACTTATATTATTCCCATTAAACTGCACTACTTCTCTGGTCGGTTTGTCTATTTTCCTGGACGAAAAATCAAGAGTTTTCGGAGGAGGACCTTGCCCGAGACCGACTAATTCAGCCACGGAGTGAAAACAGCCCATAACAGTTCCTCGTGTGTCACTGACGGGATTCGAACCCGGATCTTTTTCCACCCGGTGTGTGGAAGATGGTGATTATAACCATGTATTCGCATGCAGCGAGCATGCGAATTTGTGGTTTTACAAGTTGTCGATAGATGCCGAGATCATGCGTACACTAAAGAATAATACTTGTAAATTTAATGTCTTTTACTTGAAGTTGTTCGCATTTTCATGGTTCTCATTTAAAATCTGCGCGGGTAGCACAGTGGTATCGTCACCGTCCTCCTCACACCGGGTGGAAAAGGCCCGGATTTGAATTTCGTCGATGACGCGAGGAACTTTAATGGGTTTTTTTCACTCTGTGGCTGAGTTAGTCGGCATCAGGCGTAGACAGCAAGATTTTCCCCCCCAAGAAACTGGGGTTTTTTTCGTCCAGCAAACAGGCAAATTGACCAGAGAATACACACAATTTAGAGACAAAATAAATATATGGGTAGATGTAATCATTTTACAGGGGATCCTAATATCATAATTTGGTTTGGTTCTCATTTAAAATGATCACCTTGTTCAAATATTTTCATTCACATGCTTGGTAGTGTTCATGTATTAAATACAGTCGAGTTTCGATTCATTAACATTAAGGATGTAATTTATAAGCGTTCATAAATTTTGTTACTAATTTACTCAATATATAAACGAGAATTATCACTGTCTATTCGTTTTATTAATCACAAAAGATCCATGAAATGAGCGTTGGAACAATTTTTTTATTAAAATCCGGAATGAAATAAGCACCACGCACAAAGTTTAAATAAATTACTTTTTATACATTATTAATTAATTAATTTGTGAAAAGCTAGTTCTTTATTTTCACTTATTAATTACAAAAAAAAAAAAACCCTACAAAAAATCATTTACCGTATTTCCAATCTATAAGACGCACCAAACCATAAGATAGCCCTGATTTCAGAAAGCGAATTTTCATAAAAAAATATTTTATTGCATATATATCGCAAGCATAAAATTAACAAGTAATTACTAAACAAAATATCTCTGTACAACGAATTTACTCATCTTAGAATCCCAAAAATTCACTACTATCGCACTCGTACTGAAAATAACACTCTCTTTGAAGAAAGTAAAAGATCAGATCATAATCTGATCTTTTACTTTTTTCAAAGAGAGTGTTATTTTCAGTACCACTACTGGCACTGCTGATTTTGAATATCTTGAAAGACTTGGGTTTTTAGAAGTTTATAAATTCTAGTTAATAATCTTGTTTATAAATTCTGTTTCGAAGACAGTGTTCTTTTTCATGTGAAATAGTGAAAGTTGAATATTGTTATTCAGCATTAATTTTAAAAACGATAGAACCATCGAAGGTCTTGTTTCATGAATCAAAAGAACATTTGAAAACCATCTTGCAAAGCAAGGATTAAAATTCTATCCGGCGGTACGTCTATCCAGCAGGTTATGACAGAAAAAAAAATAAAAAAATAAATAGAAGCAGACGAACTTACCGCGCAGAGAACTATGCGATATTCTAAGAATAGACATGAAGCAGGCGACATAGTTCGTGTTAATACCGTGGCTCTGAAGAAGAAAGGTTTGATATATGTCTCTCTTACTCACACACTGGGCCGTTCTACATCACAAGGATGAGACTATTTAGTTTTGAGGAAAAGAAAATTGAGCATTAAATTTAAAAAAGACTTCTGCATTTATCATTTCGCAATATTTGCTTATCAAATTTTTCAAGTGGCTGTTTATATCAGCCTTGCGGTTACGAGGCCTAGATCTAAATAATGCAGCCTATTCTACTCAAAAAGCATTGCTTTCATCTGAGCAGACAGTAGCTCATATTTATCAACATGGTGATATCGATGCATCATACAAAAAAAACTTCCTTGTACACTTCAATCGTCCAAGAATACAACTGAAGTTATTGTATTTATTCATCTCATACTTATAGGCATACTGAATAATTCCCTAAAATCCAGTTCTCATTAATATTTTATAATTTTACAGTAACCACGTCAAAGGTTGTTGTCAAAACCTGTGCCCTGAGAATACTCCGTGTCGCCTTTTTACACTTTCTTATTGAACTGGTATTTTTTTCATCTGCTTGAAAATAAAATTTGCTCATATCTAGATAGTCCCTAAAAAGGGTAAGAAATCTCTTTCATCCAAGTATCGTCCTACTGCACTTCCCTCTAATCTTTTCAAAGTAATGAAAAAATCAATCAATCGACAACTCTTAAACTAGCTGGAAACCTTCCATTAGATCTATGTGTTTGTTTGTTATTTGTTTTTTTGGAGCATTAGCAACTAAGGCCATATTACTCCGGGGATATGCGGTGGTCATTCCCTGACCTTTCCGCATCCTCCGTATTTGGTGGTCACGGGCTCGAACCCCGGTCTAATCAAGAAGCGTGTGCTACGCACTGCTGCTCCTGCCCACCTGGCTACGGAGGCGCCATCAGATCTATGATTGCCAGTATGAATTCAGTCATATTGAATTACTGGTGGGCAAAACTTAAGGACCAACACTATTTCTAAAGGTCACAACTACAAAATCTTTTCTTAAGGTACTCTTTACTGATGAGAGTAGATCAGTCTCAGCAGCGATTCTGGACGTGATATAATTTGGCGAGAGCTTGGCACACGGTATAACCCCGCAAACATCACTGAAAGGGATCGATATTTCGGTCGAGGTATTCTAGTCTGGGGAGGCATTTTCTTGGGTGGACGAACACAACACCAGATACTGGAAGGCGATACTGTAAACGGTGCACGCTACTGTACTGAGGTAATGCTTCCCTATGTGCGTCTGTTCCGAGGTGCCATTGGCCTCTAGTTCGTGTTTATGGATGATAACGCCACACCACATCGCACTGCAGCTGTTGATATGCTTTTGGAAAGTTAGGACATTGTTCGTATGGATTGCCTGCCTGTTCCCCAGCCGATCTAAATTCCATCGAACACATATGGGACGCTCTGGGGAGACGCCTAGCGGCACATTCACACCCACCAGAAAATGTTCCCCAGCTGTAGATGGCGCTGACAGAGGAATGGACGATGTTGCCGCAAGAACTTATCAACACATTGTTCAAAGTATGGACAGGCGGTGCAAAGCCTGCATCGACATATCTCCTACTGAGGACCACCTCTTTCCTTTGTTCCATTTTTGGCAGTGATGCATCTGTATCATGGCAGCCAGTGCTATGTTGCCATTTTTGAATAAAGTCCCTCTGTACTGTTTTGTTTGCGTTGTTGTGTCGGTGTTGTTTCCTTCATCATTTCTGACCTCACGAGGTTCCTTTGGTATGCTTTTCTCATATCCAGGCCACTCCTATGAGAAGGTACAGGTGAACACCTGACTGGTCCTTAAATTTTGCACACCAGTGTACGTTAATCATCTTTAGCCAAATTCGATGCAAACGTTTGGTGAAACTCAACAGTTGCTCTTCACATTTCGAAGGCCTTTAATCATGTTTGCATTAAAAATCTTATAAACAAGATCCCATCTTATGGACTGCCAACTGTTTTTTTTTTTTTTTTTTTTTTTTTGCAATAGGGTATCTAGTTTTCTCTCTGACTGCTCACTGGGAGTGATGGTAGATGATCTCTGTCTTCTAACTTTTCCACTAATGCTAGCGTTCTCCAGGATCCAGTTCTTTCTCTCACTCTTTTCCTTTTGTACATTAATGACCTTCTTCAATTTGTTAGAATTCTATTCAGTTTTGCTGATGATACCACATCTGTATTCTACCTTCCAGTTTGAGAAGCTTGCTCTGCACAAACGGCTTCAACATCTCGACCACCTACTAGAAATTACTTAAATGCTAATCTACAGGAAATTCTCCAACAGGGAAAGAAAAAAAAAAAAAAAAACTTACCTATCTTCAGTCCATCAAAAACTCAGTCGTCTTCTTTCTCACGAAATCGAGTCTACTGTTCTTATGCTCACCTTCAATAATACTGAGATTTGTATCCGCATGTATTAGGGTAATCCCTAATACATGTTGGCCTTGGATACATGCACCGATGAGCCAAAACATTATGATCAGCGAGTCGTTATGCAAATCGAAGCAACTGCAAGTGAGCTACGGCGCGTGCGCGGATCGGGACACGGTATAAAAAACACCTGATACTGAGCTCCGTTAATTAGTGTTACTTTTGTTCTTCAGAGGGAAAAGGCAGAGGACATAAGCGAGTTTGACAAAGGCCAAATTGTAATGGCCAGACGACTGGGTCAGAGCATATCCGAAACGGCACGGCTGGTGGGATGCTCGCGATCAGCCGTGATTAGTATCTTCTCAACGTGGTGTGAGGAGGGGGAACCCACGAACCGCTGGCAAGGTTTTGGACGCTCACGGCTCATCAACGCTCAAAGTAAGCGAAGGCTCTCCCGGATGGTATGTGGCAACAGAAGGGCTACTGTGGCGCAACTCGCCAGTAATTGGAATGCTGGTAAAAAAAAAAAAAAAATTTCTGTTTATACTCCGGCACGACAACCAAGTCAGTAGAGTTTACAATAAATCGTCAATACAAATATTTATCATATTTAGTAGTCACGGGCTTGAACCCCGACCCACTCAAGGAACGCGTACTATGCACTCCCGCTCCTGACCACTGGTCTATGTCAGGCCTACAGGAGTAATGGAGAAAATAAAGATAATAATAATGTGTCACAATACACAGTACATGGAACCCTGCTGAGAATAGGGCTGCATAGTCGCAGGCCGCTCCGAGTGCCCAGGCTAACCACGATTCACCGACCACAGCGCCTACGAAGGGCACGCGAGCATCGAAACTGGACATTGAGTGATTGGAGAAGGTCGTCTGGTCGGATGAATCACATTATCTGGGGAAGTGATGGCGCCTGGATGCACGGTGGGACGAAAACAAGCCGGAGGTGGCGGTGTCATGCTTTCGGCGACGTTCTGCTGGGACACCCTGGATCCAGTCATCCATGTGCCGGGCACTATGACATCTACTGGCGGGAGGAATTTTTTGGGCCTTTTTCACAACGTTAGTCGGTTTGAGGCGAGGGTAGCATGGTTTTTTTCGTTGCCATGAAAGGGTGTACCTGGTCAGCAATGATGTTTAGGTAAGGTATAACCTTATCTTACAACTTACCTAAACATTGTTGCTAACCAGGTACACCCATTGATGGCAACGGTCTTCCAACAGGATAACGCGCCATGCCACACCGCCGGGATTGTTCGAGACTGGTTCGCGGAACATGAGGAAGACTTTCAGGTATAGCCCTGGCCTCCAAATTCCCCAGACATCAATCCCATCGAGCATCTGTGGTTTGTGTTGGAACAGAACTCCGATCTGCGGCATGTCAACCACGGACCTTACAGGAGTTAAAGAATCTGCTGGTTACGTGTTGGTACCAGATACCACAAGACACATTTAGAAATGTTGTAGCGTCCATGCCTCGTCGGGTACGAGCTGTTTTGGCTGCACGAGGAGGACCAACATCATATTAGGTAGGTGTCATAATGTTTTGGCTCATCGATGTAGAAGCTCATAGCATGTTCCCCAATAACTACATACTAATAGATGAACAAAACTCTGCCATTACGATCTGATGGTTGTTGAACCTTGTTTATCTGCACAGCGGAGCGAAATAAAAACGCCCCGATCAATGCAATCTACGATCAATTCTACTCTTGAAATTTATTTTAATTGGACAGTAAAAACAAAAGTTATTAGGGGGAGGCATCCCTGTCGCATAAGCTCACTTTCCCTTTTTGAAAGCAGGCTAATAAAGTATTATGTATATTTTAGGTAAAAAATTTTTTTTTTTTTATAAAATATACAAAAAGTACATATAAAATACAGGTTTCGTGTTTGGAGTTTTCATAAAAAAAATAATAAAAACTTTTTTTCTTTAATGAAACTCAAAATACGAAAGTTATTAGAACCTTACTTAGCTCCGCGTGTAGGGCGAAGCTTCAAAAGAGGAAAGAAGATACTTGTTGATAATTAGACTTGAATTTCCATAGATTGTAATTTCAGAAAATACGTGTGAAAGAAGGTTGTTCCAGAAAACGCAAGTTGAAGGAATAAATGAGAAAGAAGAAAAGTTGGTTCTGTGAATTTGAAGCAGGACAGTAAAAGGATGCTGCTGATTGGTTGCGGCACGTGTTCGGATTGGTTTGGAAGAGAGGAGAATTATAAACTAATTTAAAAGAACAGTGTCCATGAAGTATCTACAGAAAAGACAAAGCAGAAACAGAACGTCTATGAGACAGAGATTAGAGACTTTATAAGAGATGGGTCATTAACTAACTGTCCTCTTTTGACTGAAGTGTAGAAACCTGAGAGAGGTTATGGAGGCACCGCCCTAGATGTGGGAACGATATTCCATGGTAGGCCGGATTTTAGATTTGCATGGAGTGAGTGGTTGTGTAGAAGAAAAGGAACGATGAAAGCAAAAGAGAAAACACAGTTTTTAGATGAAGAGGAAGCAATATTTGTGATGTGCTTATGCCAAGAGTAATTACAAGTCAGGATAATCGCTAATAGAGATATCTTGTTTAGAAATATGAGTGTTGTCGAAGATAATCATAGGAGCAGGGGAATCCTTTTCTGCGAGATATAAGATAGGACTGTTTTAGAAGGATTCAAATGAACGAAATTACCTTTGCCTACTGGAGATCAGCATTTAAAGAATTAATAGTGAATATTCAAGAAGTTAAGTTGCTTGTACAGGGCAAGTTTTGTGAAACTGGAAGGTGGAGTGCAATGCGCTATCATCGGTAAAACTATGGATGGGATTTCCAGTCAATGGAAACAGGTCATTAATATACAAGAAGAAAAGAGTGGGAGAAAGAATTGAACCCTGGGGAACACCAGCATTAGCGGTGAAGTTAGAAGACAGAGAGCCATCTACCATCACCCGCAGTGAGTGGTCAGAGAGAAAACTGGATAGCCAATTATAAAAAACAATTGGAAAACCATAAGTGGAAGCTTATTTAGAAGGCCTTTATGCCAAACATGATCAAAAGCCTTTAGATTGTCAAGAGCAACTGCTTGAGTGAAACTAGGGAGCTTTCCTGTATTTAAATTAAAGAAATTGAAACATCCATGTCAACTAAAGATCAATTACGAAAATAGCTTTATACTAACTAAATGTTCTGGAATTAATACTTTATTATTAACAGAAGTAGTAGATTAGCAATAAATTAATTATTCGCCTTTTCATTTGACTGTTAGTAAATTATCCAAATCATTATTTTCTACGTTGTACATCGCATCAACCATCTCGCTGAAATTCAATTTCCATTGTTAAGGAAACGACTGTTTTGTTAAAAAGCAACCTTTTTCTATTGAAATCGAGCTCGTCCAACATATCAAGCTTAAAATGGACTATTACGTGCCAGTTCTCTGTTTTCAATCTGAGAGATTCCTCACTCGCAAACATAATGATCAATTATTCCACAATGGGCATTGCATTCCTTCGGAGAAATGTGCCAGAGGCGATTTCCACATGTATCTCAGTTGCCTTGCTGTTTATACATCAGAGGCTTGTTTCACTGAATGAAAAAGCGAAGGATATTAGTATTATATTCGTAGACTTCTGCTCCTCGCATATGGTGCAGATTACCTAGCATCTGTCCAGTACAGTTGCTTGATGCCAACTCCAACTATGCAGTCAGTTAATGGAAAGACACAACGAAAGGCTAAAGAAAATTTGTGCTT